>NC_086173.1:154936696-155239726 GCF_023053635.1 Elgaria multicarinata webbii
AGTGGCTAAAGTGTTGGACTGGGAGATCCGGGTTCTAGTCCCCACTCTAGTGGAAGCTCACTGGGTGACTTTGGGCCAGTCGCAGACTCTCAGCCCAACCTACCTCACAGGGTTGTTGTTGTGAGGATAAAATGGAGAGGAGGAGGAGGATTATTTATGTACACCGCCTTGGGTTCCTTGAGGAGGAAAAAAGGCAGGATATAAATGCAATAATAAATAAAATAAACAATAAAAAGGCCCTGCTTGCATGCCTACCTGTCAAAACCATTAGGCTGGTGGGCATGAAGGACAGGTCCTGCCTGCTTATAGAATTCTGTTACAACTGATGACCACCAGGCCCACATCATTACAGGCCTTTATGTGGGTTCTAAAGATGTACTTATTTACCATGGACTATGACTGAGTCAGGGCTTTACTGAGTCAAGGATTTTATTAAGTGTGTCAGGACGTTGTGTATATAGTGTTGCCTTGTTCGTTCTGATGAACAGTTCGTTCTGATGTTGTTATTGTATAATAATAATAATAATAATAATAATAATAATAATAATAATAATAATTTTAAATTTTGTACACTGACTTGTGAGGGTTTCCCCAAAAAGATGGCTTAAAAATCTTTTCCTCTTCACCTCACTCTCCAATTGCAGCTGAGGAGCTTAGGCAGAGAGTCTTAGGCTATCTAAAGAGCCTGCGGCCAAGATGAAATTTAAAGCACGCACTTTCAGACATGACATTATGCTAGATTTAGTATGCCTAAGTTCTTCCTTTCTAAAAATAAATACATAAATTCAGGAGCAATTCATCAGCCACTCCAGCAAGCTGTACAGAGGGGCCATTCTGCCAGTTCTGTTGAAAGACTATTTCATTTTTTCTTCATCCCTCCCCATCGCTTCTTCCTTGTACATCGTGTCTTTTTAGATTGTAAGTCCACGAGCAGGAATTTACTGATTTCATGTAAGCCACTCTGGGAGCCTGTTTGGCTGAGGGACAGGATGAAAATACTTTAAGTAAATTAATAATTCCCACTCCCTGCCTCCATTCCAAGCTTATCTCTGTGCCAGACGATGGAGGCGTTCACATACCTGTAGGTGCTACATACCCGGGGGCCAGGGCACAACGTCAGGTAAGGCTGGTGCTGGGGCTTGGTGTAGGTCTCGTTGTAAACTATGGGGATGCGCATCATGTTGCGGGCACACACACGGCTGTGGGAGGGAGAGGGAAGGACATTTAGAGGGAGAGATGATTCCTTTCAGTACCTAGAGCAGGCATACCAAAGACGTGGAGCTGGGAATGGTCTAAGACAGGGTAGGGTGACCCTATAGAAAGGAGGACAGGACTCCTGTATCTTTAACAGATTTATAGCAAAGGGAATTTCTGCAGGTGTAATTTGTATGCATGAAATTCCTTCTTCATCACAACTGTTCAAGCTGCAGGAGCCCTCTCCTCTTGACCAGATACAAAAGATAGGGTGACCAGGTGGCATTTGTATGCATGGAGCACTTGGTGAAATTCCCTCTTCATCACCACAAGTAAAGCTGCAGGAGCCCTTGACCAGATATAAAAGAGGGCAGGGCTCCTGCAGCTTTACCTGTGGTGATGAAGAGGGAATTTCACCAGGTGCTGCATGCATAAAAATTACACTTGCTGAAATTCCCTTTTCTCTACAACTGTTCAAGATACAGCAGCCCTGGCCTCCTTTCCATAGACAGGGCTATGTAGGTGTCTGAATTCTGTAACTGAACCAATCCGTGCTCTATCTGTAGCCATATATATAAAAAAGACAACTCATGTACAAACAGGTCGGCTGCTTCTGCATGGCCAAAAATGAGGAAATACAGCGCAACGTTCTGCTGCCTCATGCAACAGTTTTTCCCAGGCTGGCAACCTGAGTTGCTTTAGCGGAGATTGAACCTGGGACTTTCTGTGTGGAAACCATGATGAGCCAGAAAGACATTTGAATGTCAACATTTACCTCAGGATGCCGAGTTCTTTGCCAGGCAGCAGTCCTGCGTATCTACAAATGTCAAGAGTGAATTGGAGTGGACAGGTGTCCTACTTTACCAAGAACATAAGAAGATAAGTGCCCTTCTGGATCAGACCAAGGGTCCATCTAGTCCAGCACTCTGTTCACACAGTGGCTAAACAGCCATCGGCCAGGGACGAATAAACAGAACATGGTGCAACAGCACTCTCCTACCCATGTTCCCCAGCAACTGGTGTACACAGGCTTACTGCCTCGAATACTGGAGGTAGCACACAAGCATCAGGGCTAGTAGCCATTGATAGCCTTCGCTTCCAGGAATGTAGCCCCTTTTAAAGCCATCCAAATTGGTGGCCATCACTACGCCTTGTGGTACTGAGTTCCACAATTTAACTATACACTGTTTCAGGCAGCCGGTTCGGGTCTACTCAGCCTTCCATCCTCCCGAGGTCGGTAAAATGAGTACCCAGTTAGCTGGGGGAAAGGTAATAAAGGCCGGGGAAGGAAACGGCAAACCACCCCGTTATAAGGCCTGCCAAGAAAATGTCAGCGAAAGCTGGCGTCCCTCTGAGAGTCAGTAATGACTCAGTGCTTGCACAAGAGGTTCCTTTCCTTTCCTGTGTGAAGGAGTCCTTCCTTTTATTTGTCGTGTATCTCCCACCAATCAGCTTCATGGGATGACCCTGGTTTCTAGTATTTTGAGAGAGGGAGAAAAACATCAGGGCAGTCCTCTGTTTGAAGGATTGTCAAGGATTGTCCCCTATTTTAAATGTGTCCTCTATTTGAAAGGCTGTCCAGTCCATGTCCAGTTTGAAGATTTTTTTAAAAAAACCTATCAGAAGGGAGAGCTGGGACTTGATGCTGCCCATCAACGGGCTCTGGACAGAAGACTGACAAGGCTCACAGCATTGCTTAGCTTGGAGAAAAGGAGGCTAAGGGGAGAAAAATAAGCATGGTGTGGAGAACGTGGATAGCATTTTTCTTCCTCTCCCATAACCCTAGAACCTATGGTCATCCCATAGAGCTGATTGGTGGGATAGTCAGGACAGATAAAAGGAAGGACTTCTTCTCACAATGCAGAGTTCAATTGTGGAATTCACTACCACAAGATGTGGTGATGGCCACCAATTTGGATGGCTTTAAAAGGGGGTTGGATAAATTCCTGGAGGCGAAGGCTATCGACGGCTTCTAGTCTATGTGCTACCTCCAGTATTAGAGGTAGTAAGCCTATATACACCATTTGCTGGGGAACATGGGTGGGAGGGTGCTGTTGCACCGTGTCCTGCTTGTTCATCCCTGGCCGATGGCTGCTTGGCCACTGTGTGAACTGAGTGCTGGACTAGATGGACCCTTGGTCTGATCCAGGGTGGCTCTTCTTGTGTTCTTATATAACCTGGTTACAATCTTCCACACAGTGGTGAGATGTATTCTAGTTCTATTTAAATTATAAGCCCGTTTTTAAAATTTGCATCTCTACATACAAATTAATGCAAATCTGTGTCCTCTTTTTTGGCAATCCAGACGTGGCCACCCTATGGCTGAACCTCCTATTACCCATCCCTCCCTCTCTCCCTCCTTACCTCTCAGGCGGCTTGCTCTGTCCAAACGTTTGCCTTAGAAGGGAGACAAGAAGGAGTCCCCCACAGAGGAAGGCTATGGGAGCAACTCCCAGCCTCCCCATATCAGGGTGGGCAGGAAGGGGTTCAAAACCCAAGACCTATGGCAGAGAAGAGGTGGTATTATTAAGTGTGATGGAACGAGCCAAAAGGAAGGAAGACACATTCCCATCTCTCTCTCTCTCTCTCTCTCTCTCTCTCTCTCTCTCTCTCTCACCTAAGGATTATCCCAGGAAAATGGAGGGATCGTCCCTGCCTGATCCCGGGATCCTCTGTGTGTCATTTGGATGCACAGGGATGATCCCAGGACAATCACGGGGAAAGGCAGGTGTAGAAACGGTCTCTCTCTCTCTCTCTCTCTCTCTCTCTCTCTCTCTCTCTCTCTCTCTCTCTCTCTCTCCCCACCTAAGGATTATCCCAGGAAAATGGAGGGATCGCCCCTGCCTGATCCCGGGATCCTCTGTGTGTCATTTGGATGCACAGGGATGATCCCAGGACAATCACGGGGAAAGGCAGGTGTAGAAACGGTCTCTCTCTCTCTCTCTCTCTCTCTCTCTCTCTCTCTCTCTCTCTCCCTCTCTCCATCTAAGGATTATCCCAGGAAAATGGAGGGATCGTCCCTGCCTGATCCCGGGATCCCCTGTGTGTCATTTGGATGCACAGGGATGATCCCAGGACGATCACGGGGAAAGGCAGGTGTAGAAACGGTCTGTCTGTCTGTCTCTCTCTCTCTCTTTCTCTCTCTCTCTCTCTCTCTCCCTCTCTCCATCTAAGGATTATCCCAGGAAAATGGAGGGATCGCCCCTGCCTGATCCCGGGATCCCCTGTATGTCATTTGGATGCACAGGGATGATCCCAGGACAATCACGGGGGAAAGGCAGGTGTAGAAACGGTCTCTCTCTCTCTCTCTCTCTCTCTCTCTCTCTCTCTCTCTCTCTCTCTCTCTCTCTCTCTCACACACACACACACACACACACACACACACACACACACACCCTTAGGAAAGAAGTACTAAAGGCGTTTCCTAGCTTCCCACACTCTTATTCATAATTCCCGTTTCCCTCTCAAGTTCTGCACAAGTTTGCAACACTTTAGAATTTGCAATACTTTTAGAACTTGCAATGCAACAGTGGCAGAGTTTACCTTCAGAGGATCCCTCACCCACCCACCCACCCAAATCTACATTAGTTGACAGAGGAGAGGGAGGTGTAACCTCTCTCATTCAAATTTTCCCCACGCTGCTGTAAAAGTTTGCCATGGTTTTACTGGTTCTCCTGCGCCTATGCCTTGAACAGCCGCTGGACACGGAGAGAAATGTGGCAGCCAAAGCTTTTTCACCACTCTCACACACAAACGCGCACACGTGGCACTACCTGTGTCTGTGTCTGCCTCTCTCCGCCTTGGGGCTTCTTGGTGGCGGTATTCCTCAAAGTCCCAACCTGATGGCTGCCGACTCTGGGGCCGTCTGTTGCAGCTAAGCTGGGTGTGTGTGTGATTTGAACCGGCCAAGTCCCCACCTCTCTTGGACCACATCCACGCACCCCCTGCAGCAGCAGTGGCGGCAAAGCCCCCACCCACCTCTGGCTGATGCCCCCTGGCATTTCATCCCCTGGCATGAGTCACGGCCCCCCTGACCCCAAACCCGCCGACGAGGCGAGTGGCCCAGACAGGGCCTTATTGTCCCCTCCACCCTCTGTGGATTCCTCACCCCCCCACCACAGAACAAGCCAGTTCATTGTCAACTCCCAGGATCCCTGGGATGGACTGGAGAAGCATTATGGGGGAGAAGCATTATGGGGGAGACACACACACACACCCCACCCCCAAAAAACAAGGCTGGGATATTTGGGGTGGGTGGGGAGGAAGGGTTGTGCATTGGAATTGTAGGGTGTTGCTGGCAGGGGGGAGCGTGCGGCGCGGGCCTTGCAAGGGGGGGCACCGTCGGGGCTGTTACAATAGGACAAAGGCAGGAACTGGTTCCAGGCTGTGACGGAAAATATCGCCCACAGATGTCGGCCTTTAAAACAAACCAACTGGCTACAGCCACACACATTGTCTCCCACAGCCCCTTCAGATGAAGGGGCCGGGTGTCTGGGTGGGCCCAGCAGCTGAGGCCATAAGTCTTCCCAGGGACTCCACCCTCTATTTGAGGCCTGTAGGCCTTCTCTTGCTAGGACTAGGGTGATTATATGGAAAGGAGGACCGGGCTCCTGAACCTTTAACGTTTGTATAGAAAAGGGAGTTTCAGCTGGTGTCATTTGTATGCATGCAGCACCCCATGAAACGCCCTCTTTATCACAACAGTTAAAGCTGCAGGAGCCCTGCCCTCTTTTGTAGAGTTGTTGCAAAAATTGCTCGTTCCCTGGTGTACCCAGTCCAATTCAGCACGCGAGGAGGAGAGGAGATGAAGTATGGGTCAAACAACGTTTATTTTGCAGAATAAAGAGACACAAGGAGCTAATTGCTGCAAAGCATGTGCCTACCTCGCAAGGGAGGGAGGTAGGTTTTATATACTATCTTCTCTGGTGTCATATACATAGACACCAAACAATAAGAAATTTCTAGCTGAAAAGAAAATACATGGAAATATATTCTCTGTTCTTTTGGCAAGCCTTTACTCAAAGAGATAGGTACTGTTTTTTGAGAGAACATTCACTTGATTTTGGTTATCTAACAATGCCCCGGCCCTCTCCCAGATATTCCGACTTTGCAACTTCTCCTTAGCAACTACCGTAGCAACTCTGGTTCAGAGCTGGGCACTTTTCCAACAGAGTGACCAGATACAAAAGAGGGCAGGGCTCCTGCAGCTTTAACTGTTGTGATGAAGAGGGCGTTTCATCAGGTGCTGCATGCATACAAATGATACCTGCTGAAATTACCTTTTCTGTGCAGCTGTTAAAGACACAGGCGCCCTGTCCTCCTTTCCATTCGGTCACCCTACCTAGGACAAGTCTGTCCTATCACTGAACACAGGTAAATTCCCACTAGACAGACAGAAGTTCAACAGGCAAAGCCTTTGCCATCAGAGAGATGCTATGACAGGAAATAGTTTTCCCTATTAACGCATTCCACACTATGACCCTGTTCGGATGACACGCTAAGCATTTTGAGCTAAACATTACGGCTTAGTGTGTCATGTGAACCATTCTTAACCATGGTGACTACATAAACACAGAATAAACATGCTCACTATCACTAACCATTTGCTGCAAAGGGGCTGGCGGACTAACCATGTCGTAGCGTGTTGTCTAAACAAGCTCTACTTGTGATTTGAGAAATCCCTATCATCTGCTGGTTTGGGCCAATTTTGTATATTTTATTTAGTATTGCATTTATATCCCGCCTTTTTTCTCTTGCAAGGAGCCCAAGACAGCTTACATGGTCCTCCTTCTTTCCACTTTTATCCTCACAACAACCCTGTGAGGTAGATTAGTGTGACAGTCAGCAATTGGACCAAAGTTACCCAGGGAAGTTCATGGCTGAGTGGGGACTAGAACCCGTATCTCCTGAGTCCCAAGGTAACACTCTAACCACTACACCACACTGGCTCACCATATCGTGCTGCATCTAATCTTTTGCCAGCTTCACTGGTATATAGAGTGAATTTTGAAACAGGGCTGAAGGAAATAGTTTCCAGGGATAAGGTCCTGTTTGGACTTGCTCCCCTTGGGTCCTGTATCAGAGTCTTTTGTCTGTTCCTGAGGAGAGAAAAGGGTGCTGCCATTCCCATCAAAGGGGAAAAGAAATCAGCCTGGCCGGGTTTTGACCTCTGGGCCACTTGCCAGAATATTTTGTGTAAAAGCCAGGATTAAACGGTGTAGCCCACACATTCACACTAAAGCTCCAGACTCTTCAGCTCCAGCACTGAGTGCGCTGTTTCACACGCTGTCGCATGTGAGTCTATGGGACGCATATGTGAAGTTTGTCTGTGGTCATTCCCCCTCCCACACACACAGGTGGTGGAAACAGAACAACACGGCAACATGGTTTTGGGACTGCTCTCCCACGTGCCGTCCCCGAGTGCCCGTTCCTCCTGAGCTGTCCCACACGCCATCCCCAAGCCTCACCCAGTACCAGAATATTAAAAATTAAAATAATGTTCATCGCCATATGCCTCTTAATACCAGTATCAGAAGCAATATGCCTCTGTATACCAGTTGCTGGGGAACACAAAGTGAGCGGGTGCAACGCGCTCATGTCTTTCTTGTGAATTTCCCAGAGGACATTGGTTGGCTACTGTGGGAACAGAATGCTGGACAAGATAGGCCTTTGCGTGTTCAGAGGAGGGCAACCAGGATGATCAGGGGTCTGGAAACAAAGCCCTGTGAGGAGAGACTGAAAGAACTGGGCATGTTTAGCCTGGAGAAGAGAAGATTGAGGGGAGACATGATAGCACTCTTCAAATACTTAAAAGGTTGTCACACAGAGGAGGGCCAGGATCTCTTCTCGATCCTCCCACAGTGCAGGACATGGAATAACGGGCTCAAGTTAAAGGAAGCCAGATTCCAGCTGGACATCAGGAAAAACTTCCTGACTGTTAGAGCAGAACAACAATGGACTCAGTTGCCTGGTGAGGTTGTGGCCTCTCCCACCCTAGAGGCCTTCAAGAGGCAGCTGGACAACCATCTGTCAGGGATGCTTTAGGGTGGATTCCTGCATTGAGCAGGGGGTTGGACTCGATGGCCTTGTAGGCCCCTTCCAACTCTGCTATTCTATGATTCTATTTTCATAACCCTCTGGGGAAGTGAGAAAGGCTGTAAGAAAGGCCTTATATGGATTAATTTGTGAGGATCCTTAAGCTGGTTTTGTGATTTCTCCCTTGCTTTGGGGAGCGGCCACAGAGCAAATGTTTTTAATGCGGAAGGTTCCAGGTTCAACTTGGAACTTTGGTGTGGCCTGTTGCAATTTAAAGCAGCCCGTAAAGCATTGTGAAAAAAGAGGACACACATCACCAAAAAAGAAGAAGAGAACACCGATTGGCATATGCTTATATTTATCGATATGTATTTAGAAATGATTACTATAATTTAAATAGAAATACAATACATCTGACCATAGTGGGGCAGACTGTGACCAGGCAACCTATGTGCCTGCCTGTTCAGTCAGCTGTTGTTCGGGTGCTAACTATGGGTCGGCAACTTCAAGGCCCCCAGCCTGTGCTTTCTCCGGTCTTACATTTCTTTAGCTTTAACCCGGAATTGGACTGGGCAGCCCTTCAAATAGAGGATGCATTCAAATAGAGGATGGTCCTCTGCAAATTAGGACACATGGCCACCCTAGCACAGATGATGCTGGCAAAGACCCCGGAGAGCCACAGCCAATCAGCAGGGCCGGCCCTGCCATTAGGCAGAGTGAGGTAGATGCTGCAGGCCTCCGGCTTATCCGTCATGAAAGGGCAGCAAATTGTTAGTTGCTTGATTTATTATGATTGTATTTTAACTCCCAGAGAGAAGTGCTTACGTTATTTTTTACCTCAGGTGCCAAAATAACTTGCCGAGGCTTATTTACCATGCAGCTTTGTGGTTTGACCTGAGGGAGAGGGCACCATTCGCTGCTCTGCTTCAGATATCAAAATATCCTGGGCCGGCCCTACCAGCCTGAGAAGATAATACAGAGCTAGATCAGGCAAATAGTCTGGCCTAGTAAAAGGCAGCATCCTAGATTTCCTCCGTTGCTGATCCATCCCTGGATCTACCCATGCCTGCTTAATCACGACCCCTCTTTCCTCAGAAAGCTTTGAGAAGTAATGCTATTGACACCTTTTTTTGAGTCTGAGGGGGCACATCTACATGGCCGCTTTACACCGAAGTAAATGCGCAGATCCGTGTTTTAGGTCACACGACGCAGCCGTCCATTCGCCGCAGCGGTGGCTTTTACCCACGATAATGCACATATTCGCATTTCCGATTTACCGCGACTTTTAGGCTAACGTCCGACTTTGCATCGCATTATGGTTATGTGTTCTTGGGGGAGTTAAATCGCATGCGGGTGCAGCTTTGATCCGATTGGCCGATTTCCTGCCTTCCCAACTATCGGCTGCCTCGTTCCTTCCTGCCGTTTTCACTTTCAATTTTACAACAAAGATGGCGAACGGACACCGAGCAAGCAGTCCCCCCTTCGGTTCCTCGTCTGCTTTTGTCAATAAAGGAGCCACATGGATTGCTTGAAGATTGATGGAAGCCATTTGCAATCCAGTGGAAAAGAAGCAAGGACTGCTTGCACTTCTGACAACAAACGCTGCTGACCTGCAGCCAGTGGGAGAAGGGGTGGGTGGGGAGAGGGGGGTAGTTCAGGTGCTGGGGTGCAACCCAGGGCATGACCCTGCCGGGCAACACCACACTGGCCTCTCCTTTCACCAATATAATTAATGGGATCTCCGCCTATACAATTGTTTTGCTCGGCCCTCCGTCATTGCAGATGTACGAATGTGCGCAACATCACAATTTGAAATATATATATAAATCGCTGTTGCTGCTGCAGTGTGACGCTCGTTGACTAATTCGAATCAGCTAAAAATTGGGTTAAAATTTAATGAGAAGCAATTCCGCTGTCGTATAGACGAGGGCAGGGTTATCGGTTGAGTTAGAAAGTGAAGCTTGAGGCGCGGAAGGTGCTAATTTTAAAACAGAGCCTATCCTCTTTTTTTTTTAGCTGATGTGTTAATTTTACATTCAAATTTCAACATTGAAATCAAATTAAGCAGCGGAAAGGCAGCCGTGTGAAGAACGAGGCCCCCACAAAGCCCGCTTTCCCAGCATGCCTTGCAGCGGTTTCTGAAAGCAAAGGTTGAGCCAATAAAAGGAAGAGAAAGCTGCTTGCTGCTGTGCCTTTCTTCAGCTGCCTTTGCTGGGCCAGGGGGGTGGGGAGATAAAAGGAAGGTTGACGTGGGAAAGGATCTGTTGGCTTTTGAGAGCCACGCAGAAAACCAGCGGCAGCAGCACTAAGCAAGAGCAGGAAGTGGTGGTTTCCCGTGTAGAAATAGGGGCGTAGCCAGGCAGAACGGCAGACGAAGGAACCCAAGGAGGAAGAAACAGCCCCAGTGGGTTGGGGATGCAAGAACCCGAACCGGTGGCCAAGCAAGAGACAGAAAGATGGGGATTTGGCCCTCTCGGCGACTGTGGGATTAAACACCAGACGAACCAAAAAAGGTGAGCGCAAAACAAGCAAAAACAGGAGCATGAAAGCTGTTGAGATGCCCCACAACGAAAGTTGCTTCATGAGTTATGGGTTTCCTTCATGCAAGTCACGTCCGTGTAGGAAATGGCCTCTCTAAAGTTAAGAGTTCCTCAGAGGGTCGGCCGCTCTCTGCCTGAGGCCGTAGAGCGAGGGTGGGCCACTTGTGGCCCTCCAGATAGTTTGACCAACTCCCATCAATCCTTCACCGTTGGCTATGCTGTCAAGGGCTGATGGGAGTTGTAGGCCAAACACCTGGACCGCAGCGTTGCCCGCTCCTGCCTTAGAAAGTTGGTACCAGTCAGAGTTGGCGATCCGGGGTTGGATGAACCAATGGGCTGTCTTGATATTAGGTAGCTTCAGGCGTCATTTCTCATGTGTGACCTTCTGACATGCGATTGTTTGTCTGTGTACATGAGGGGCCAAACGAGGCGTGATGTTACTCATGTCATTTGGTCTTACATAGTTGTTTATATTAGCGAAATAGCTGGGGGGAAGAGTTGGGATTGGGACCCTTTGCTGTCCCCCATAGCAATTACAGCTGGATTTGACACACACACACCCCACCTCCGCTATCTGCAATGGGAGGAAACTTCATGCTGGCGCTCATGAGAGCTTTCTTCCCATTGTGAATAGGGTGTGTATGTGAATCAGATCCGGACTACGTGTGTGTGTGTGTGTGTGTCTCTCCTCCCTATACCCCCAGTCTGATTCGGGCTGGGGACCATGCCGGGGCAGTATAGAAATGCAATAAATAAATTAAAAAAAACTCCTATGGAACGCAAGGTCAAATAACGTCAACAACATCTGTGCGCAACTGTCACGTCACAACCTACAAGAGAAGTCTGCGCTGTTTCCTGGGCAGAGAGCGCTATCTGGTTGCCTTTAACAGCTGCATGCCAGGTAGTAATTCAAAAGGTGAAGCGATTTCCCTCCAGCGCATCTCCACACCGGCAAAAGGTTCTCATGCAGAAGTTCTGCCGGTTGCGCAGTTCTTAAAGGCACAGCAGCATTTAAGATTCAACACTGGTGACAGAGCAGAACTAGGGGTTGCTGACTTCCGAGGCCAAAAACCCTGGCACGTTGTGTTGAATGTCAGGTGCAAAGGTATCGCCATCCATTCTCAAGGGTCCATTTTTTTGTTTAAGGGTAAAGGATTTCTGAGCATGTGCAGAGTGCTGTCCTCCGAAGGGTGTCGATGAAAGCGCTGAATATGTACAAATGTTTCTGGCTGAATGATCAAATTGTGGCTGATTGGGAAATCCTAAGGAGGTCCCACGGGTCACATGTAATATAGCTTAGTATATACAATTAGGAAACACATTCTCTGAGCATGTATCGTTATGTGAACAAAATGGCACAATCCATGCACAAGAGGGAGGTAATACAAAGGCTGGGAGGAAACCCAAATGCTACAGAAGGACAAAAATACTTGGAGGGAGGGACCCCAGAACTGCCCAATAAGGGTTGAGCATTCTCAGTGGGCACAAAAAAGGGGGAAATGGCATAGAATGAATATATTCGGGAGAAAGCAACCCTCAACAAAAGCACTTCACACTGCAACATTTTGTTGCAGGTCCCGCCAGTATTGTATATCCCAGTCACTTCTGCCAATGAGGGAAAGGAAAAAAGAAGCTCTGAGGGTATGCAGTTTGAGAGAAAACTTTACTTTGTACATGTTCAGAAACAAACCCTTTCTTTGGTGTTGTGCTTCTCTTGTTCCATAGCTACATCCTGACTTTAAAAACAGCCACCCATAGGCAAGGAGAGGCTGAGCTTGCCTTGCGGTTTCTGACACAAATGATGCCCTGTGGCTCAACCTGGAATTCAGAGAGGAAGCTGTAACAAACCACAGGCCTTAACATGTTTTACCTGACACCAGTAAGAGGGAAGGGAGGCAGAGCAAGAAATCCGATAGCCGGTCATGCAAGGCTACGCCTGCTGAAATCCCTTCTTCTGTGTACCTTTTAAAGGTGCAGGAGCCCTGATCTCTTTTTCACCTAGCTGCCCTAGCCGGAAAGGAAGTGGTGCACCAGTATAGAATTAAGGGGAAAGGAGTGAAGTGGCCACCTGCTTTTCCCAATCAGGGCTCCTGTGCCTTTTAACAGCTGCACTTCATACAGAAATTCAAAAGGTGAAGTTATTCCACCCACTCCACCCCATCCAAGTGTATCCCCATGCCTCAAAAAAGTTCTGCCGCTTTGTGCAGCTCTTAAATGCACAGGAGCACAGCAAGAACTTCTTTTTGGCAACCCTGACAAAAAAAACACAGACATTGTTATTAAGCTAAACTAGGGTGATCACATGGAAAGGAGGACAGGGCTCCTGTGTCTTTAACAGTTGTGTAGAAAAGGGAATTTCAACAGGTGTCATTGGTATGCATGCAGCACCTGGTGAAATTCCCTCTTCACCACAACAGTTAAAGCTGCAGGAGCTATACCAGAATGACCAGATACGAAAGAGGGCAGGAAAAATGTCCCGTGCCCATGGACCAGCATGGCACAACTCCCCTCCCCCATTTGCCAATTTCTGCAGATCTCCAGCTATTATAAAAGGCACAGGTGCAGAGCGGGCAAAAGCAAAAGCAGCAACCCTGACTGGAACGAAGTCTAAATTTGCATACCCATATTTGTTCACTTTCATCTCAGATTGCCAGCTTTTGGTTACCAGCATCTGCTCCTGTGCTTTTAACAGCAATGTGAACTGCGAAGTATAACAGGCGCTGATGCTTATCACCAAAGCTCAAAAACACTTGGCAGCTGCCTTTTTTTCTGCACAACAAGCCACATTAAAGGCACAGGAGCAGGCAAAGCCATTTCCCCCTCATAAGTTGGCAATCATACTTTCATTCCTCCGCACCCTTGCCCCTCCCTTCCCTTTATTTGCCAGGGTGGGCAACCTGTGTATTCCTCAGGATGTCATTGGACTGCAACTCCCATCAACCCTTACTGTGCTGGCCAGGTTCTGTTAGGTAGGGTGACCATAAGAAAAGGAGGACAGGGCTCCTGTATCTTTAACAGTTGTATCGAAAAGGAAATTTCAGCAGGTGTCATTTGTATATATGGGGAACCTGGTGAAATTTCCTCTTCATCACAACAGTTAAACCTGCCCTCTTTTAAATCTGGTCACTCTAGTATAGCTCCTGCAGCTTTCGCTGTTGTGATGAAGAGGGAATGTCACCAGGTTCTCCATATATACAAATGACACCTGCTGAAATTTCCTTTTCGATACAACTGTTAAAGATACAGGAGCCCTGTCCTCCTTTTACATTATTAGAATGTAATTACATTATTTTACATTACGTAATTTTACATTATTAGAATGTAAGCCTATGCGGCAGGGTTTTGCTGTTTTATTGTTTTATTCTGTACAGCACCATGTACACTGATGGTGCTATATAAATAAATAATAATAATAATGATGATGATGAAGAGGGAATTTCACCAGGTGCTGCATGGATTAAAATGACACCAGCTGAAATTCCCTCTTCAATACAACTGTTAAAGGTACAGGAGCCCCATCCTCCTTTCCATAGGGTCACTGTACTGTTGGGAGTTACAGTCTAACATCTGGGAGGCCATGTGTTCCCCACCCTTACATTATTTTCTCCCTAGCTGCCCAGATTTAGGGTGAATGTGTTTAGATCCTCATGGTTATTTTTGTGTATGTTTAAATGCATGCACACCATCGCCCAGTTTTAAACCCTGAGTGGTTGTGAATGAGCCAGTGTGCTGGCACAGGCTTCCGAATTGCTCCGGCTGCAAGCGGGAGCAGCTAAACAACTCTGGGACGCTCCGTCCCTGGCTTGTTGGCTGTGACGTGTAAAGCAGGAACTCTGGCTTTTCTCTCCCCTGACAAGTCAGATTGGGAGCCTGAGTTAAATGTCACCGGAATCAACCCAAGGATGGCGCGTCCCTCGATCGTTTAGCCGCTCCCACTTGAAGGAAGAGCGATCGGGCAGCCTGTGTTGTTGTGACTTGTGAACCAGGCCGGTGTGTGTATGTTGACGGCGGTGCATGATTAATTCATCCGACTCAAGAGTGGTGTTTTCACTGGAGCACATGCTCTGGCTTCCTCTCTCTACCTCCTCCTCCTCCTCTTCTCCTTCTCCTTGGAAAGCAGGAAGTGCTCCATTCTGAGACGAGAGTCTGAGTCGCACTGAATCTGTTTTATTTCTTCTTTTACGCAGCAGGAGGAACTGGATTCTGTGTACCTCCTCCCTCGGGAGTCTCCAGTGAGCAGGTCAGGAGCAAGCAAAGAAAATGGAGCAGGAAATGGATTTGATGGAAGAAAGAGAGATGCTGGTGGGAGCTGATCCTGGTACAAGAATTTCAGAAGAACAGGTAAAGGGCATACCTGTTAAAGGTCGAAAGAAGAGGCATACGGGTCAAAAACTAGATATTATAGGGTGACCCTATGAAACAGAGGACAGGGCTCTGGATCGAAAAGGGAATTTCAGCAGGTGCCATTGGTATGCATGCAGCACCCGGTGAAATCCCCTCGTCATCACAACAGTTAAAGCTGCAGGAGCCCTGGCCTCTTTTGTATCTGGTCATGCTAGGCAGGGCTCCTGCAGCTTTAACTGTTGTGATGACGAGGGGATTTCACCGGGTGCTGCATGCATACCAATGGCACCTGCTGAAATTCCCTTTAAAATTCAGGAGCCCAACCATCCTTTCCATAGGGTCACCCTGTTCTAGGAGCCAAGGAATATTGAGTGTCAGTTAGGGGGGCGGGGAACAGTGTAAACAAGCTTTCCCCAACCTAGTGCCCTCCAAAAGTTTTGGACTACAGCTCCCAGGATCCCTGTCCATGGGCCAATCTGGCTGATGGTGATGCATGTTGAAGTTCAAAACTTCTGGAAGGCATCAGGTTGAGGGAGGCTGGTATAGACAACGATCAGCTAGTCAGCCTTCCTCAAGCTGGGGCGCTCCAGATGTGTTGGACTGCATCTCCCAGAATGCCCCAGCCAGCTGGAATTCCTGCTGATTTCTGTAGATCAAACTGCTGTTAAAGGCCTTAGCTAGACCTACCTGTTAGCCCGCAATGGAGGAGGGAAGATCTCGCATTGTGTTTAATGCGAGATCCCTCCTCTGTTTACACACGATGCGCGACGACCTCAGAAGGAGAGGCATTGCGCCCGCCATTTTTATTATTATTAATGAGCCAGCAGCGCACGAACGCTTGTACGCATAAGGTAAGTGTGGTTTTTTTTTTAATTTAAATTACTTTCACCAGGTCAACCCACACCACCTGGCCACACGTTCTGCGGCCTCGGGCTCAGCCTGGGACCATGGAAAAAACGGGGCCAAAGAGGAGGGCGAGATTCTGGGGCAAGGGAGGGATGATCCCTCCCTGATCCCGGGATCCCCTGTGCGTGATGTGGACACACAGGGATGATCCCGGGTATCACCCCAGGATAAAGCCCCGTCTAGCTATGGCCAAAGTCACAAGAGCAGACCAGAGCAGGGTGTTTTTTTTCTGTTCAGTCAGTATCCCGACCCGGCCCCTGTTCTTATTGCGGTGCTTTGGAGCCGCAGGCGCCTTGCACCCGCACTTGCGTTCCTTCCCGGCATCTGCACGGGAAGTAAGACAAGTGCAAATTTCCTGGCCCCCGTGCCTCCAGAAAATTAAACAAATTAAAAATGGGGGTGGAGGAGGAGAGGAACAGTGCCATTTCACTCCCCCTTCTAATTTTTTTTTATAACCTGTATCTGCGGAGCTCCACAGATACAGATAATGAAAACAAAAATGGCGGGGGAAGGAACGAGGCAGCAGAGGAGGACGCGAGAGGGACTGGACAAACCACGTCTTCTCCCTCTCGCTGCCCGTTCCTCCCCACCCCCATTTCTTTTTATTTCATAGAATCATAGAATCATAGAATAGCAGAGTTGGAAGGGGCCTACAAGGCCATCAAGTCCAACCCCCTGCTCAATGCAGGAATCCACCCTAAAGCATCCCTGACAGATGGTTGTCCAGCTGCCTCTTGTATGCCTCTAGTGTGGGAGAGCCCACAACCTCCCTAGGTAACTGATTCCAAAGTCGCACTGCTCTAACAGTTAGGAAGTTTTTCCTGATGTCCAGCCGGAATCTGGCTTCCTTTAACTTGAGCCCGTTATTCCGTGTCCTGCACTCTGGGAGGATGGAGAAGACATCCTGGCCCTCCTCTGTGTGACAACTTTTTAAGTATTTGAAGAGTGCTGTCATGTCTCCCCTCAATCTTCTCTCATCTGTATCTGTGGAGCTCCACAGATATAGATAATAAAAAAAATTAAAGGGGGAGAGGAACAGCCTGTTCCTCTCCCCTCCCCGTTCTAATTTGTTTTACTTTTTCAGAGGCACAGATGGTGAACCCATGGCAACCAATCAGAGGTGCCATGGGCGCCCCTGCCAAAAAAAGTCAGAGGAAGTACCTAACTTTTTTGGAGCGATGGGTTTGCCCCAGGGTGGATTCGGAGTGGCTGCAGGTCATCTACCCGCCACAGCCGCCACTACGAAGCCACCCAGGGACAAACCCCTGAAGCTCCGCTTTAGAAAAGGGGGTCGCTTACCCCGACTTTTTCCTTTCAGCAAGACGCGGACAAGCACCTGCCGTCTGTCGCCTGGCTTTGGAGCTGCTTCCGAGGCGTGTCTCTGAGCAGATGGCGAACCCTGATTGGTCGCCATCTGCTCAGACTGTGGGGAGAGGGCAGGCCAGCGAGCTGAACGCCCGCTGCCCTGCCTCTGCGCTTCTCCAGGACAGGGAGAAGCCAATTTTTTTTTTAAAAAAAAAAACAAACTTAGAGGGATGTGAGGAGGCCTGGGTGCCAGCAAAACCAAACCTGGATGCGAGGAGGCACGTGCGTCCCATGCACCGGGTGTCCGCACCTCTTCCAAAGCTAACAAAACATGAGGAGGCGTGGGCAACCCCTTGCACGGGCACTGCTCCTCGCCTGCGAACCCCTGCACTTGCGCTCCTTCACACGTGGGTGATGCGAAGGAGCGCAAATGCGGGGATTTTAGGGCTCGCGGCGCTGACGCACCGCCGTCAAGATGAGGCCCAGGTTTTGACCCAGCAGCCATAGTTGCTCCTTGCGCAGGAGCCCTGCCAGAAAAAAAAGGTGGTGTCACCGAAAATATACCTTCTTCCCTTACATTCCCTATTACATCTTAGGGATACTGAGCTCCTCCACCCCACAGAACTATT
Source organism: Elgaria multicarinata webbii (assembly GCF_023053635.1). Taxonomy (NCBI): domain Eukaryota; kingdom Metazoa; phylum Chordata; class Lepidosauria; order Squamata; family Anguidae; genus Elgaria; species Elgaria multicarinata. The sequence goes on from NC_086173.1 coordinate 154,954,650, forward strand.
ATCGCGTTCCAACCTTGCTTTTTCTCCTCCCCCACCTCAGACCCAGGCGTCCTGTCAAGATGACCTCAGCATCCAGCCAATCCAGGGAGCTCTGTTGCGTCCAAGGCAGAGAAATCGGCAGCATGAGTCCGCACGGCCCTGGAAGTCTCTGCCAGCCACCCCTACAGGGGAGCTTGAGAAAGACACACCGGGTAAGATGGCTCTGTCTATCTGGTCCCTAAATCCCCCTTTTTTTTAACCAGTGCTGTGCCTGTTCCTTTTAAAATAGCTTGATTTACAGCCATGTTCCTCAAACTTTTGCCCTTCAGATGTTTTGGACTACAACTCACATCGACCTAGATCACTTACCCTGCTGGATAGGGCTGATGGTGTTTGAAGTCCCTAAAATTAGGGTGACCATATTTTGGAAACCAAAAAGGAGGACAATATGGTCGCCATATTAAAATTATTTAAAAATAATAATTTTAAAACCTCAAACTCTTTTTAAAAATCCTAAAACTCAATGAATGGACAGATCTGTTTCAAACTTGGCATAGCTAAAGTCCTTGTAAAGAGCAATAATGGTGCCAAGTTTCATCTCTTTATCTTTAAAAATAATATTTTTTTTTAAAAAAAATAAATTCTCACATTTTAGAAAATCCCTAAAAATCAATGGATGAACAGATCTGTTTCAAATTTGGTATGGCTAAAGCTCTACCTAAAAGCTATCATGGTGCCAACTTTCATCTCTTTATCTTTAAAAATGACAATTTTAAAAATAATAATTTTAAAACCTCAATTTTTAAAAAATCCCTAAAAAATCAATGGATGAACGGATCTGTTTCAAATTTGGCATGACTAAAGCCGTTCCTAAGAGCTACCATCGTGCCAAGTTGCATGTCTTTATCTTAAAAAATGACGGAGTTATAAGCATTTTTGTTAATTCCCATTAGAGCTGCTCTTTGGAGAAAATCCGGATTTCCCCTCCCCCTCCCGGACTTGTCATCAAAAACCCGGACAAATCCAGGCAAATCCGGCCATATGGTCACCCTACCTAAAATAGATATTGTAGAGTTGGAAAAGGGGCAGAAAAGAGCAACTCTCCTCTGAGGGAAGGTTACAACGGCTGAGACTGTTTAGGACAGAGGCGTACAAAATTCTGCATGGTGCCGAGAAAGTGGATAGGGAGACATTTTCCTCCCAATCCCATAATATTAGAACCCAATGAAGATCCAGGATGAAATCCCCACTCAGGCGCAAAGCTCAGTGGGTCACCTTGGACCAGTTCATATCTTTCAAGCTGACCTGCCTTGCAGTCTTGTTGTGAGGATAAAATGGGGGCAAGGAAGGACCTTGTACATTACCCTGAACTTGTTGGAGGAAAGGCAGGATATGAGATAAAATACATTTCCTTTGGTCAGATTTCGCCTTTAGACTGTTTTTGAATTTGTGCATGATGGAAGATTGAAACCAAATGTTTGACAACATAAGCTACAGCTATTTACTCAGTGCCTAATTATAGCATAAGCTATTTTTTAAAAAATTTAACCTTTAGGTAACCCTTGTTCATTGTGTAATATTAAACTTCCGGAAGATCTTGTGAAACGAGAACGATTATCCGTCATTTGGTTCAAGGGGGCTGTAATTAATTTTGCGCTAGATGGGACTTCCAGAGGAGCCGTTCAAACTCAATCTGCAAATCTATTCTTTTTTTTTTTTTGCATGAAGTGGTGATGTTGATTATGATTTTAAAGAAGGGGGCATTTAAAAGTAGGTAAAAGCTTCTGATCTGAAACCCCCCCACAAAACGTCTTTCTGATGCTAAACAAATCGAAGCGGCAAAAGACTAGTAGGCTTGGCAACAGCTTACAGGCCCCGGCCTTGATGGAGGTGGGCTGCTGCTGCATTTAAAAAAGCCCGCGCTTTCTCTACTGTGGGGTGGTGGGGGCTAATCCTGACGCAGAGGGAGGGCGCGGGGCTTTCTGGCAGCATTTGGCAATCAGGGGATGCCGCCCACCCAGGAATGCCTCCGCTGCGACACTGGAGCGAGACTAGGCGGCAAATGTGCCGTATTCGCCTCACTCTGGTGAAAAAGGTGAGGTACTGTAAGTCCCCGACTTCTTCACCTTACAGCTTTCCAGGGAAGCCCTGAGATGGCTGCAAGGAGGCTGCTGCGTCGTATAACTGACACAGTGCCACCGTGGGGCTTTCAGAGCGTCTTGGCAGCCCCAAGATGTCCCCAGTCATGAAAAATTCACACTGATTATGAAGCCACAATGAATCAGCCTTCTCCAGCCTGGTGCCCTCCAGACATGTTGGCCTGTAATCCCCATAAATCCCAGCCAGTATTGCAGTCCAACACAGGGCATCAGATTGGGGAAGGCTACTGCAGATGCTAGTTAAGTTTGCCAGGCTCAGGAAATGTGTTTCTCGGGCTCAGTAGTGTTCACCTCAAAAGAGAGGCAAGCATTAGAAGATCCCTAACTCTCCTCCAAAGATTTCCAGACTTACCTCACCCCATTCAAAAAGCTGACCAATCCCTGGGGGACCCTCATATCCCATGGAAAAAGGGATGTCTTTTGGCCTCTGTCCCCAGTTTTCCAAGGAGCAATATCTTTAAAGTGGACCCCTTGCAAAAGAATGGAGATGTGTCCTGATTGCTTCGCCTATGGGGCTGCTTGGAAGAGCTGCTCTGTGGGAAACAGCGCAGATTCATACACACCCTACACCTGGAGTGGGGAACTTCAGGTTCTCCTGTGATCCCCAGAGGGCCATGCCAGCTTTTCCTGGCCGTACCCCTTTCCTCGGCTCATTTGGTAATTTGTCAACTTTTGCATGTTTTTTTATCCATTCTGAAAGGAAATGCCTCTCCTAAGGCCTAGGTAGAATGATAGAATCATAGAGTTGGAAGGGGCTGTAAGGCCATCGATGTCAGGATTCCCTCCGCCAGTGAAATCATAGAATCGTAGAGTTGGAAGGGGCCTACAAGGCCATCGAGTCCAATCCCCTGCTCAATGCAGGAATCCACCCTAAAGCATCCCTGACAGATGGTTGTCCAGCTGCCTCTTGAAGGCCTCTAGTGTGGAAGAGCCCACAACCTCCCTGGGTAACTGGTTCCATTGTCGTACTGCTCTAACAGTCAGGAAGTTTTTCCTGATGTCCAGCCGGAATCTGGCTTCCTGTAACTTGAGCCCGTTATTCCGTGTCCTGCAGTCTGAGAGGATCGAGAAGAGATCCAAAAAACCATTCCCAAAAAACAACGATGGTTGGGCCATAGGCACTCATGAATGTATTTTATTTATTTTATTATTTTATTTATATACCACCTTTCCCACAAAAATAGCACTCAATGCAGATTAAAACCAACGTCTTAATTAAAACATAACCACCGAAGTCAGATTTGGCTCCCAGAAGCTGGCGGTACGAAGGCGACCTTCCCATTTAGACTTGGACTATATACCTAATTGCATTACTGCCCCCTGCAGGACCATCTTGAAAATGCATCTACAATGCTGTTCAACCATCTATTTTGGGCGTGGGCAGAAGGGAGATCTCCAGATGTTTTGGACCAATTCCCTGAATTCCTGACCATTGAGCATGCTGGCAGGGGCTTCTGGGAGTTGAAGTCCAAAACCTCTGGAGATCTCCCATCTGTCCAGCTCTGCTCTATATTGTACACCTTTGGAACTTCAACAGGCAAACAGCTTTGCTCTGTAAAAATAAGGAGTAAAAAAAATAATACTTTAAACAAATCAAAGCTTTGTTTGGATGGGTGAAGTTTCGGTGATCAGTGTCTAGGATTCTCTGCTCTTCTATTTATTTATTTATTTATTTATTATTATTATTATTCATTTATTTATATAGCACCATCAATGTACATGGTGCTGTACAGAGTAAAACAATAAAATAGCAAGACCCTGCCGCATAGGCTTACATTCTAATAAAATCATAATAAAACAATAAGAAGGGGAAGAGAATGCACCAAACAGGCACAGGGTAGAGTAAAACTAACAGTATAAAAGTCAGATCAAAATCAAGTTTTAAAAGCTTTAGAAAAAAGAAAAGTTTTTAGCTGAGCTTTAAAAGCTGTGATTGAACTTGTAGTTCTCAGATGTTCTGGAAGAGCGTTCCAGGCGTAAGGGGCAGCGGAAGAAAATGGACGAAGCCGAGCAAGGGAAGTAGAGACCCTTGGGCAGGTGAGAAACATACCGCCCAATAGCCGGAGCTCTCTGGGCGGTTCACAAAAATTAAAAACATTCAAAGTATAAAACAACAGTATAAAACCATAATATAAAATACAATATAAAAGCTCAACCAGATCGAAACAGCAGCAATGCAAAATTACAAATTTAAAACACCAAGTTAAAATGTATTTATAGACTGTTAAAATGCTGGGAGAATAAAAAGGTCTTCTTCACCTGGCGTCTAAAAGCATCTAATGTGGGTTCTTCTGTCTTTGGGTCGCTGTTTGTGGTTGTTCCTTGATGCAAAGTGTTCTGTTTTCTGTCTTCTTTTTCCAGTCTACTTCTCTTCCCTGACGTCTCTCCAGGCGGAGGAGTTTTTCGATATGGTGGCCAAGGTCCAAGCCCGGAGGCTCAATGATCAACGTGCTGATTTTGCAGAACCTGAAGATGCAAGTGAGGAGAACCCGGGGGTCTCAGAAGATCAGCTCTATGACACCATACTAGCCCATCAGGTGAGCGGCACGGGGCCCACAGAAGATCCAAGGCTGATCTGGCCTTTTGATCCCATCATGCTTCCGGTGATGTGGTTGAACCGCCACCTGTCCCCCTGCCTGCTTCCGTTCCTCAGCACTTGGACGGTGGCCGAAGCAGCGATGACAACGCAGTCTTGGTGGAGGTCTTCGTGGAAGGCCACCCAGTGACTAAAACGCTGCCTTAGCAGGGAGCCTGGGAAATCCAGTTCCCCAGCACTCCTGAGTCCATACAAGCTCAGCTGGAGAAAACTGGTGGGTGAGGGGGAAATGGAGTTTACTTCGTGATGAAGAGGGGCGTTGTGACCTAGGGGCTGTCTTGATGTCACCTTTGCTTCGGGGTGGCTCCAAATCTGTGATGCATCGGTTATAAGACGTGGACGCAGATTCGAAGCCACCCTGGGGCAAAAAGGCAAAGATAGGCGGCTGAAAAGCCAGGGACTACTTAACCCCAACTTTTCCAGGCAGACCCAGGTCAGCCTGACTCTTCCTCCAGTCTGTCCTCGCTCGGAGCCGCTCCATTCCCGGGCGGAAGGCAACCTCTTATTGGTCGCTGGAAACTGCGGGAGGGGGAGGGGGAGGGGGTGGGCCCGGGAGGCCTAATGGCTGCTGGAAAGCCCATGCTGCCTCCCGTTGTGAGGACAACTTGCGATAGTGCGGGGTTTCATGGAATCATAGAATCATAGAATAGCAGAGTTGGAAGGGGCCTACAAGGCCATCGAGTCCAACCCTCTGCTCAATGCAGGAATCCACCCTAAAGCATCCCTGACAGATGGTTGTCCAGCTGCCTCTTGAAGGCCTCTAGTGTGGGAGAGACCACAACCTCTCTAGGTAACTGGTTCCATTGTCATACTGCTCTAACAGGCAGGAAGTTTTTCCTGATGTCCAGCTGGAATCTGGCTTCCTGTAACTTGAGTCCATTATTCCGTGTCCTGCACTCTGGGAGGATCGAGAAGAGATCCCGGCCCTCCTCTGTGTGACAATCTTTTAAGTATTTGAAGAGTGCTATCATGTCTCCCCTCAATCTTCTCTTCTCCAGGCTAAACATGCCCAGTTCTTTCAGTCTTTCCTCATGGGGCTTTGTTTCCAGACCCCTGATCATCCTGGTTGCCCTCTTCTGAACATGCTCCAGCTTGTCTGCATCCTTCTTGAATTGTGGAGCGCAGAACTGGACACAATACTCTAGATGAGGCCTAACCAGGGCTGAATAGAGAGGAACCAGTACCTCACGTGATTTGGAAGCTCTACTTCTATTAATGCAGCCCAAAATAGCATTTGCCTTTCTTGCAGCCATATCGCACTGTTGGCTCATATTCAGCTTGCGATCTACAACAATTCCAAGATCCTTCTCGTTTGTAGTATTGCTCTTTCGCAGTGGAGCGGCACCAGCTCGACACTGTGAAGGCAGCCTCCCCGAGAAATTCACTTTCCAGGCTCAGTAATTACAAGTTGTAATGGCCTCACGAACAATCAGTAGGCCCCCGCCCCCATCTCCACAGGAATCGTCTTTCTCCTGTCCACTGGCTGGCCACAGACACTAATAGCTTCATCCCACGTACCTGTTTCCCTCGAATGATCCCTTACAGGGTTTAGCTGCCATTGTTGTTGTTGTTGTTAGCTAAATCACACCCCGGGCGGCAGCGCTCCTAAGATCCTTTGCAAAGGGTTTAAGGGGGGGAAGTGTAAAAAAATCATTGAAAAATCAACGGATGACTCAATCTGATTCAAAGTTGGTATGCTTAAAGCTCTCCTTCATATCTATTACTGTGCCAATTTTGAAGTCTTTATCTTTAAAGCTTAGGCAGATGTAAGCATGTGTTTAATTCATATCAAATCCTGCTCCTGCGACCCCCAGTGGCCGCTCGGAAAACACGCTCAGAAACTAGTAGCAAAATAGGGCAGGTCTTTTGCCTTTATAGCACAATTAAAGCAGGATGCATGGGAGTACTTCACAGTCAAAGCAGATTATAAACTGGAAAACTTCAGAGTACTTCACAATAAAACTTCGGAGTCCTTTGCACGCAATTCACAGTGATTGCACAGCATAACATTGTGTGATAAAGCTCGTAATGGCCTCACGAACAATCAGTAGGCCCCACCCCACCCCATCTCTGCAGAAATAGAATCATAGAATAGCAGAGTTGGAAGGTGCCTACAAGGCCATCGAGTCCAACCCCCTGCTCAATGCAGGAATCCACCCTAAAGCATCCCTGACAGATGGTTGTCCAGCTGCCTCTTGAAGGCCTCTAGTGTGGGAGAGCCCACAACCTCCCTAGGTAACTGATTCCATTGTTGTACTGCTCTAACAGTCAGGAAGTTTTTCCTGATGTCCAGCTGGAATCTGGCTTCCTTTAACTTGAGCCCGTCATTCCGTGTCCTGCACTCTGGGAGGATCGAGAAGAGATCCCGGCCCTCCTCTGTGTGACAACCTTTTAAGTATTTGAAGAGTGCTATCATGTCTCCCCTCAATCTTCTCTTCTCCAGGCTAAACATGCCCAGTTCTTTCAGTCTCTCTTAATAGGGCTTTGTTTCCAGACCCCTGATCATCCTGGTTGCCCTCCTCTGAACATGCTCCAGCTTGTCTGCATCCTTCTTGAATTGTGGAGCCCAGAACTGGACGCAATACTCTAGATGAGGCCTAATAGAGAGGAACCAGTACCTCCCGCGATTTGGAAGCTATGCTTCTATTAATGCAGCCCAAAATAGCATTGGCCTTTCTTGCAGCCATATCGCACTGTTGGCTCATATTCATAGCCTTTCTCCTGTCCGCCAGCTCGCCCCAGCCACTCACTCCTCTTTCCCCACAGAGCCAGCGCATCGAGGACCAGCGCACTGAGCCCCCCATCCCGGTAGGAATTCAGGGCCTGCTGGATCTGCTGCTCAGAGCCCAAGGGGCCCGGATGGAAGATCAGCGCTCAGCTCTTCCTCCTGGCCTGGCTGCCCCATCCTTGCTCGCGGGGCAGCCCTCTTTCCTGCACAGCGTATGAATCCGTCGCCCGACGGCCTCCTTTCAACAGCCGTGGTTCTAGAGACGCCAGACGCGGCCCCCAAATGTGAAACTCCGCCAGACCTAAACTAAAGGTACTCGGGACTGAGAAGCCGAGCTGTGCCGTGTCAAAAAAATTTGCACAGCGGAGGGGACCCTGCAGCAAAGGTGGACGAAACGAAGGCTGGCTGTCTGCAGACGCGGCATCGCAAACTGCTATTTTTTCCCCGACCACGTTTTTCCCCGTCCTTCCTAATCAACGGTGGAGTTGCCTTCCACCCGCCGCCTGGCATGAAGCCTGCACTGGCAGCAGCAACAGCAGTAGCCCAAAAAATGTATTGAAGATACGTTTGAGAGCCAGGGTGGGACTCTCAGCTTAATCTGCCCTATAGGGTGGTGGTTGTTGTGAGGATAAAATGAAGAGGAGGAGGACCAGGTAAATTGCCTTGGGTCCCTTGCAAGAGGAAGAAAGGTAGAAAATAGAAGTAATAATAAACAAACAAATCGATCAACATTAAGAGCCATGAAATGTAAAAAAAAAAGAGAGAGAGAGAGAGAGAAGTGAGTTTTTGAGTTTCAAAGAACTCTGGTTGGTTGTTAAAACACAAAGGCAGGAGAAAGGAAAAAAGAGGAAGGGTTTTTAAGCTTCATCCCACGTACCTGCTTCCCTCGGATTATCATAGAATCATAGAATAGCAGAGTTGGAAGGGGCCTACAAGGCCATCGAGTCCAACCCCCTGCTCAATGCAGGAATCCACCCTAAAGCATCCCTGACAGATGCTTGTCCAGCTGCCTCTTGAAGGCCTCTAGTGTGGGAGAAGAGCCCACAACCTCCCTAGGTAACTGATTCCATTGTCGTACTGCTCTAACAGTCAGGAAGTTTTTCCTGATGTCCAGCTGGAATCTGGCTTCCTTTAACTTGAGCCTGTTACTCCGTGTCCTGCACTCTGGGAGGCTCGAGAAGAGATCCTGGCCCTCCTCTGTGTGACAACCTTTTAAGTATTTGAAGAGTGCTATCATGTCTCCCCTCAATCTTCTCTTCTCCAGGCTAAACATGCCCAGTTCTTTCAGTCTCTCTTCATGGGGCTTTGTTTCCAGACCCCTGATCATCCTGGTTGCCCTCCTCCTCTGAACACGCTCCAGCTTGTCTGCGTCCTTCTTGAATTGTGGAGCCCAGAACTGGATGCAATACTCTAGATGAGGCCTAACCAGGGCCGATTCTCTGTAGCGCTAAACTTTCGCAGTGGTTGTCATTTTTGCTACCGATCCTTTGCATACCAGGAAGTGAGTATAAGGGGGGAAATGTAAAAAATCATTAAAAAAATCAACGGATGACCCAATTCAATTCAAATTTGGTATGCTTAAAGCTCTCCCTAATATCTATTACTGTGCCAATTTTGGTGTCTTTATCATGAAAGCTTACGCAGATGTAAGCATTTGTTTAAAATCCTGCTCCTGTGCCCCAGCGGCTACGCTCAAAAAGTAGGGGCTCAATATGTCAAATCTTTTTTGCTTTATTGCACAATTAAGGCAGGATGCCTGGAAGTACTTCACAATCAAAGCAGATTATAAGGTGGAAAACTTCTGAGTCCTTTGCATGCAATTCACAGTGATTGCACAGTATAACGCTGGGGTGATAAAGCTCTTTGTTGTGAAGGGGCAGGATGGATGCCTTGTTTGCAATAAGTGACTGTCTTAAGACAGTGCCTTTGAAAGCTATTTGCACTTCAGGCTATAGGTTTCACTGTGCTGGGTCCAAGGGGTTGCCTGTACCAGGGAAAAGCCCCGTGGCAGCTGTGGATCTGCTCCACGCCGCAGCTTCGCAGCCCCCGCGGGGCTTTCCTGCGATGCTGCGTTTTGAAGGAGTTAGGGATTTACCCCAGCTTTTTTAAAAGGAGTGACGTCAACACAGCGGAGCCCGGTGGAAGGCGACCGGCAATTGGTCGCCTTCCACCAGGAAAAGGACGTGGGTGGCTCCGGGACCCAAATGGCCACCCAGAAACCCTGCGCTCCCTCCTCGGCGTTGGGATTATCCGACGCCACCCCAAGGGAGAGAAAGCGCGGGGTTGACGAGGGAGGCAGTGCCAACCCAGCGCCGTGAAGACACCCCCCTCTGGTTTTGGAGGCCCTTAGGCAGGATGCCCTCCATGGGCCTCCTACCTGAGTGTGTCCACCTCTTTCGCAATTCTGCTGCCCATTCGCTTCCTGTTTCCCTCTGATCTCAAGAGGGCGATTCCCAAGGCAAAGGAAGGAAGCTGCTGTACCTTCTCACTCTGTTTATGGCTTGCGCAGGGCAGGTGAACAAGCAGCCACATCCAGAAAGGGGAGCATCAGGGTCAGGAGGCACCAAAGGTTATCAGTGGGGCCTTTGCAGAGGGGGGCACGCACCTCTGCAGAGGCCCAACGATGCCTGTCTCTGGTGCTGGGACTGTAATGGTGGCTCCAGGCTTTTGAGGTCCTTTGGACAAGTCACACCCTCAATGGGCCTCCTCTCTCAGTGAGTCCTCAGCTGCTCCTGCTTCTCCTCTTTCTCCCCATTGCTCCAGCTTGTTTGCTTGACAGGCAGAAAGCCAGTGAGCAAGTAGGCCGTGGCATCTACTGCTGCTCGTCCCCATCACCACAGTTGCCTGGGCCAGGACTGGAGGCAGGTGGACAAGCAGGTTGCCATGGTGAAGAGGAGGAACAACTCCAGGAGAATCCTGTCAATGGGTCCCTGCTGGGGTGTGGGCCCTTGGCTGGTGCCCATGTATGCCTACCCTTGACGCCAGCCCTGCAGCCCTGGCAGGTTGGACTAGCTAGCAGGTAACCTGATGATGTAAAAAGCTCCATCACACTGGGGTTTAACACGCTCCCTACCTTTGCTTCTCCACTGGTGTTTTCGTTCCTCAGTTACTTCCTCTTTTCAAAAGAGGAAGTACAGAACGAGCACGAGGCCCATGGAGTCTGCTGTTCTCTCCTGCACACAGACGTGCGCAAAAGCATCACTGCTCAATTGAACTCTGCGCAACCACTGGCGTCAAAGTCGAAACACAGAACGAAGAACTTTGTTGGAATACGGATTGCGCCTGGCCGTACTACGAGCCACCCAGGAACTCAGCGTGGGTACATGGCCATGACTTCCAAAGCGAACAGAATTCCAGCAATTGACCACCATGGCGAAAAAGTGCTGTCGTGTATGCACAATTGCGCTTTGAAGCACTCATAATAAACCTTTTGTCGTTGAGTTACTGTCCTTCTGTGCCAAAGAAATAACACATTGTAAAAAATAATAGTAGTAGATGCTAATAGCAGGAGGCTGCAAGGAAGGTAATGGCAAAGGTGCAAACAGGTAATGCAAGGGTATTGAGCCTCCTTCAAGCAGAGGGCCTTATTCCCATTTTGGAGAAGCTCTCTGGGGCTGCATTTCAGCGGTTGTAAGCCTACACACACACACACACACACACACACACACACACCATTTGCTGGGGAACATGGGTGGGGGGTGCTGTTGCACCATGCTGTTTTGTGGGACCCTGGTCGACAGCTGCTTGGCCACTGCGTGAACAGAGTGTTGGACCAGTTGGCCCCTCGGTCTGATCCAGCAGGGCTCTTCTTTGGTTCTTAGTGGTGGGAGAGGCCAAAGGGGCAGTGACACCCCCCCCCCAATGCCAACATTTTAGCTTACAGTTATCATAGAATCATGAGCCTCGTGTGGCGCAGAGCGGTAAAGCAGCAGTTTCTGCAGCTGAAACTCTCCCCACGGCCTGAGTTCGATCCCAGCGGAAGCTGGTTTCAGGCAGCCGGCTCAGGTCGACTCAGCCTTCCATCCTCCCGAGGTCGGTAAAATGAGTACCCAGTTAGCTGGGGGAAAAGTAATAACAGCCGGGGAAGGCAACGGCAAACCACCCCGCTATAGGGCCTGCCAAGAAAACGTCAGTGAAAGCTGGCATCCCTCCAAGAGTCAGTAATTACTCAGTGCTTGCACAAGAGGTTCCTTTCCTTTTTTTCCTTATCATAGAATCATAGAATAGTAGAGTTGGAAGGGGCCTACAAGGCCATCGAGTCCAACCCCCTTCTCAATGCAGGAATCCACCTTAAAGCATCCCTGGCAGATGGTTGTCCAGCTGCCTCTTGAAGGCCTCTAGGGTGGGAGAGCCCACAACCTCCCTAGGTAACTGGTTCCAATGTCATACTGCTCTAACAGGCAGGAAGTTTTTCCTGATGTCCAGCCGGAATCTGGCTTCGTGTAACTTGAGCTCACTATTCCGCATCCTGTACTCTGGGAGGATCGAGAAGAGATCCTGGCCCTCCTCTGTGACAAGCTTCAAAGTATTTGAAGAGTGCTATCATGTCTCCCCTCCATCTTCTTCCTGCCAATAGCTAAGACTTGTGGGAGGGGGGGCATTTCAGCCTTTTATAATGGGGAAAACACTGCATAAATCCCAGGAACCCACCAATCAGTGGTTTGGGGAAAGGGGGTGTGGCCCTCTGGGGAAATTCAGAGGGCCAGGTTTGGTCCTGGGCCTCCCCAGAGGTAATGCAACAGAGAAATAGAAAGGTATGAGAAGCCAAGATTCCTGGGTTCGTTTGAACAAATTATGATGGCGTGAACAGTCCATTGGCTTCCGCTTTGTTCCTTTGCTCGCAGATAAACAATAACTGTTTGCTTAGCGGTACATCTGAACCTTATCCATGCTTTAAAGGTCTTTAAAGGTCTTCCACAGAAGACCTTTTTTCAAGTGCCCCCTTATTTTGAGGTTTGAAAGTTGGCAATGAGACAGGGCTTTTTCAGGGGTGGCCCCTCAGTTCCAGAATGGTCTCCCTAAGGGAAACTTAGCTGTCATGCACAGTTACTATCATTTCAGTGCCAGGTTAAGATTTTTCTATTCTCTCAGGCTTTTAAAGAAGTTCAGGATACACTGTTTTATTCCCTGTGTAGTGATAAATTCAGAAGTGCAGGGGGTTATCGTGACAGTCCTCATAGCTACGCCCCCAAGGAGAGTCAAAAAATCCAGGCAGTTGTGTTGATTCATCCCTCTGGCCCAGTTCACAAGTAAAGAGAAGCCGCCATGGGTGAATTCCCCACAGGGCTTCTCATGGCGGCAGCAGCTGCCATTTTGAACAATTAGGCATGGTGAGGGTGGGCCTTAGCTTCTCGTTTCATGTGAACCTGGCAAGGGTGGGTTGTTGACAAACCACCCACAACCCTAAAACAGCTCATGGGCTGTTGGGTGCCTGGTCAACCACCCCATAATACCAAACAAAAAGTTAAGGATATATATACAATATAACAACAATATTTAATGTACCAAAATAAAATAAAGGTTAACAATGGTATTGCATTAAAAGTGCAACCTCATATTGCACGAAAACAAATATCTAACAGAAACAACGTGAAGTAAAAAGGCCAAACGCCTTTCAACACGAGGTCTTCATCAGGGGCCAATGTGGGCTGCTGTATGCTCCCCGGAGTCTTAATTGGGCTGACTTTATAGTTCCCACAGTTATGTGGTAGAAGGAGTCACTCCCATTTGAAAATAATGCAGGGCCTCATGTTGAAACACGTTTGGCCTTTTTACTTCACGTTGTTTCTGTTAGATATTTGTTTTTGTGCAATATGAGGTTGCACTTTTAATGCAATACAAACATTATTGTTATATTGTGTATATATATATATATACTTAACGTTTTGTTTGGTATTATATGGTTGTTTGTTAAGGACTTCACCTTTTCTTGCGTTTGGTCCACCACCCCAATAACCCACTCTTGCCAGGTTCATACAAAATGAGAAGCGTACCTTCACTGGCTTGAACACTCAAAATGGTGACGGCCGCTGCCACAAACAGCATTGTGGGGAAATTCACCCACAGTGGCTTCTCCTTACCTGCAAACCAGGTCTCTGTGTGTACTGTATATAATCCTTTTGTAAGGCTTTGGTAAAGCTAACGGGTCTTAATTACCCATTCCAGACTAAGCTCCCGTCACAACAGTATATTGTTGCTGGGAAAAACCAGTTTCACCAGGTACTGTGAGGATTGTAGCCAAATTCAAAGGAACAAGGGAACTTTGATGCAGTGGCAGAGGATGTCAGCGTTGCTGCAAATTAAAAACAGATATTGTAGAGCTGAAAAAAGTGCAGAAAAGGGCAACTAAAATGATCAAGGGGCTGGAGCATCTCCCCTATGAGGGAAGGTTACAACAGCTGGGATTGTTTAGCTTGGGGAAAAGGAGGCTGAAGGGAGACCTGATAGAGGTGTACAAAATTATGCATGGGGTGTAGAATGTGGACAGGGAGATATTTTTCAAGTTTTGTGCTTCTTATTTTTTCCAGGAAACGTACGTTCTTAAAAATCAAAGTTGGCATTTTTTGGGTGGGTGGGTGTGAAAGTAGCTCACCTTGCCTAGGGCGCAAAATAGTCTGGCACCGGCCCTGGGTGTAGAATGTGGATAGGGAGATATTTTTCTCCCTCTCCCATAATACTAGAACCCAGTGGGGTCATCCCATGAAACTGATTGGTGGGAGATTTGGGACAGATAAAAGGATGGACTTCTTCACACAGTGTAGAGCTATGCAGGAGCATGCAATCCTACTTGAAGCTGGGAAAAATTATTATTATTTTATTATTATTATTTATTTATATAGCACCATCAATGTACATGGTGCTGTACAGAGTAAAACAATAAAATAGCAAAACCCTGCCGCTACGAAAGAGCAGCAGGAGTACAATGGCTGGGTCTGGATCATGAGGAAGCACCCTTAGTCAAAAAGGAATTAAATTAGTGAATTTGAGAAGTAGAACACTTAAGACTGTTGCCTTACAGTTTTTTTAAAAAAAGACTCAAGGTTTGCTTTCCTGTTATATTGTAAAACAAGTCCATATCTGGAATTTCTGAGTGGGAGGTGCAGTTTAGCTAGATGGGTGTTTTTGCCCATCTAGCGGAGGCTTCGGGGATGGGGGCATAAGCCATCTGCTCTCCTCACATTTGCAACTTGTACAGACCGTTGGCGTGATGCATTGGATACTCATAAGCCTCCGAGTTCGTAGGCTTACGAGTACCCAGGGCAGATCTAACAGGACTGCACGCTAAGAAAACCCCATTACCGGTAGATCTGGCATGATCTCCATTCAGTTCTGGCACCCAGAGCAACTTCCTGGTCTCAGAATTCTTTCATTTTAAAGCTCTATTCAGGCATTGGCTTGAATGTGTGAGGGCTCAAAGTGCATACTGGGAAGGGACCGTACATGTTGGCCCCGCCCACTTCATCTCTGGACACGCCCCTCTCATTTCAGATCTTGATCAGGGAACCCTGATAAAGTAGGGTCTGAAATAGCTCTGAGGCATCTTCTCACGTTCAAGCGAACATGGATAGCTCTCCTTTTCAGAAGAATATGGAGGGCAACCAGGATGATCGGGGATCTGGAAACAAAGCTCTATGAAGAGAGACTGAAAGAACTGGGCATGTTTAGCCTGGAGAAGAGAAGATTGAGTGGAGACATGATAGCACTCTTCAAATACTTAAAAGGTTGTCCCACAGAGGAGGGCCAGGATCTCTTCTCGATCCTCCCGGAGTGCAGGGCACGGAATAACGGGCTCAAGTTAAAGGAAGCCAGATTCCAGCTGGACATCAGGAAAAACTTCCTGACTGTTAGAGCAGTACGACAATGGAATCAGTTACCTAGGGAGGTTGTGGGCTCTCCCACCCTAGAGGCCTTCAAGAGGCAGCTGGACAACCATCTGTCAGGGATGCTTTAGGGCGGATTCCTGCATAGAGCAGGGGGTTGGACTCGATGGCCTTGTAGGCCCCTTCCAACTCTGCTATTCTATGATTCTAAGTCTGAACTGAAGGAGGTCAGGCCAGTGTGCCTGGAGGTGATGGGGCAGGGGGAAACTTGCACCCCATTTCAATAGACATACCAAGCCCTCACACATTCAAGCGAATGCCTGAACAGGGCATAAATGTATGCCCCTTGTACCTGTTTGTGGATCTCGGAGTTGCAGCAAAAAAATTAAGTAGATCTCACATGTTGTGCTATAGCTGGACAGCTCAGTTGTCAGAGGGAACAAAATGCAAAAAGGAGATAATTACCTCAAATATTTACCATTCTCAAACATAGACATCTTTGGAAGCATAAACAGATAAAAAACACACACATATGGGGAAAAAACACACCCTTATTCAAACCACAAGAAATAAAGTTGAAACTCTTCAAAAAATGCACTTCAGCAATTTCATGAGTAACGCAACCTATAATATTAAATAATATCAGCATTTATTAATCATCATAATGTTTAACAATTAGCATTTATTAATCATAATAATCATATTTAAATAACATCAATTAGCATTTGATGATGTTGTTCAAGTAACACAGCATTTAGTGATAAAAATGATGTTTAAATAATATCAATTAGCATTTAATAATAGTATTGATATTTAAATACTATCTACTCAGATTGAATGAAGTTTAATATCTATATTTAATAATAACAATGTTTAAATAATAACTAATAGAATTTAATAACGAGGATGATGATGTTTAAATAACAATTAGCATTTAATGATGATGATGTTTAAATAATGTAAAGTAGCAGATAATAATAATAATAATATAGTGACCATATGAAAAGGAGGACAGGGCTCCTGTATCTTTAACAGTTGTATAGAAAAGGGAATTTCAGCAGGTGCCATTTGTATATATGGAGAACCGGGTGAAATCCCCTCTTCATCACAACAGTTAAAGCTGCAGGAGCTATACTAGAATGACCAAGTTTAAAAGAGGGCAGGGCTCCTGCAGCTTTAACTGTTGTGATGAAGAGGAAATTTCTACACTACTGCTTTAAAGCGCTTTAACTGCTTTAAAGTGCTATAAAACTGTTATAAAGCGCATTAAAGCAATAGTGTTCTCCGTATATACAAAGGACACCTGCTGAACTGCTTGTTTTTCCTCCTAAACCTTCTCCTCACCTCTCATTCTCTCTTACTGTCAACGATGTCACGCTTACTCCGGTCAAGGATGCTCGTAGTCTTGGCTTTATATTTGATTCCTCGCTCTCCTTTACTCCTCACATCGAGGCAGTAGCTAAATCCTGTCGTTTCTTCCTGTATAATATTGCCAGGATTCGACCATTTTTGTCTGTCTCTTCTGCCAAGACTCTCGTTCACGCACTGGTTATCTCTCGGTTGGACTACTGCAACCTTCTTCTCTCTGGCCTTCCCTCGTCTCACATCAGTCCGCTGGTCTCTGTCCACCACTCTGCCGCTAAGATCATCTTCTTGGCTCGCCGCTCTGACCATGTCACTCCACTTCTGAAATCTCTTCATTGGCTTCCAATTCACTCCAGAATCCAATATAAACTTCTCCTGCTGACCTTCAAAGCTCTTCACGGTCTAGCTCCTGCCTATCTCTCCTCTCTCATCTCACACTATCGCCCTGCTCGTGCTCTCCGCTCCTCTGATGCCATGTTTCTCGCCTGCCCAAGGACCTCCACTTCCCTTACTCGGCTTCGTCCTTTTTCTTCGGGACGGTGTAAAAGCCGGAACGGAACGGAACAGGCCGGAACAGCCCCATTATATTAAAAAACCATACCAAAAACAGTGGCATGTGTTAGCAACACTTGAGAACAATATTTTAGGACTAAAACCATACCAATATTATATCACTATTAACCCCAAAACTCCCAAAACGACGTCCGGAACAGAATGGGATGGCCGGAACGGCCACTAGGGAACGAGCGATACCAACCAAACTCACCAGTCATGCATAACTAAATGGCAGGGATGCAATAAGCCACAAAAGTTGCCCCGAAACCACGTTCAGATACCCGTTCCGGGCAAAAAAACGTATTGCGCAAAACGGGCCGTAACGGCAGCTTCCCTATGAGATAAGTGAACCAAACTCACCAGATGCACATAACTAGGTGGGACAAATATAGAAAGCTCCAAAAGTTGCCCCCAAACCACGTTCAGATAACCGTTCTGGGCAAAAACGCGTATTGCGCAAAACCGGCCGTAACAGCAGCTTCCCAATGAGATAAGTGAACCAAACTCACCAGATGCACATGACAAGGTGGGACAAATATAGAACGCTCCAAAAGTTGCCTCAAAACCACGTTCAGATACCCGTTCCGGGCAAAAAAAGTGCTTTCTATATTTGCCCCGAAACCACGTTCAGATACCCGTTCCGGGCAAAAACGCGTATTGCGCAAAATGGGCCGTAACGGCAGCTTCCCAATGAGATAAGTGAGCCAAACTCACCAGATGCACATAACTAGGTGGGGCAAATATGGAAAGCTCCAAAAGTTGCCCCGAAACCACGTTCAGATACCCGTTCCGGGCAAAAAAGCGTATTCCGCAAAATGGGCCGTAACGGCAGCTTCCCAATGAGATAAGTGAGCCAAACTCACCAGATGCACATGACAAGGTGGGACAAATATAGAACGCTCCAAAAGTTGCCTCAAAACCACGTTCAGATACCCGTTCCGGGCAAAAAAAGTGCTTTCTATATTTGTCCCACCTTGTCATGTGGATCTGGTGAGTTTGGTTCACTTATCTCATTGGGAAGCTGCCGTTACGGCCCATTTTGCGGAATACGCTTTTTTGCCCGGAACGGGTATCTGAACGTGGTTTCAGGGCAACTTTTGGAGCTTTCTATATTTGCCCCACCTAGTTATGTGCATCTGGTGAGTTTGGTTCACTTATCTCATTGGGAAGCTGCCGTTACGGCCCGTTTTGCGCAATACGCGTTTTTGCCCGGAACGGGTATCTGAACGTGGTTTGGGGGCAACTTTTGGAGCTTTCTATATTTGCCCCACCTTGTCAAGTGCATCTGGTGAGTTTGGTTCACTTACATCATTGGGAAGCTGCCGTTACGGCCCGTTTTGCGCAATACGTGTTTTTGCCCGGAATGGGTATCTGAACGTGGTTTCGGGGCAACTTTTGGAGCTTTCTATATTTGCCCCACCTAGTTATGTGCATCTGGTGAGTTTGGCTCACTTATCTCATTGGGAAGCTGCCGTTAAGGCCCATTTTGCGCAATACGCGTTTTTGCCCGGAACGGGTATCTGAACGTGGTTTCGGGGCAACTTTTGGAGCTTTCTATATTTGTCCCACCTAGTTATGTGCATCTGTTGAGTTTGGCTCACTTATCTCATTGGGAAGCTGCCGTTACGGCCCGTTTTGTGCAATACGTGTTTTTGCCTGGAACGGGTATCTGAACATGGTTTCGGGGCAACTTTTGTGGCTTATTGCATCCCTGCCATTTAGTTATGCATGACTGGTGAGTTTGGTTGGTATCGCTCGTTCCCTAGTGGCCGTTCCGGCCATCCCATTCTGTTCCGGACGTCGTTTTGGGAGTTTTGGGGTTAATAGTGATATAATATTGGTATGGTTTTAGTCCTAAAATATTGTTCTCAAGTGTTGCTAACACATGCCACTGTTTTCGGTATGGTTTTTTAATATAATGGGGCTGTTCCGTTCCGTTCCGGCTTTTACACCGTCCCTTCTCCCACATGGTCATTTCCAACCCCGCCCCAGTAACATGAAAAAGCTTGCCTGGGAGAGACTACTAATAAAGTTCCTTCCTAGAAAAGAGGGCTGCTTTGACGGCACCACATTGACACCATGTTGCCCCTAAAGCCCGCAGTTTTCCTCCTGCAGGGTTGCGCTTGGTAATCCTCACGCCAAGGAGGGAGCACAGAGTTTCCAGTGTCCTCCTCCCCCACCCGTTTCTGGCTTGAGAACCAATCATCAGTCCAATAAAAGGGGGGCACCAGTTGAATTTGCAATTAAAAATAAATGCTAAAGAGCACACAACTCTACAAACAATATTATAATGCGTGACAAACCATAACATAGGAACGATGCAATTAAACAGAAAATAGTAAATTGAACGAGTCTACACAAAACATGCTAGACACTCAGTATGAAATGAAGACGTAAATAAAGTGCAAAAAGCAATGAGGTTTAACAGCTGGGCGACGGAGAGAACATGAGAGCGTGCATTGAACACAGGTTTTCTACAAGATAGGCAAAGTATAACATGCACCCATTTCAGTCCTGTTTTGCCATGTTTTGGCTTCTTCAGAAAAGCAACGTAATCTGTGAAAACCAAAAAACATACATAAGACAAAGTTATTGGCAAATAGCAACAGATAAGGCTCAGAGACTTTTCTGTTAGGACTCGCTGCAATTCACAAGCAATGTGGTGGGAGTAAGGGAAAGTTGAAACACCTTAAGTAATCTTTCTGTCCCAGAAACTTATTAATTCCCCACCCCAGGAAGTTTGGCTGCAAAACAAATACAAAGTTTCAGAAACATGATCAAATTAACAGCCAAATGTTAATTAAGGAGCTCAACCCTCAATCCCAAGCAACTCTATTGAACAGATTCAATGGTGGCCAGTTCTGCAGACAGGTGTGTTAGTTTAGTCTTTATCTACCTGTATCTTAAAGGTACAGGTAACACTCTAGTCCAGACTAGAACAGAGGTAGTAACCCATCCTGCAGCTACTGAGGGAAGTAACAAACAGGAAGAGGTCACCTTCCAGGATTTCTCTAGCAAAACTCGAGCAACATGAGGTAGCCTTAACCCTGGTCTTAAACCAACACGTGTTTTGATAATGAAATAGTATGGTGTCTAAAGTTATATGGGAAGCACTGCAGAAAGTGATTTGATTTAATTCCCTCCTGCCCTCCCAAGTTAAGGGCATTTCCCCCCTTCTGCAGGGGACAAATGGTCCTGTGGAAGGGAAGGGTGTGATATTCAGCCCAGCTGAAATAAAAGCAACAGCTTCAAAGTAACTTAAGAGTTTAGGAGAACACAGAATTAAAATGGAAAATCAGCCGCAATAATTAAATTATTTTTTATGTTAAATGGGAAGGATCCCTCTTCCATATGCATGTGAAGTGGGCTGTTAAGCAAATTAAAGCAACTGTAGTTGCTGTTTCAATTCATTCCTGGGCAAATATAATGTATGCATCCCTTCATTCATTCTTTAGTTGTCAAGGTGGTTCAGAGCAAAAATAATAATAATTCCTAAAAGGTATAAAACCAATAGGCATAGCAAACCAAAACAAGAAAATACCAAAACCAATATACGTAATTGTTGGGAAATCACACTCTGAACCAGAGTTGAGCAGAAGTAGCAGCGGCTCTCAGTTTAGGACGCAGCAAAGACTCGATGAGGCAAAGGATTCTTTGTAAGTTAAAAGCAAACCCTTTACTGACAGTTGAAATAATTTAGTTATGGCAGCATATATACAAATACTCACAGACGATCAATACACATCAGCATACATCAAGATGGGGTAAGATGAAGAATAAGAAACATGAAAACATGCAATCACTAATTGATTAATTGATGAAAATGCTTCCATACAATAATTCAATAACTGTCCAGCTGAGACCTTGACATTTAAGGGAATTGCGCGTTCTGCTGACTCCTCATTTTCTTCAAGATCCAACACCCGTTCTTTTGATTTTTACGCAACAGTTTTTACAACACAACACTTGTACAGACGTTTACATTTCATCCTGCCTGAAACCTAGTGTTTCCCAAATCTCCCTGTGTTTTGTAGCTCCTAAAGGTTTTGTGAATATGTCAGCAAAGTTTTCTTGTGACTCACAATAACACAACTTCAGAGTTCCACTACTTATGTGTTCTTTCACATTTTGGTACTTAATAGCAATGTGTTTGGATTTTGACTTGAACATGTCTGCGTTTGCCAACGCAATACATGCCTGGGAGTCACAGAACACTGTGATTGGCGTTTCAATTTGGATTTTGAAATCCTTTATTAATTGCATTAGCCAAGTGATTTCTCCACACAACTCTGACAGTGCCCCATACTCTGCTTCGCAGGAAGATCTGGAGACAAAAGCCTGCTTTCTGGACTTCTAAGAGATTAGTCCTTTTCCCAACATTAGCACAATTCCAGACGTTGACTTCCGGTCTTCTATACAGCCTGCCCAATCCGAATCCACATAACTCAAGAGCTTTTTATCTGGCTCAGCAGATAACTTCAAACTGTAATTTAAGGTGCCTTTGAGGTACTTAACACTCTCTTGGTTGCATGCCAAGCAGGCACTGTTGGCTTGGCAATGAACCAGGGGGGGATCCGCACGTCACTCCCAGAGCGCTTCTATGGGACCCCAGTGCACCCCGAAAACGATAGTCTGACTTCCCTGTAAAAGAAACGAGGAAGAGCCGTCCATGCCGCCGAAGACGAGGAGGAGGAGGAGAGCTCTCCGCTGACGAGGAGAGCTCGGCAAAAGAAGGCGGGCTCTCCTCACCGAGCTTTTGCCGAGAGGAGAGCTCTTTTGCCGAGCTCTCCTCGCCGGCGGAGAGCTCTCTGCGGCGGCGGCGGCATGGACGGCTCTTCCTCGTTTCTTTTACAGGGAAGTCAGACTATCGTTTTCGGGGTGCACTGGGGTCCCATAGAAGCGCTCTGGGAGTGACGTGCGGATCCCCCCCTGCTTAAGATAGCAACCGCAGCAGACAGATCTGGCCTTGACCAGCTTACCAAATACAATAACATACCCACCACAGAGTGATACAGGCTTGGATCACTGAAACTTTCTCCTTGCAGGTTTTTCTGGATATCCAATTCCATGGGGCTTTTGACCCCTTTGCAATCCTGCATTCCAAAATCCTCTAGCAGCTTTAGAATTTTTTGCTTCTGACTGAGCAAAAAACCTCCGTCTTCTGCTAGTTTAACTTCTACTCCTAGGTAATTCTTCACTGGACCTAAGGATTTCAAATTATACCTGCTTCCAAGCTGATTTGCAACTTTCTGGACCTCTGCATCACTAGGACAAGCAATCAAAACATCATCAACAAAAACGATGAGAGCTTTATAATTCTGACCACTCCCCTTTGTGTACAGACACAGCTCCTTTCAAATCCCATCTCACTTACCAAAGTGGTGTTTTGGACAGAATTCCAACACCTGGCACTCTGTCTAAGGCCATAAATTGCTTTCTTCAGGAACCAAACTTTGTTGTCATCTGACTCAAAACCTTCAGGTTTTCTCATGTATATTTTTTCCTGAATTGGGGCATTCAGGTATGCAGTTTGGAAATCATATTGCCTAATTTTTAACTTTTCTTTTGCTGCAATAGTTAAAAATAATCTTAAAGTTTCTGCTTTTACAGTTGAAGTATAGTCTACCTCCTTAACTTGATTAAAACCCCTTGCAACAAGTCGGGCTTTGAATTTTTCTTCCCCTGTCTCTAACTGTTTGCGCTTAAAAACCCATCGACACATTACAGACTTCTGCCCTGGAGGCAAAACTGTTTCTTGAAAAACTTCATTGTCTTTTAGGCTTTTCAACTCACTTTCCATGGCTTCTAGCCATTTCTGCCTTTCTAAAGAACCGAATCTTTGTACATCTGCGTAAGAATTCGGCTCAAAGCTTATATTAAAGGCTTCAGAGGCAAACCGCTTTGGCGGGACTCCTTTATTTGCTCTCTGAGAGCGAGGGGGGATAAATGCCGCCTCCTCTTTCTGTTCTGGCTGCGTTTCTAACTCTGATCCGGCCTCTGTTAACTCCTGTGGTGTTCAATTCAATAACTGTCCAGCTGACACCTTGACATTTGAGGGAATTGCATGTTCTGCTGACTCCTCATTTTCTTCAGGTCTCCAGGTAATTGGAAAAATAGTGGAAAAAGAAAAACCAGATCCAATCCAGGATCCAACAGTAATAATGAAACAGAATGAAGCTGAAGTCAATAAAACCTTTATATTTTTTAATGTACAATATGTTAATATTTTTTTTCATACATGCAGTACATTGTGTCATCACTTCAAAAAACAGGCTGTGCTACTGCTTGGAGTCAGGCATGTGTCAGAGAGAGAGAGAGAGAGAGAGAGAGAGAGAGAGAGAGAGAGAGAGAGAGAGAGGCCTTTGCTAGACCTACCGTTAAATCTGCGACGGAGGAGGGGATTGACCACGATGCAACTATCGTGGGCTGTTGCGCTAGTCCAGACGTCACGTGTGACGAGCTCAAGAAGAGAGCCATCACATCCGCCATTTTTTTGTTTTCTTAAAGGGATGATGCGCACGAACGCTCGTGCACACAGGTAATTTATTTTTAGAAATTAAATTGATTTTCCCACTCCCCCACCCTGCCCCCGATAGGCGCAGCACTCCTGGAGAGTGTTGCGCCATGTGCGCGGCTCCCAGTCTCGCACGAGTAACCGCGTGGAGCCGGGGTCAAGCCACGGAAACGGGCCACACCTTCTGCGGTCCCGGGCTTAGCCCGGCACCGTGGAAAAAGCAGTCCCAAAGTGTAGGGCTATATCCCGAGGCCAGGCAGGGTTGATCCTTGCCGGAGCCTGAGATCCCCTGTGCATTATCTGGACACACAGGGGTGATCCCGGTTATATGCCAGGGATATAGCCTGGTCTAGCAAAGGCCTGTGGGCCCGATTTCTCCACAGTCCCAAGCTGAGCCCAGGACCGCGGAAGGTGTGGCCCGTTTCTGTGGATTGACCCCGGCCCCGCGCAGTTACTCGCAGGTAGCTGGGAGCCGCGCACGGGGTGCAGCGCTCCCCAGGAGTGCTGCGCCCATCGGGGGCAGGGTGGGGGGAGCAGGAAAATCAATTTAATTTTTTTAAAAAACCAATACCTGTGCGCATGAAAACAAAAAAAATGGCAGACGTGACTGCTCTCTCCTTGAGCTCACCACACGTGATGTCTGGATAGTTGCATCGTGGACTTTCCCCTCCTCAGTTGCAGATTTAACGGTAAGTCTAGCAAAGGAGAGAGAGAGAGAGAGAGAGAGAGAGAGAGAGAGAGAGAGAGAAGCCCCAGTTGAATTGACAGCCTAAATAATTGCAGGTCATCAATCCCTCTTCAAGACTGGTGTTCTTCATTCATGTTCTTAAAGGGCCGAACTTGGAAAAGGCTTCCGTATCTTTCCTGGAGAAAGAGTTATGAAGGAAAAAGCATTAGTTCTCATGTGGGTTCAACTGCACTGGCCACTAGGGCTAGATGAGAATTTAATTGGGTCTCCATTTTACTGCAGACCTATCCAGTTGGCACACCCCTCAGACCAAAACGCATTCCAGAATGCAGTTGTAACTGGAAATCTGCACTTTCTTGGGCAGCTGGGCTAAAGTTCCATCAATTAAAAAAAATCTGTCCCCAAATTGTGCATGTTTCAAAAGGCACGTCATGTGGGCAAATACGTGCACTGTCGCTTTATCTGATGGGGAGAGCAAATGCATACATGTGCACCTTTGGATAATCCACACACAAAACAAGCCATGGATTTGTATCCTGCAGATTAGTACAGAAATGAGTCGGAATGATTTTTGGTGTGCAAATCCAAGAGCCTGTTTTGAAAAACGACTTCACAGCACTGCCCGCTTATTGTACAGTTCATATCACTCCCCAGTCCTTGGCTTCCTCTTAAGAAGCCATCCCCTCTAGTTACATTGAATGGCAATTCATGGTATCCCAAACTTTAAAATATAAGGATTATCGAAATACGTTTGGTACCGTAAAAGCTGAGTCAAACAGGCAACCATCCCTTCAAATTGACACTTACTGTTGAAGCAATCTTTTCAATAGACTCCACCAGTATGTTCTGGATGTTATCCTAAGTGGAATAGACAGAGAATATCTTTTAAGTCCCTCTAGTGCTATTAAGAAACTTGTCAGAATTTTGTAATGTGAAGATGTGAAAAGCTTACGGTGCAGATATGCATGACTACTCGGAAGTAAGCCTCAGGGAAGTTATTTTCACGTAAATGTGTGCACATCTCCGAACAGGGAAAATGTACACTTATTCAAGCAAGAATGCAAATGCCCCCACACCACATTAACCATGGTGTAAAAATGTGTCCTTTTTTGAAAAATGCTCATGTTAGAGTGTGCATTTTTCAAAACGGATACACCCTTCCAAATGTGATGGCAAGCTCAAGAATGCACAAGTTTGCATTCAGGGTGCTTTCCTCACATTTTCACAGGTGAAGGAAGTTCTCATACATCCCTAGTATAGGATTTCAGCCTTAACTGGTAAAAGTGACTTTTTACTTAGAACTTTCCTAGCTAATCAAATTGTATAGTGATGTTAATCGACAATTATGTGCAAGTATGAAGAAGCCATCAGGGATCAAATCTCACGAACAGGATATCCCTATGTTACATCAATTCACAAATGAACTTCCCAGTGCCTGCACACTTTGAAGCTCCTTCAAGTCATCCTGCTAAAAAGCCCTCCAAAGGCTGGCTGGTTTGCCTGCCTGGCTACGACCACATAAACAAGCATCAGGCAGGCCATCATGATACATGATTAGTTGTCAGGTTTGTCCTGGAAGCTCCTGATTTATGCTGGGGGTGGGTGAGCAGAACATGGATCTCCATGAAACACTGAAGTCAAAAACATCTGGAGATCTATCTTCTGGCCACCCCTGATGTACAGAGCCCCAGTTCAGTGAGTGAGGAGAGACCATAACTTCTCGCACATGCTTAGTGTGCTGGCTCACAGTTCTTCCCAAATGCATTATCTTTCTGACATGATACCTGATGAGGTTCTGATGAAAGGACCTCCTCTGAAGAGTACTTCTTCAGGACTTTGAAAACGGACTCGATATGGCTAGATGCAATAAGCCCGATGGCAGAAAGAATGCCCTAGGAAGAATCAGGGGTTATTCAGTTGATTCCTATTTCCTTGAGAGTCTGAAAAACATTTATCTGATGTATTTTCAAATTATTGTCTCCCAAAGTGGTCCACAACAATTGAAAAGAGAGACAGCTCTTGCCATTAGGTTGCAAAGTAAAGAGACAATAGAGACAAGGAGTAGAGGGAAAATGTAAAGAGGAGGGAGATTGTTTTTCAAGGCCAGAACAAAGCACTGAGCTATAGCAGTGGCATTTAAATGGACATTGGGCCAAGCGGGTGTTCTCTCCCTGGGGTTCTTGCTCAAATACTATTTGGTGGCTATTTGGCCAATGGATGGGACCAGAGCATTCTCTCTGTTGATACTGTAGTTGCAGAGCTACAGGCAGTAGGAGCTGAGTGGTCTTTCTGGCAAGGAGGGAGGAGAGAATTCCCTGCAACCGCTCCTTCTCTGGCTGAAGGATGGGTCAGGTTGGTCTCCCCCTTGGCATGGTGTTATTCCTGGGAAGCAGGAGAGGCAGCCTCCCAGTGTCCCTCAGTCGCCTGGCGGATTTTGGAAGCCAGGGTGTGCTTCCTTTCTGCTCTCCAACTCCAGGGCAAGAAATACAGAATGAAAAGGGACACGGGGCTCCATTTATAGCTCCATTGTGAATGGGGGTCATAGATCCCTGTTCAATGCGCGATATCTTCGAGACATCGCACATTCATAATTTCATCGTGCATCCCACAAAGGCTGAGAAAACAGAACACTCTAGAAGCCTGTGGATCTCCCCTGCTATGCTTCCCCATATTCTAACAAGAAATTCTCTTCTCCAAAGTATGAGGGAAGATGGTTTCCTTTCCAAGCTCTGTTCAGCCTATGATCTGCTCAGAGACATATTCCTTTGTAGCGCAGGTAGGGAAGTGCATTAAATACCCAGGTCTGATTAAGGGGCGGACTGCTAATGTGCACACATGGGGAAGCAGGAGGAGTATTTAATTGGCAGTGAAGTAAGTTCCCTCTTATCAGGTGCCTGGATGCCGAAGGGGGAGGGATCTCAAAGGATGTAAATTCCCGCTTGCTGCAAACACAGTCACAATCCGAGAGGGTCACTGTAGCAACACTTTGAGGGCCTTTTCAAATCATACCAGGATGGAAGGCAAGAAGCTAAAAGTGCAGGATGGTTTCACGTTGTAAAATATTAATACAATGCATGGATCAACGTTATGTATCAATGCATGTATCAATGTAACACTTTAATAATCATGATTATGCTAAATAGAGCTAAAAATAAATATCACGGTTCCAAGCCTGACAGCTGTATTCCTCTCACCTCCTTATCTGATGGTTTCGTCAGCAATGACTGCAGGAGGTTGTTCAGAGATTCCTCCACGAGGGCATGATCTCCTGAGGCATGGAGAATGGCCCCATAATATTGGTACAGGAAGAGCTGCAAGAAGGAGTGGCAAAGATTGCATTTATTGGGACAGCAAATGTAGATAGACTCCATTATCTCATGATTTCATCTTGCCCTAAAGAAAGTTGGATATTACTATTATTGTACCACCATTACATCTTCATGGTAGTTTACAAAGTGCAGGTTTTGGTCAATATACAATCTTTATTTTGACATAGGGGAGATAACAGAAGGAGGGGAGGGGAGGGGAGGGACGGGGAGGCAGGAATGAATGAGCAAGACTTCCATGTCATGTCAATGTCACACACTTAAACTTAGTCATAGTCTAAACATGCTGTATTAGCACTAGTCTGTACCCCTGTTCATTTGTGAAGAGAAAAAGACAAAAAGAGAGACACCTCCCTGCCACTCTGGACCAAACCTCATTATCAAAAAGAAAATACAGAAGCAGATACTGGCTCTGCATCTAGAAAGACATCTCCAAACTGGACTATTCCACCTTGCTTTACGGTGAGCTTGGTCACCATAAACTTTAGACAGCTTCCACTGACCTTTGGCAGGGCAGAATCCCTTGAGGTCTTTCCCTCCTCCCTGAATACTTGGTGGAGGATTCCAGATAATTCCTTCTCCTGGTGGTAGTGAAGGGATCTGGCGCCAAGCTGTTGGAAAAGAAATCAAGCCTTTCACCATTCATGGATGTCTAACCCTCCCACTGTCCGAACAGGCTTGATCCAGCATGCCTTTCCATTGCGCCCTGTCATCTTCTGTTCCTCTCTTTTATTTTAGATTCCAATCTCAGGTCAAGGTGCTCTGAGGATGGCCATTGTATCCCTGACACTGAAATAGTCATTCCCGACTACCACCACGCTTAGGCTGACAGGTTCTGGCTATGCCACAGTCTACTTCACAGGTTCTAGTCAGAGTAGGCCTCCAGGAGGGCATGAGTTACACAGGGACACTTCTCTATCATCTCAGGTCTTGTTACCCAGCAAGCCTAGTTCAGAGCTCCACATTCTGATCAGCAGTCCTTGGCCATGCCATGCTGGCACAAAGGGGGGAACCCCTCAGATAACAGTGCTGGGGAGATGCAGGAGTCCATCAAAGCAGAGCTGCCACTGATGAAGATGGATAGTTTTGCAAGGCAGAAGTTTCACCTGCCATGTGTTTTGCCTCATAAGACAAGCAAACATTTTATCTGCCCTGGGTGTAACATCAATATGGCTTCCCTGCCATTAATGGGCCCCATCCTGGGCATAACTTCCAGAATAATTTATTAAATCGACCATCATGTAGAGAGAACCACGAAGTTCCCAATTCTATGCTTTGTTCTCTGATGTCAACGTTAAACCCAGCCGAAAGCAACCCAGATGCAAGAGGTGGAGATCCTTCCTTACCCTCTTCAGTTTGCTCCTCCATTCCTCTGCTTTTGAGGAATCCTCCTCTAAAAGTTCTGTGGAAGAAGAAGAAGAAGAAGAAGAAGAAGAAGAAGAAGAAGAAGAAGAAGAAGAAGAAGAAGAAGAAGAAGAAGAAGAAGAAATGCATTGGTTAGGAATATTGTTCTATTGGACAAGATGGCTGTGAGGTTTTCTTTCTAAATCAGACCTGGCAAATCAAATAACTAACATGCCTGACTTGTAAAATAACTAAAATGAGCTCTGCATGAAACCTCCCATTTACAATATGTCTGGGAGCTTTAACTGACCCAAAACAATGTGATAGGCTGTGAAAAAATGGGGTCCCATGTTAGTACTCGCTATACTTCAGGGTTAAACTACACGTTACATTAACTAACTAGTGTGCTGCTCCCCCCTTCTATTATTTATTTATTTCAGAGTAAACACACTCCCTGCCAACTGGATTGGAACTGCAGTGTGTGGGGAGGTTTAATTCTTCTCTCCCCAGCTGGGCCCTCCGATGAAAACACCCCCATGTGGCAGTTAGCAGCAGTAAAAAAAAAAAAAAATCCTCCTTGACCCTCAGACAGTGAGGGAAACACAGAGCAGGCTGCTGTGGGAGATATTAATGGGCAGGCAGGTTCCTATGGGAGAAGACAGTCCTTGAAGTATCTTGGCCCCAGCATGTTTAGAGCAACTGAATGGGCTTGCAAACCAAGTAGAAGCCAAAGAACATGTAAAATCAGCATTTGTATGCTCCACATGGCCAGCCCCAGTACAATCTAGCAGCTACTTTTGAACCAGCTGCTCGTTCCAAATACATTCTAAAGGCAGGCCCACATTGAGCGTATTACATCTATCTAATCTAGATACCCGTGGCAGGAATTTGCATGAATTAGCTTCTCTTTGCCAGCTTTCTGTCATTTTCTCCCACACTGATTTCATTTTATCCAACTAAGATACTTAACAATAAGAACTAGAAGCTTAGTTCCTTTTAAAAGTTGGGTCATGGAAGATCCAATTGAAGATGGCAAAGGCTTCTTCGCATTACCCACTGATTCTTCCTTCTATTTGCTCAACTTCTGCAATGCGCTCTACATGGGGCTACCTCTGTGCCTAGTCCGGAAACTTCAATTAGTCCAAAATATGGCAGCCAGGCTGGTCACTGGTAAATAAATAAATAAATAAATAAATAAATAACAGGGACTGGCCGGCGAGATCTCATTATGCCATTCCTTTTACAACTTCATTGGTTGCCAGTCCAGGTCCGGGCCCAATTCAAAGTGCTGGTATTGACATTTAAAGCCCTAAACGGTTTGGGGGCAGGTTATTTGAAGGAACGCCTCCTCCCATATGTAGCCCCGACCTTAAGATCATCTACAGGGGCCCTTCTCCGTGAGCCCCTGCCAAAGGAAGTGAGGCAGGTGGCTACTAGGAGGAGGGCTTTCTCTGCTGTGGCACCCCAGTTGTGGAATGAGCTCCCCAGAGAGGTCCGCCTGGTGCTTTCACTGTACTCCTTTCATCGCCAGCTGAAGACCTTTTTATTCTCTCAGTATTTTAACACTTAATTTTAACTTAAATTTAAATTTTACTGTTTTAACCCTGTATTTTAATTTTATATCAATTTTGCTGCGAGGTTTTTATCCTGGTTGTGCTTTTTATACTGTATTTTGTATTTGTGCTTTTAACCTGTTGGTTGTTTTATTATGGTTTTAATTTTTGTGAACAGCCCAGAGAGCTTTGGCTATTGGGCGGTATAAAAATGTAATAAATAAATAAATAAACACGGTATATAAAAGCCAGGAGCCACACTCCTGCTTTATAGTGGTATTGAACTGCACTGACAACTGTTGGGGCCCATTGACACAAACCACATACTGCTTTCACAGTGCTATATCCTGTTCGGTGTGGCTCCTGCCTTTTATATACCGCTTTCATACCACTTCCATAGTGCAATATCCTGCTTGGGGTAAATTAGGCCTAGGCCTCAGTGAGCTGCACACATATGAAGAGATTCACTGCTGCTGTTATGGTAATACGAAATCTGTGCTCCTGCAAACATCAAAGTGACATGGTGGGAGACCCTCTTCTACCTTTGGAGGCAAGTGTCCTGAGCACTTTCCAGGAGCTGCGATCTGATAACAGCTGGCCCTGGAAAGTCTCCAGCAGCTTGGTGAGGACTTCTGCTGGGATGTAGCTCCAGAGAGCTTCGACGATGGCTCCAGCTGCATCGTTGTACAGATTCTGAAGATCCTACAGCACAAAGAGAGATCGGCATACCCTTTTGGGAACCATCTAAGGCAGGCCTCACAACTTTGGATCTATCAAGCTAATGGAACCCCACCATCCATGTATTGTACCGCATCAGGACCTTGGCAGCCTCCCTGCTTGCAGTCCTAGGCAGGCAGCAAGTTCAGGAGATTTCTCAAGCTCATCATGGGCCACTATACAGGGCAAATGGGGTACATTAAGCTTAGTGGGTCACAAGTTGCATAGGCTTCATCTAAGGAAGAAGGGGAGGAGTTTCAGAACAGGTTAATCAAGTGGCAATGTTTGGAATAGGGCTTAAATCAAAGCAGGGCTCAATCTGGGAACCTGCATTCCAATATCAGTGGGCCTTATGAAAACAAGGGGTAGGAGGTGGGAAAGCAAGCACAGAGTGCCTTTTGGCCTGTAACTGGCATGGCTTTTATCTCCCGCCAAGGACCCCCTCCCACAACACCTTATACACAGATCTGGGATTATGAAGAAGATTGACAAGTGAACCAGAGTAGCTGAGCCCCCACACCCATCAAATTAATGGGTGTGGGGGCTCAGCTAGTTAATGTCACAAATTAAGCAGTGTGACATTAACTCTCAATATTAACATGGACTCTGTGCGAACCTCCTTGCAAAGTTCTTTAAATTCATCCAGGGGCCACCATAGCCATAGGAACATGTGGAAGCAGAACCCTGGTTTCTCTCAGTGCATGGCTCACCAAATCGTATGCATGTTCCTCCAAACAATTTGGACTGGTGAGACTGCATTTTTGGAATGAGGAGGCATGCGTTTTTCACAGAATCTCCAAACAGGCCAGACTACATATAAATGTCCAACCTTGCCATTGCGATACTCACTGTTTTCTTATCAATGTCCTCCATGGCAAGATGGAGCAGGTTCATGGCCAAATTGCCACTTATTTCGCTGGCCGACTTGATAAAAGATGGCAGAAGTTCATTGATGCGCATCCGGTGTACTGGTGCGATCTGCATAGGATTAAAAATGAGTAAGAATTCAAATGAAATCAATAATTTCTCAGTTTGCTTGTGTGTGTGTGTCCCCGTGTCTCCAAGAGAGAAAGAGGGGGAAACACCAAATCCAAGATTTCTATTTGCTAAAAAACAAAAACAAAAACCCCACAATAAGAAAGGTCTAACCATGCAATCCCATGCCCAAGTAAGCCCATCACGATCAATGCATTTTACCCCACAGTAGCCATGTTTAGGATTAGAGCCTAAGAATAAAAACAAGACATTTAAACGTTTTTTAAAACAATGGAAGTGGGTGTTAAAATAAAATAATAGTGCCCCAGCTCAATATGGCCTTAGCTAGACTTAAGATTTATCCTGGGATCGTCCCTGCCTGCTCCCCGGATCCCCTGTGTGTCATTTACATGAACAGAGATGACCCTGGGACAATCTTGGGATAAACCTTAGGTCTAGCTAAGGCCTATGTCCCCTTGAACTGAAGGGGATCATCCCAAAAATGGGTTGTATGCAAATGTAAAGTCACAAAAATGAATTTAAAACAAAGCTTCTAAAGAGCAAGTGGATTGTGCTGCCAATGTGGCTGGTAGTCTCTTCTGCCAGCGTGTAATTTGTCTTTTCTTTGTAGGCCAAAGAATCAACCAATACTTTTCTGTGAAAGGAACACTCATCCAAGGTTTACAAAAAGCAAGGAGTTGTTCAGAAACTCAGGCCACAGCTAGACCTAAGGTTTATCTTGGGATCATCCAGGGTTCGCCCCTGCCTGAGCACTGGATCCCCTGTGTGTCACCTATGTGAAGGACTGGGAAAGTTATAAAATGTATTAGGTCCTAGAATACAGTTGTTCCCGAAGTAATTTGTGTTTTCTTGCAGGTAATAAACCTTGTCTTCCTGTTAGGCAGTAAACCATAGTGGTGATAGATAGAGGAAAGATTAACTTGATATGTTTATGGGAGGAATCTGGCCAGCTTGTTTATGGTGCAAACCGGCGCCAGGACCCAGCTTTTGGTATGCGGGAAAGTGGGAGTTAAACTTACCGAGGTCAGGCTGAGGCTTTACACCTGGAGGTTATCTCCTGCCTGGGCTAATTGGGCTTTGTGTGGGAAGAAAGGACCGACTCCCTCATTAGAAGACAAACAGATAAAAGCTGATGGGATTAAGCTGGGGGTTCGTCTTTAGCCCCGAGGCTATGGATGTCTACGGTTGCCCGGTTAGGGAACTGGGAGAGCGTTAGGAAGCCGCACTTTGGCTGTGAGCTGGTTTCTCTAAAGGCAAGTTGGTCGGTTTGACCAGGGAAGGGAAATTTAGTGGACTGACTGTCGGTTCTTGTATGAATGGATTTATGGGTGGTTCTGCCTGACTTGTATTTGTTTTATCCATTCCCTAACCCTATTCCCTCTTATGTTCTGTTTTATGTACCTGTCTATAGCTGCTACCGACCAAGTGCCTATTTAGTAGCTGTCTTTTTACAATAAACCTTTTATCTTGGTTACTTCGGGTGTTGGTGTGTTTTATTCCAGGGAAGTACTGGTTCTTTGGGCGGGAGCAATTGGGGGAAAAGACCCTGGGGAAGGACTGATTAACTCAGACTTCCATTACAACCTAGATGAACAGGTTTGACCCCTGGACGATCCAGGGATAAACCTTAGGTCTAGCTATGGCCAAAGTGTTGCCCAGTATGCAGGTAGAAATACCATATTAAAAAGATTAAGAAGAGTTGTACCCCATAAAACTGCGGCAGGTAGTTGCACGCACTCGTTAAGACTACCACAGGCTGAGTGATCCTCATGGCCCATAGGCTGAGGTTAGAATGGGCCAAGGTGTTGGTGTTACTTGACCCCAAATTCTGGAGGTGTGTAAAGCACAGCTGTGCATCTAGGAAGAAAGAGAAAACAAAAGACCTACAGCAAGTGACACTAACAGATCAGTTACAGAAAACACTTCAAGGACTTCTTGTTCAACAGGACAGCGTGTCCTTATCATGTCTCGTATGTGCACTTCTACCTCCTTTTCTAGAAGGATAAGTAACAAGTAACAAGTTCTTGCTTTTTTTTAGATCTCTCCTACCTTAAAAAGATGCCTGTGACCCATAACTCTCATGTTTTCTACCTTCAGAACTTAAGGGCTGCTATCCCCCTTTCATGGAAGGCTGCTCTTGAAGTCTGTTCCAAAGCCTCAGCTAATACCGAATGTAGTGACACAGCCAGGCCTGGCACCAATACATGTCATCTTTGGACAGATGATGGGGCATTGGGGCTCCAGCAGTGCCCACTCCTAGTCTGGGCCACCCTTCAATTTAATTTTGTATTAGCAGTGGGGAAACAGTGATCTTGTGTGTGTGTGTGTGTGTGTGCATGTGCGTAAGAGAGGGAGAGAATTCATGAGTGTGTGAGAAATGAATGGGAATTGTAGGTCTTACCCCACCCACCACTGCCATTCTCACTATCAACCCTGCTCACTCGTGCAGCCCTTGAACATTTCATCAAGGGCCAGTACAGCACTCAAACCCCAAAAGTTTGCCTAGCTATTCCATAAAATGGACAAGTTTGTTGGGCTATCCCTGCAATTTAATTTTGTCACCATCAGAATGAGACAGCCCTGCCCCTGGATTCAATCTCAGGCAAAGTCTGAAACATGGCAATCCTAAATTGGTGAATGAATGGACAGGTGGGGCCCATTGGTGTCCTCTCTGGGCTTAGTGATTCTCTTCCTCAAAAAGCCTGACGAAACACAAAGGCTCCCTTACAACAACAGTGTCTCTTGGCATGTACAGACTCCCTCTGTTCCAAGAGGCAGAATTCAGTGGCTAATCTGCACTTGTAGCTGAATTTTGGAAGGGTATCTAAAAGGCAGGAGCCACAATACTGCTTTATAGTGGTATTGAAGTGCACTGACAACTGTTGGGGCCCATTGACACATACCCTATACTGCTTTCATACCACTAGATCCTGCTTGGTGTGGCTCCTGCCTTAATGTTTGCAGAAGCCACCCACAGCAGTGCAGGGCAATGATGTGTTCAGATGATGTGGAATATAGTCAAAAGGTATGATTTCTAGTTTAATAAAGCACTGGATGCGTATCAAATCTTATCCCAAAGAGACTTCCTACTGATGGAATAGCAATTCAAAGGTATGAAACCCCAATTCTGCCTAAGCCAATCCTTAGACACCAGAAGTACAAGACTTAGATCCTCACCAGATACACCCAAATCATCCTTTGGATACACATGGGGACTCCTCCAGTTCATTAGCCTTCTTAACGAAGAGAAAAACCTGCAGAAGTGTTGCAAAATGAAACACGTGTAAAATGCCAGAGTTGTGATGAGAGTTGCTGTAACCCAAAGAAATGTTATAAGACATTTTTGTGCAATGAAAGTAGATCAAGAACTTCTTTCAAAATTTCATATCAGCTTGTGGAAACAAAGAAAGAAAGACAGAACGCTGCTACTTAGCACCAACACCAAATTGATGCTAACCAGTTGGCCCTCCCTTCCACAAAGGATTTCCAGAACCAAATGTAAGGCCAGACGTGGGGGAGGTCCATTAGCCTCCAGGACCCAGTTGGGTGCTGTCAACAACCCTAGTGGAGACCCCTCTTGATTGCTGCACCATATTTTATTCCAGCCTTCCCTTATCATCCAGGCCTCGTCTACACCAAGCAGGATATTCCACTATGAAAAGTGGTATCTAAAAGGCAGGAGCCACACTACTGCTTTATAGCGGTATTGAAGTGCACTGACAACTGTTGGGGCCCATTGATACATACCCTATACTGCTTTCATACCACTATATCCTGCTTGGTGTGGCTCCTGCCTTTTAGATACCACTTTCACACTGATTTCATAGTGCTATATCCTGTTTGGTGTAGATGAGGCCCCAGAGTGAAGTCTCTGTATTAGCACTCAGAACCCCCCTTGGCAGCAATGTTAGCTAAAACCTTAGGAAGCTTCCATTGATGGGCTTCTTCTCTGTCTAATACGTGGTCCTATACAACCAGTAGGAGAACCCCTTCCATTTCAATACAAAGAATTGAAGTATTAAACTATCACCATGATGATCACAGTGAGGATAAAATAAATTAGTGTCACGGTATGGATGTAGTTTTGAAGACCTACAATTATAGGCAGACCATGACTAAGTAACTTCCCTTGTATTGCTTGGAGTATGGCTGTAAAGGTGAATTTCATAACCATTTCAGCTGAAGTCTCGGAAAAGTCTTCCTTATATGATAATATAAAACAGAAAATGATATTATCCTGTGGGTCTGGCTTTCCAAGATCACAATGCATATTTAACCATATTTAAATCTTCAATATGGTTTTGTGGATCTCACCAAACCACTCTCATATAAGGTTGGCTCTTTGATGGGAAAAGTGTTTAAAATGTGTATTAATTGCCCTTAGCTTTGGTGGGTTATGAATTGGAAATCCAATCTGCAAACCAGCCCTAAGTAAAAGTTAATATAGCTCCAAAATAAACCTTTTTCAATACCTGTTACGAAGACCCATTTTTACTGCATTCAGACTCAGTCTGACTGTAAACTGTCTTACACTTTGCCAGAACTTAAAGTGTATCCTGATTGTGACATCATCCATGATATTCAAGCATAACATTTGAACTCACCAGGTTATCCCTGTGCCACATAATGCTCTGCAACTAAGTGGCACATAATGCTCTGCAACTAAGTAACCATCAGCCTGACTATCCAAGTGTGATGTTTAGTTTCAAACTCATAACCTACATCTGAAGAAGCATTTAGCATAACCTGAAAGTGTGCTTCCAGTATTAAGTGAAGAAACATCCAATAAAAGGTGCAATCTTACTTGCTGTGTGTATTAATGCTCACATATTAGTCTACTTTAAGGAGAGAATCAGCTAGTGTAATATTATTTTTGTTCAGATAAATCCTTGCCCTGATATCTTTCAGGCGCTAGGTCAAGACTTTCCTCTTCTCCCAGGCATTTAATGGCATTGAACGCGAAGTTTGTTTTTTAATGGACCCAAGAATTGTTGTTTTAAATGGATGCTGCTGTTTTTATGCTGTTGTTGTTACATCTCTGATGGTTTTTAAAGTGAGTGTGTGTGTGTGTGTGTGTGTGTGTGTGTGTGTGTATATATATATATATATAATGTTTACTGTTTTTAGCTTTTGTGAACTGCCCAGAGAGCTTCAGCTGTGGGATGGTATATAAATGTAATAAAATAAATAAATAATAAACAATATCCTTGACTTGATATCTGCAGGTTCCCCCCCCCCAAAAAAATCCTTTATTGGTCCCAATAATATGAAAGTCCAAATGCAATAATAATGTTTCCAAGACTTTAATCCAATCTCTTCCATGGAGCTTTTGGCTTAAGGCCTTAGTTCAAATCTGAAACAACAGAAACAAAGCCAATGTGCATGTGAGTACGTTTGCCCACATTTGCCCTATATTACCCTGGCCTCTCTCTCCCTCTTGTCCAGTACTTGCTCCTCCACACACCCCACCCTGACCAAGCTTAGAATGAGTGTTTGGCCTGCTGTAGGGCTTTGGGTGGCTTGTTACCAATGGCAACAAGCCATCAGGTTCACACAACATGACAAGCCATGCTTTTGTTGTTTATTCGTTCAGTCGCTTCCGACTCTTCGTGACTTCATGGACCAGCCCACGCCAGAGCCACGCTGCCCAGGGGTAATTAGGCTAATCCTCCCACCATGAGACCGACACACACAGGGAGAGGAAATAAGCCATTGTGGCTTATTTGGCCTGCACCTCAGTCCTCCCTTATGTGCAAACCTGGCCATTCTATCCAAGCCTGCTAGCCACGATGATGTAATAGAACCTCTAGGTTCCGAGGCAGTATGGGCCAGGGGAGGGGAAAAAAAGTCAGGAAAGGGCAGTTCCATTTATGAAATGAAAGAGGCCGATGCCTTGGGTGGGCTGCCTTTTATAGGCACAGTCCCTCCCTACCTCACATGGTCTACATTTTGCCATGAGGGGTGCCTCTATTCTGGTCCTCCCCCTCGCAACAGCCGGCTTCCCACCCAAGTGCGGCCTGGTCTTTCTGTTTGAGTCCTTGGGCTCAGTTGAAGCAGCTGCGGGACAGCGGACAGATACAGGTAAGGGGGAGGAGGGAGGGGGAGTTTACCTTGCCCTGCTGCCGCCGCCCATGCGGCGACAGCGGCAGAGCCAGGTAAGTGGGCAAGGGGGAGGGGGGGTCTTACCTGCGTCTGTCGTGGCCCATCACCAGCTTTACTAGAGCCCGCGGCTCAACCTGGAAGTGTAGGCCGCAAGATGGGCCTACAGTTCCAGGTTGAGCTGCGGGCTCTAGTGAAGCTGGCGATGGGCCAGGACAGACACAGGTAAGGGGGAGGAAGAAGGGGGCCTTACCTGGCGCCACCCCACAGTGCTGCGGAGCTCCGATTTGGAGCCGAAGCTCTGCAGCAGATCGGAGCGGACCCTAGGCGGATCGAGGCGGAGCGGGCAGAATCCGCAACTTGCAGATCGGCAGCGGAGCGGAGTGGGGGGTCCGTGCACAGCCCTACTTGATTCTATAGTTACTCAAATTGTCTCAGGTGCATATCAACAGCACCATTTTAATTATCCATTAAAATGGTTCTGCTAAGAGTTCATCTGTCGCTTAGACCTTCTCATTCATTCATAATCTATAATGGACAACTAATGTAATATCTTGTTTTCCATCAGGCTCAGTTCATGCAACCATGAACATGAACTAGTGCTGGGCAGAAAATATGGTTCATTCTTATTCCGAAGATACTTCTATGATACCATTCCATTGCTTGAATGAAACAGGTTTTCTGACGAATTTACTATTTCAATAATGTATGCAAGAATAGAAAATCCTGTTAAATCCTATTGCCCAACCCTAGTAATCTGAACTCCTTATAAATCTCCAATTAATTCTATGATCTATGCCTAATCATGATATGATTTTCATTTCTTATTCGAACGTATTCATAACTAAGGTGTCAAATGAAATCCATCTAAGAAATTTCACTCCTCAGATCTAAACTCCTAACACTTCTATCACATTCCTCAGAAAGCATCTATTCCAGTGCCTCCAAATTTCTCCTTTTCTCTTAGGTTGAATTCAGTGGCAAGTTGGCACCTTGAGAATGTCAATTTCCACAGCCCAGTTGGAGGATTTTGCTAGTTTTGTTGAAACTTTTGCACCTGGGATGTCTGGAGTTTTTACCTAAGGAGGAATATTTGTGAAGGTCTCCAAATCACGCCAACTTAGACAGCAGAATAAAGCTCTAATGTGACATTACTACATTCACATTTTGTAAATATAGCATTTACCTGCAACAGTCAAACAGCGACCTGTGTATTTCCTTATAGCCTTGTGTTATTATAATCAACAGCAAAACAAAGTTACTCCTCTTTAACTAATTAGTGTAATTGTGAACTCAGATTCTTCTTCTTCATCATCATCATCATCATCATTTCACTGAGGTAATGTCTGAAGAACCGCTTACTTTCCCCCTCACATTAAATTGTGTGATCATTAATGTGTAATTGTCATGTCTACAGAAGCTTACACACTGAAAGTTCAATGTCTACTGATAACTAAGGTTAAGATTTTATGTAATTTTGTTGGCTTGCTGTTTGTCAGTGCAAACCTTAAGATGAATTTTGAGATGAGTTGTTGTTTTTCCCTTAATTTTATTACAACTTTTTTATTATCAGCCTTCTCCTGCAACAGAAGAAGAAACTTCAGGGCAATGTACATAAACAATTTGTGCATTGAAGCCAAACATTTCCCCCCTAGAAACATTGCTAGGCTGGCCAGATCACATTACGCCAGTCCTTTTACAACTTCATTGGCTGCCAGTCCAGATCCGGGCCCAATTCAAAGTGTTGGTATTCACATTTGAAGACCTAAACAGTTTGAGGCCAGGTTATTTGAAGGAACGCCTCCTCCTCCTTTCATCGCCAGCTGAAGACCTTTTTATTCTCTCAGTATTTTAACATTTAATTTTAACTTAATTAATTTTACTGTTCTAACACTGTATTTTAATCTTATATCAATTTTGCTACGTGGTTTTATCCTGGTTGGGCTTTTTATACTCTATTTTGTATTTGTGCTTTTAACCTGTTGGTTGTTTTATTATGGTTTTAATTTTTGTGAACCGCCCAGGGAGCTTCGGCTATTGGGCGGTATAAAAATGTAATCAAGAAATAAATTACCTCCATGTTCTTTCCACAAATTGTTTTATGCTTTTATCAACGGTTTTCAAGTCCACAGACCTTCTTTTTTTTAATCTTTGAGAAAGGTAATTAAGGGCCAAACTTTACTCTTGTTTACATTGGTGTAACTCCTGATCCATGCATAGCCACAGAAAACTCACTCAGAAGAGATACCTGGCATACACCAATACAGGATAATCTAGGCATTTAATCATCAGAAAAGCAAGCAACAATGAAACAATAAACACTAACATTTATGTGGCCCTTCTCCTAAGTAATGCAAATGCTTTGTGTACATTATCAGAACCATCCTCACCACAACCTTGTTTTGTAGGCCACTATTATCATCACCAAACTGCACATTACAGTGAAGCAGCTGAGTGACTCATTAGATTATGTCTCAGTTGGTATTTGAACTAAAGATATTTTAACTCTCATCTTGTGCCCCTAACTGCTATTGCCAATGCCCTTTCTTTTAATCTGCATTCTTCTGCTTTCACCTGTTGTCTTTCTGCCTGCGTGCCTGGTCTTGTCTTTCCCCTTTCCAAAGCACAATTTGACCATTGTTGTACTAATTCTATTTCAAGCACATTTGATGCAAAAACTTGTAACCAGAGGGAGACTTCAGCAGTGGCCTATTTCTTCTGCAAGGTAAGTTTCTAGTCATCCACACTTTCCATCAATTCTGATCCAGAGCAAAAACCACCACCTTCTTCACCTAGGTTTGAATCTGGCATCCATCAGTCAGCGCTTTGTAACCCTAACGTTTCTCTAGTATCGCAGTCCGATTTGAGCAGCAGCCTATGAACCAGCCGCTACATGTTCAAAGTCTTGTATGTGATTAAAGGAGTCACTGCAAGAGACAATGGGCATTCTGGTTTCTTTGTGATACTAAGATCAGCTTCTTTACACATGATTTTTTCCAGGTAGTTTCTTCCTCTGCCTTTCTACTACATTTCATTATACAACCACTAGATTCCACTATGGTAAAGCGGAATTGCACAATTACACAAGTCTCTCATTCCAATATTTCTAAATAACACCAGGCTTTCTTGTTAGGACCTCTGTCCTTAAAGCAACAGAAGGGACGTATGAGAATTTCATTTCAGTTTGCTAAACATCAGAATGTGCCCCATTCACACCCCCAAATGGGAACATGAACACATTCTTTGGGCAAAGCTCATTCTCCCATCCCTAAGCCTGAGGTCACACAGGAAGAAACACTGACGGATCCAAAATAAAAAAATAAAAAAATAGCATCTTACCACTTTTCTGAGGATAGCACAGGGCAGCATTGGGCGTAGATAGCTTTCTCCATGAACGTTTGGTGGTCGTTGCTATGATTTGACCAGCAGAATCCATGTCCAGGAAGTGGACTTAACAGTGCAGTCCTACGCCTATTCCTCCCAGGTAAGTCCTACTAGGTCTTACTCCCAGGTAAGAGCTCATAGGATTGAGATTTTAAGAACTGTTCTTCTGGCCTTAAGTCAGAAGAGCAGAGGAGCTTCTCCCACGGGACGGTGTAAAAGCCGGAACGGAACGGAACAGGCCGGAACAGCCCCATTATATTAAAAAACCATACCAAAAACAGTGGCATGTGTTAGCAACACTTGGGAACAATATTTTAGGACTAAAACCATACCAATATTATATCACTATTAACCCCAAAACTCCCAAAACGACGTCCGGAACAGAATGGGATGGCCGGAACGGCCACTAGGGAACGAGCAATACCAACCAAACTCACCAGTCATGCATAACTAAATGGCAGGGATGCAATAAGCCACAAAAGTTGCCCCGAAACCACGTTCAGATACCCGTTCCGGGCAAAAAAAACGTATTGAGCAAAACGGGCCGTAACGGCAGCTTCCCTATGAGATAAGTGAACCAAACTCACCAGATGCACATAACTAGGTGGGACAAATATAGAAAGCTCCAAAAGTTGCCCCCAAACCACGTTCAGATACCCGTTCTGGGCAAAAACGTGTATTGCGCAAAACCGGCCGTAACGGCAGCTTCCGAATGAGGTAAGTGAACCAAACTCACCAGATGCACTTGACAAGGTGGGGCAAATATAGAAAGCTCCAAAAGTTGCCCCGAAACCACGTTCAGATACCCGTTCCGGGCAAAAACGCGTATTGCGCAAAACAGCCGTAACGGCAGCTTCCCAATGAGGTAAGTGAACCAAACTCACCAGATGCACATGACAAGGTGGGACAAACATAGAACGCTCCAAAAGTTGCCTCAAAACCACGTTCAGATACCCGTTCTGGGCAAAAAAAGTGCTTTCTATATTTGTCCCACCTTGTCATGTGGATCTGGTGAGTTTGGTTCACTTATCTCATTGGGAAGCTGCCGTTACGGCCCGTTTTTGCGCAATACGTGTTTTTGCCCGGAACGGGTATCTGAACGTGGTTTCGGGGCAACTTTTGGAGCTTTCCATATTTGCCCCACCTAGTTATGTGCATCTGGTGACTTTGGCTCACTTATCTCATTGGGAAGCTGCCGTTACGGCCCATTTTGCGGAATACGCGTTTTTGCCCGGAACGGGTATCTGAACGTGGTTTCGGGGCAACTTTTGGAGCTTTCTATATTTGTCCCACCTAGTTATGTGCATCTGGTGAGTTTGGTTCACTTATCTCATTGGGAAGCTGCCGTTACGGCCCGTTTTGCGCAATACGCGTTTTTGCCCGGAACGGGTATCTGAACGTGGTTTCGGGGCAACTTTTGGAGCTTTCTATATTTGCGCCACCTTGTCAAGTGCATCTGGTGAGTTTGGTTGACTTACCTCATTGGGAAGCTGCCGTTACGGCCCGTTTTGCGCAATACGTGTTTTTGCCCGGAACGGGTATCTGAACGTGGTTTCGGGGCAACTTTTGGAGCTTTCTATATTTGCCCCACCTAGTTATGTGCATCTGGTGAGTTTGGCTCACTTATCTCATTGGGAAGCTGCCGTTAAGGCCCATTTTGCGCAATACGCGTTTTTGCCCGGAACGGGTATCTGAACGTGGTTTCGGGGCAACTTTTGGAGCTTTCTATATTTGTCCCACCTTGTCATGTGCCTCTGGTGAGTTTGGTTCACTTACCTCATTGGGAAGCTGCCGTTACGGCCCT
The DNA here is from genome assembly GCF_023053635.1 of Elgaria multicarinata webbii. Classification (NCBI taxonomy): domain Eukaryota; kingdom Metazoa; phylum Chordata; class Lepidosauria; order Squamata; family Anguidae; genus Elgaria; species Elgaria multicarinata. The sequence continues at coordinate 154,998,277 of NC_086173.1, forward strand.
TTTTGCGCAATACACTTTTTTGCCCGGAACGGGTATCTGAACGTGGTTTTGAGGCAACTTTTGGAGCGTTCTATATTTGTCCCACCTTGTCATGTGCATCTGGTGAGTTTGGTTCACTTACCTCATTGGGAAGCTGCCGTTACGGCCGGTTTTGCGCAATACGTGTTTTTGCCCAGAACGGGTATCTGAACGTGGTTTCGGGGCAACTTTTGGAGCTTTCTATATTTGTCCCACTTGTCATGTGCATCTGGTGAGTTTGGTTCACTTATCTCATTGGGAAGCTGCCGTTACGGCCGTTTTTGCGCAATATGCGTTTTTGCCCGGAACGGGTATCTGAACGTGGTTTCAGAGCAACTTTTGGAGCTTTCTATATTTGTCCCACCTTGTCATGTGCATCTGGTGAGTTTGGTTCACTTACCTCATTCGGAAGCTGCCGTTACGGCCGGTTTTGCGCAATATTCGTTTTTGCCCGGAACGGGTATCTGAACGTGGTTTCGGGGCAACTTTTGGAGCTTTCTATATTTGCCCCACCTTGTCTAGTGCATCTGGTGAGTTTGGTTCACTTACCTCATTGGGAAGCTGCCGTTACAGCCTGTTTTGCGCAATACACGTTTTTGCCCGGAACGGGTATCTGAACGTGGTTTGGGGGCAACTTTTGTGGCTTATTGCATCCCTGCCATTTAGTTATGCATGACTGGTGAGTTTGGTTGGTATTGCTCGTTCCCTAGTGGCCGTTCCGGCCATCCCATTCTGTTCCGGACGTCATTTTGGGAGTTTTGGGGTTAATAGTGATATAATATTGGTATGGTTTTAGTCCTAAAATATTGTTCTCAAGTATTGCTAACACATGCCACTGTTTTTGGTATGGTTTTTTAATATAATGGGGCTGTTCCGGCCTGTTCCGTTCCGTTCCGGCTTTTACACCGTCCCTTTTTCTTCTGCTGCCCCTTACACCTGGAACGCTCTTCCAGAACACTTGAGAACTACCAACTCAATCACAGCTTTTAAAACTCAGCTAAAAACTTTTCTTTTCCCTATAGCCTTCAAATATTGAGTTTGTTCTTACTCTATACTGTTAGCTTCACCCTTCCCGGTGCCTGTTTACACTTCCCTGTGCCTGTTTGCATTCTCTTTCCCTCCTTACTGTTTACTACAACTTTATTAGATTGTAAGCCTATGCGGCAGGGTCTTGCTATTTACTGTGTAATCTGTACAGCACCATGTACATTGATGGGGCTATATAAATAAATAAATAAATAAATAAATAATAATAATAATAATAATAAATTCCCTTTTCAGTACAACTGTTAAAGACACAGGAGCCCTGTCCTCCTTTCCATAGGGTCATCCTACGCTAAATAATAATAGTAATGATGATGATGTTATTTAAATAGTAATAGGGTGACCCTATGAAAAGGAGGACAGGGCTCCTGTATCTTTAACAGTTGCATAGAAAAGGAAATTTCAGCAGGTGTTATTTGTATATATGGAGAACCTGGTGAAAGTTCTTCTTCATCACACCAGTTAAAGCTGCAGGTGCCCTGCCCTCTTTTAAATCTGGTCACTCTAGTATAGCTCCTGCAGCTTTAATTGTTGTGATGAAGAGAGAATTTCACCGGGTTCTCCATATATACAAATGACACCTGCTGAAATTCCCTTTTTAATACAACTGTTAAAGACACAGGAGCCCTGTCCTCCTTTTCATAGGGTCACCCTAAATAGTAAGAATTAGCATTTAAATGACAATGATGTTTAAATAACGATTGGCGGCGACTTCTTCTTCCTCTTCAAGCCACGGCTGAACACAGCACATAGAGCAGCCTTTCTGCAGCCCCAAAGACCCAGCCACCGCGTGGCTTGCTAGATGGGGATGGTGGGATTTGTAGTCCAAGAAACCGGAGAGCCCCGCGTTGCAGAAGGCTGCTATAGACCTTGGCCGGAGGGGCAGGAGCCTAGAAGGCGGCGGAGGCGGAGTCTCTCTTTCTTTCCCCGGAGAAAGGCAGGGAGAAGCTGGGCGCGCGTTTGCTTTCTTCTCGGTTCTTGCCAAAGTTACTTCTTGGCCCCGCCCCGCCTGCCCACAGTTGCACCCTCCGCCCCATCAGCCACGTCAGCCGGGAAGCCGGTGCGAGAGGCAGCCTTGACCGGGGGTGGGTCGCCGGGGGGTGGGCGAGCAGGCAAGAGACCCCCGCCCCTGCCCCGAGAATCGGGACCCTCCTGGCGCGCCCCCACCCCACCCCTCCTCGGCGCCATGGTTCTGCTGACGATGATAAGCCGGATCCAAGACGGGCTTCTCTTAGCAGCGTCCATGCAAGAGACGGAGCAGGTAAGGGAGGAACCCAGGCGTCCGGGGCTCACAGTAACCCCCCCCCCATCCCCGGCTCTAACCATTAGGCCGGCTTTCCGTTTCTCTTCAGGCCCACCTCTCCAGCCTCTGCTTAGAACCCTCCTCGCTTCAGGTCTTCGCTGCCCCCGTATTTCGTTTGGGCAACCCTAAAAACAGTTCGGGGGTAACTTTTAGAACTGTTTCTTTTTTAAAACCTACCCCAGATAATTAATTTATGGATTGTTTTTCACTGGCATGGCCTCATTCTCGGACGCATCATCGATTGTGCCTTATTGGTCTATACACATGTTTATAAAACACCATGCAGTCATCTCTTTTATACTATATATATTGTTTAAGGGTGGTTCTAGAAGGTACTGGGCACCTTGTGTTTTGTTGTTGTTCAGACGGCCTCATTCTAAGGCCCAACTTCAATGAACTTTACTTCCTATTAAGTGTGCTGAATATTGTCACCCATTATTTTATTCCCCCCCCCCCAAAAAAAAATATTTGAAGAGTTTCTTTGCTGTTAACATCTTTGAGTAGATGAATTTTAAAAACAACATCCTGGTAGTGAGTAGGTGATTGAGTTAAAAAGTTTCACCTGCTGTTTTCAGTGGGTCAGTCTTCCCACAGCTTGCACCTTCCAGATGTGCTGGACTACAACTCCCAGCACTCCCCAGCTGGGGGATGCTGGCAGTTGTAGTCCAACACATCTGGCGGGCTCCTGCTTGGGGCAGGTTGCACTAAATACGTAGAAAGGAGCTAGGCCGTTCTTTTCCCAGTCACTTTGCACCCTTGACTCTTGTGCAGGCTTCCCCAACCTGGTGCCCACGTTTGCTGTGGAATGATGGGACTTGGAGTCCAATGCATTGGGGTGGGTGGGGGGCACCAGATTAGGGAAGACTAGTTCTTGCCAGTAGAGCTGCCACCATACCATCGGGCATAAAAGGGACACTAGCAGAGTGTTGCTAGCGGCTTTCAAAGCGTGAGCGGTGAGCCATGATGGCTATAGTAGAGCCTCCATGTTCAGAGCAGGTATACCTTTGAATCCCAGATACTGGGAGCAGATAACAGAGGGAAGTTGCTGGCTTCATGGTCCAGTTTGTGAGCTTCTAAGGTGTGCCTGCCTGGCCAGCTAAGGTTGAAAATACGGATGTTGTGGCAAGGAAATTCTTATGCTCGCTTTAGCTGCATGGAAGGTAGGCGTGGCTGAGCATCTTCCAAGGCCCTTCCACTGGCAGGGGCATTCTGGGAAGAGCTCCTTCGATTTGTTCCTAATCTTCACCCCATAGCCCCAGTCTCCCATTTTTTAATACTGGGAAAATAATACAAGCCTACCATGCAAAACTGTTGTGAGGATTATTGACGTAATGTGTGTGTGAACCCTTGAAGTGTGCTACTCAGTCAGTGACATTCGATTGCCGGTGTCAGGTTACACTAAGAAGCCCTATTACAGCACCAACCACGCGCTGGGTTTTATTTATTTCATCTCCACCTTTTTGACGGTGTAAGCCTGTGCAAGCGTTCTGAGTTACACAGAGCTCTTGCACAGTGCAACACAGAGTTCTTTTCTCCGCAGTCAAACCGGAACTTCCAAGAATATCACAACCAAGCCAAGCAGCTCTTCCGTAAACTTGGGGACCATTCGCCAAACCGGTGCTCCTTGCAAACCGGACCGATGACTTTCCAGTAAGTGCCTGCGACCCTCGGGAAGATGGAGGGCAGGGGAACCCAGGGGTTCTACCGCCAACAGATTGCAATCTGTGCACCTGGGCTAGAGGAGGAAAAAGTAATGAAATCCACAACCCCCATTAATGAATTTCCCCAATTTCTGCCAAATCATACCTCCCCCCACCTCCAGACTACTAAAAAACAGTCCCTATTGGTAGGGAGATGACTCTTGGCTCTCCCTGTAATGTGAAGATAAGCTGTTTTAGGGTGCAATCCTGTGCATGCTTAGACCAAAAACAAATGTCCAACAGCTTTCAGCATTCTGGGAGTTGTCGGACATTTTTCTATCGAAAGATGCATAGGATTGCACCCTTAGGCAGAAATATTTGGGTTGGGGGCATAAAACAGCATCCTGTAGAGATCTAAAAATGCTTTAAGGTGGATTCCTGCATTGAGCAGGGGGTTGGACTCGTTGGCCTTCTAGGCCCCTTCCAACTCTACTGTTCTATGATTCTATGAAAAACCCAATTTCTCTTTCCAAGCCTATCCCAGAGGAACACTGACTGTAGAAACTCATTAAAGAATTTGGCTTTTATTGCTGCAATTGTTAAATCGTTTTTATTGTTGCAAACGTTAAATTAATCTGTATATTGCCAAATCCAGGTGATCTACACCGTTTCCCAGTTAGGGGAAAGGTGGTTCTGTTATTCGTTCAAGTGGTACAAATCCACCAGGAGAAGAGCCTTCAGTGTGGTGGGCCCCCCTTCCATAGGCCCTGCCTTTGGAGGTCAGGCAGGTGCCAACCTTGTATTCTTTCTGGCGCCTCCTGAAAACATCATTGTTCCAGGAAGTTTTCCCTGAATGACCAGCTGCGTTTTTATTTAGTCTCTTCCAGCAGGCCTACCCAGATGAATTTTAAACCTAAGGATTTTAAGATGTTGCGATCGTTATTTTAATACTGTATTGGTTTTATATTCTGTTTTAACCAGTTTTATGTATTATATTGTATTTAATGTTGTTCCCTCTGGATTGGGGCGGATAAGAAATTTATTATTATTATTATTATTATTATTATTATTATTATTATTATTTGCACCTTGTTTCTTTTAAAAATGTATTTTAATGTGTTTCTGTTCTGTTTTTATTCTTTTATTTGTTCACTGATCTGAAATTCTTGAATTGGGAGCTGTGTATAAATATTGTAAATAAATAAATAATAATAAAGACTTTCACAGACGTGTGTGTGCACACGCATGTAAGCTAGCAGAAAATCTTATGGACTAGTAAATTATTATTATTATTATTATTATTATTATTATTATTATTATTATTTATATAGCACCATCAATGTACCTGGTGCTGTACATAGTGAAAGAATAAATCAGCAACACCCTGCCACATACAGTAGGCGTAGATTCTAATAAAATCATAATAAAACAATAAGAGAGAGAAGAGAACGCCCCAAATAGACTCAGGGGACAATAAAACGAACAGTGTGAAAGTAAGAACAAAGTCAAGCTCTAAAAGCTGTAGGAAAAAGAAAAGTTTTCAATTTTTAAAAACAGTGATTGAACTCGTGATCCGCAAATGCTCTGGAAGACAATTCCAGGCAAAAGGGGCGGCGATAGAAAATGGAGGAAGCCGAGCAAGAGAAGTAGAGACCCTTGGGCGGGTAAGAAACACGGCATTCGATGAGCGGGGCAATAATGTGAGATGAGAGAAGAAAGATTGGGAGGAGCTAGACTGTGACAAGCTTTGAAAGTCAACAGGAGAAGCTTATACTGGATTCTGAGGTGAATTTGGAAGCCAGTGAAGAGATTTCAGAAGTGGCGTAACAGGATCAGAGCGATGAATTTTGAACTTGTTTGCAAGGGTGCTCATATTCACTTATCCCTGGATGGGGGAGATGAGTCAAGAGCTGTTTTCCTTCTGGTTTTACTCATTTTCTTCTACTCCCCCCCCCCCCCGCCCTGCCCTTGCCTGCAGTTATCTCATCAGCCAGGGCATTTGCTACCTGACGCTGTGTGAAGCCGCATACTCAAAGAAGCTGGCATTCGCCTTCCTGGAGGAGCTGCAAGCCGAATTCTGGGAGCTGTACGGGAAGAAGGTGGCCTCCGTATCGCGGCCTTATGCCTTCATTGAGTTTGGTATGTGCTAAAGTTAGGGGCACAGGCCCCTCTCTTACCCAGCCCCGCCACCGCTCTAAGCCGCATTGGCCCCATTCAGAAGACACTTTACCATGGTGGTTAAGCTAGGATGCCAGGCCGTGTTCAGAAGACACCTTAAACCATGGTTTCAACCATGGTGAGTAAGACCTTTTAAGCCATGGTTTAAGGTGTCTTCTGAACACGGCCTGGCATCCTAGCTGAACCACCATGGTTAAAGCTGTGGTTTTAGGTGTCTTCTGAACGGGGCCACTGTGTAATCCAGCTCTTCCAGTTTGGTGCTTTCCAGATGTTTTGGAATACAGCTGTCAGTGTTCCTGGCCATTGGCCATGCTGCCTCGGGAAGATGGGAGTTGAAGTCTGAGACACTCAGAGGGCACCAGATTGGGGAAGTAATCTGCATTGCTAACATACATTCCTTTATTCTGGGGGTGTTGGGCTTCTTTCAGCCGGAGGCCAGCATTGGTTTTGGGGGAAATCATGGGGATGTGGGGAGCATTTAAGTTAGGGGGGGAAGAGGGTGAGGCCAAAGGGCAGGACCAAAATACCAAAAATAACTGCATATTTTAGCTTAAGCTCTTACTACCAGTAACTAAGCCTTAGAGGAGGCATTTTAACCTCTTAGGACTGGGACAAAAATCCATGCAAAAGCCGGGAAGCCTCCAATTAATTGGTATTCAAGGGGAAAGGGGGCGGATTGGTGGGCCAGGTGACTCAATTTGACCCACGGGGCCAAGGTCCAGCCCTTCTGGTTTATTCCATGAGCCCTGTTGTCACAGTTGCTTCCGCATGTGGATGGGGTGATTTCTCCTAATGCTAAAATTCAGGGTCACCCCATTGAAATGGATTCAGGAGGGACAAAAGAAAGTATTACTTCATGCAAAGCTTTCTTCTTCTTCTTCTTCTTCTTCTTCTTCTTCTTCTTCTTCTTCTTCTTCTTCTTCTTCTTCTTCTTCTTCTTCCTTCTTGTGGTGGTTCTTCTAGACCAGCCTTCCTCAACCTGGGGCGCTCCAGATGTGTTGGACTACAACTCCCAGAATGCCCCACTGGCTGGGGCATTCTGGGAGATGCAGTCCAACACATCTGGAGCGCCCCAGGTTGAGGAAGGCTGTTCTAGACTGACTTTGCCAAGTCATGCTGTCTTTTACTGATTCAGGAATTCCCTGACTATTGAAGCATGTTTTAAGTATGATTGCTTTCTGGATGTTGGTGTGGATGTATTTTGATGGGCCCAGTTTCTGAAAGTTTTCTGTATACTTTTTTGATGTTGTTGTTATTGTTGTTAATTTTATTTCTATTCCACCCAATAGAAGCTTTCTGGCTTCAGTTTACAACAATTCATAAAATAATAAAATACAATGGGCTTGTTCAGACGGCCGCTAACCCTTTTGCGGCAAATGGTTAGTGAGCATGTTTAAACCATGGTTACGTAGCCACCACGGTTAGGAATGGTTCACACAATACACTAAGCCATAATGTTTAGCTCAAAATGCTTAACCACCGTGGCTTAGTGTGTCATCTGAACAGGATCAATATAAAAATACAGCATAGAACTTTACATATACCAAATTTAAAAGAATTTAGACTGCTAAAAACAGTCAAGAACATCAGAAGAGCCCTGCTGGATCAGACCAAGGGTCCATCTAGTCCAGCACTCTGTTCATACAGTGGCCAACCAGCTGTCGACCAGGGATGAACAAGCAGGACATGGTGCAACGGCATTCTCCCACCCATGTTCCCCAGCAACTGGTGCACCCAGGCTTACTGCCTCGAATACTGGAGATAGCACATACCGTATTTCTTCGGTTCTAAGACGCACTTTTTTCCCTAAATAAGCAGCTCTAAAAATGGACTGCGTCTTAGAATCGATGGCGTCTTAGAATCGAAGCAATACGGTAAGAGGAAAAGAGGAAGCTCCTGCAGCAGCCTCGAGCCATGCGAGCGAGGAGGAGCTGGGAGGGTAAGCGCCTGGTTTTTTGTTAGGCAAATTTATTCGTAAGTCCCATCGATTTCCATGGGACTTACTCACGTGTCGTTGTCCCCTGGTGCACAGACAAGTAAAGAGCAGGACTGGAGAGTTAAGTTTACTCTTTGTTTCAACGCCCCCCCCCTTCTTCCCACGCAAACGGCAGTTTCTTCTCGCACAGAGGGAAAAAAGAAAAGGACACAGCCATTAGAAGAAAGCACGGAGGAGGGGGGAGGAGGTTGGCTGGGCGGTGAGGGAAGTATTTCTTTGATTCTAAGATGCCTTTTTTCCAAATAAGCAGCTCTAAAAATGGGGTGCGCCTTAGAATCGATGGCGTCTTAGAATCGAAGAAATACGGTAACCATCAGGGCTAGGAGCCATTCCTAGCCTTCGCCTCCAGGAATGTATCCAACCCCCTTTTAAAGCCACCCAAATTGGTGGCCATGACTAAAATAAAATACTAGACCTGTTTAGACGACGGGCGTGGCTGCCCAGATCATATGCCACTAAATCCCTGGGGGGGAAGAGGGCAGTTTTCACCTGGCGCCGAAACGATCACAGTGTTGCTGCCAGGTGGGGAGCTCATTTTATTCCATAGATAAAATTTGCCAACAAAGGATGGAGCGACGGCCATGAAGTTTGCAGCTTTCAAGGGGGGATGCTCCAGATTCATGGAGGAGGACAAGGGGTCTATCCAAGCCTCCGGCATGGTCAGACAAATGCCAGGTCTCCGTCCCGGTCTCCAAAGGGTCCTCTGACCATGATGGATGAGGATGATGGGAGTTGTAGTCCAACACATCTGGAGGGTGCCCATTTGGGGAAAACTGTCTAGACTGTAGTCAACAACAGCAGACGCTAACCGATGAAATCCTCCTCTCTAGACCTTTATATCCAGAAGCTGAAGAAGTCCTACCTGGATACCTGGTCCAAGCGCCACCTGAGCAACATCAACATGGAGCTACAGGACGTGCAGAAGATCATGGTCACCAACATTGAAGAAGTGCTCCAGCGTGGGGAGGCCTTATCAGGTATGGAGGGTGGGGGTCAGAACTGTGTGTTGTTGTGTACGTGCAGTGGGGACGGGGATAGTTCTTGGAGGCAAAGGTCTCAGGGGATGGAGTGGGGTACAGTGCTTTGGTGGTAATGGAGGCCTTGGTGGCTTTGGGATTCTTTGCAAATATGATGGCACTTTAGAGTAATAACATAGGAAGTGGCTTGATGCTCATATACAGAACCATTCTTGTAAATTTATAATTACACTTCGATTTACGTTAGCATTATTAGCCTTGTAATGGACGATAGTAGCCTTGTCATTTACTTTTTGTGGTCATTTGGGGTGGAGGGGGCTGTCTAAACAGTTGGAAAGCCCTGGGGTGGGTGCACGGTGGGGTGGCTTCGGTTACACAACGCCACTGCAATCGCGCGCCCACCCCGGGGTTTTCTGCCGAAGCTGTGGAGGCGAAAAGTCGGGGACTTACCCCGACATTTTTCTCTGGAGTGAGGTGAGGAGACACGAGACAGCATGAAGACACTCCCAACGCCTCGCTCTGGCGTCGCAGCGGAGGCATGGCCGGATGGTGCCTGGTGGTGACCTGTGATTGGTCACTTTCCACCAGGAAGAGGGCAAGGCGGGGGGGGGGGACTCTCGTCCCTGGATGGCCGCCCAGAAACCCTGTGCTCCCTCCCCGGCATCGCGATTACCTCCCGCTATCCCAGGGAAGGAAAGCACAGGGTTTGAGAGGGAGGTGGCACCAACCCCCGCGCTGTGACGACACCCTCCTGGTCTGGCTTGGTATTTCTGTTGAGGGCTGCCCTCGCTTTTTCTTTGGTCAGGCCACGGGGTTGTTTCTGCGCCAAAGGTGTGGAACCTCCCGGCCAAATCCGCTCCAATTCTGGAGTTGTTCTCCAGACAGCCCCTCCCCAACCCTGCTTTCCTCTAGGCACCAACTGTTTGCTAATTTCCCAGCTTTTCTGCAGTTCTTCCATTCTAAATGGTTGAAATGCCAAAGGGTTCGTGACTGGCGGTAAAAGCCGTAAGCGAAAATAGGCCGGTCTGTTTTGTGTATTTTGGTCCCGCCTTTTCCCTTCAGCCCCACCTACCCCATGGGCCCCATCTATACAACACTCATGTCCTGCTTGTTTATACCGCCCAACAGGGAGCTTCGGCTGTTGGGCGGTATAAAAATGCAATAAATCATCTTCATCATCATCCCTGGCCGATGGCTGGTTGGCCACTGTGTGAACAGAGTGCTGGACTAGAATCCTAGAGTTGGAAGGGGCCTATAAGGCCATCAAGTCCAACCCCCTGCTCAGTGCAGGAATCCACCTTAAAGCATCCCTGACAGATGCTTGTCCAGCTGCCTAGATCAGCCTTCCTCAACCTGGGGCGCTCCAGATGTGTTGGACTGCATCTCCCAGAATGCCCCAGCCAGCAGAGCTGGCTGGGGCATTCTGGGAGTTGTAGTCCAACACATCTGGAGCGCCCCCAGGTTGAGGAAGGCTGGCCTAGATGGACTCTCGGTCTGATCCAGCAGGGCTCTTCTCATGTTCTTATCTCTGAATACATATTCTGGGAGTTCATTAGGCAACCCTGTCTTTTGTTTTCCCGTCTCTTCCCCCGGCCAGCTCTGGATTCCAAAGCCAGCAACTTGTCGACTCTCTCCAAGAAATACCGCCACGATGCCAAACTCCTCAGCAGCCGCTCCGCTTACGCCAAAGCTGCCGCCACCAGCCTGATCTTCGTAGTGCTGATGCTCTATATACGCTTTTGGTGGCTGGTGTGATTGCGCCGCCTTTCCTTCCTTCCTTCCTTCCCGTCCCAGCTCTTCAGTCCTGCCTCGTCTGGGATCGCACTCCCATCTCGTCCAAGACAGAATCGAGACCCGCGGCAGCGTCACCGCTGGGAGAAATGTGAACCGTGGAAGCGTTCCGCTTGGTTATGAAGGGGTGGTGAATGATTTTTAACGCTGCACTTTTGCCACCTTGTGGCCAAAACTGGAACGGCAATCATTTAGATGTCCGGTAGAATGACGGCTTATTTATAATTGTTAAAAAAAAAATTGCTTTTCATGTATAAAGTGTTTGACATTGTTCTCTGTCTTCAATAAAAGAGGGAAGGCAGAGAGGAGAGCAGCGCGTCCCTTGAGAGATCCTATGAGCAGCTTCCGCACGCAAAGTGTGCTGTGGTACCATTAACAGATTTATGGTGGCAAAAGCTTCTAGCACGATAAATCTGTGAGTTTTTAAGATACCACCAGTCTGGGTGTCTTTAGTGGAACAGACTAAAACATGGGCAGGGGGACCCAACCCTACTGGGTTCCTCTGCCCATGTTTCTTTTTGGTGGGGCTCCTTTACCTTTGACAGCAGAAATTCAACAGGTCAACCTGCTGTAATTGCATCTCCGTGATGGAAACCAACCACCTTTTGGTCTGCCTACCAACTATTTGAGTTTCTCCTCAAAGGAAACTGGCAATCTCACTTATGGGCATCTGGAACATGTGGCCCTCCAGGTGATGTTGGACTACAAATCCCATCATCCTTCACCACTGGCCATGCTAGTGAGGGCAAATGGAAGTTGCAGTTCCATGTCTGGATGAGGGCTTGCATGTTCCTGACACCTGCTCTATAGTTATTGCCAATCTGCACTACCAGACCGAATGAAGTGAAGTAGCCACACTAGCTATGTACGGTGGCCCATCAGGGCCATGATAAAGCTCTCGTGATGCTGCAAACCTGTGACAGCAAAAGCTAGGGGAGTTTTAAGGCCGGAGTTTTTAAGCAGGATCTGGAAGATGGATTGTATTTGGCTTGGAGGCTTGGCTATAGAGTTACACTGGCCTTCCCTAACCTTCTACCCTACAGGACTAGAACACTTGTAAGTTCCAGGCCTACAGCTCCCATAATTCCTGGGCGACATGACCTGCAACTCCCATAATTCCCAGCTAGCGCAAGCTACAGCTCCTGGCAGAAGGCTGAGTTGCACATTCTGTGTTTCCTGGCAGACATTTTAAGTCTGTTGAATGTCTGCCCTTTACGAAGTTATTAAAGGCACTGGTGCCCTGCCTAGAGGGCAAAAAGAAAAAGTGTCAATTGGAGAGAATTGTCATCACACCAAGCCAATGAATGACTTATTGTGTGTGGGGTGGGTGGGTGGATGTTGGTTTTAGCCATGAGAGCGGTGCTTTTCCAATAAACGTTATTTTCCATGAAAGTGGCATTGGATGAGTTGACATGAGAAAATTACCCCTTAGAAAAAAATGAACACAATTTGATTTGAACAAACTTTGGCAGCTGGGGATAATTAAGTGATTATTTTGGGAGTACATTTAGGGCTTAATTTGAGCAACAGCTTTGTAAGGGTCAGTTCCAGAACCTATTTTCAATCCCAGGACATGTGAATTGTTTTTTTTTTTTAAAGGGAGAGTGAGTTTGAGCATGTACAGAATGTAAGAAGTTACCTTTTTTGGGGACTGGCCACGGTCCTATCACTTTTAACAGGAGCCTGCCCCCCCCCACACACACACACTTCAAGCAGGTGATGCTTTCCCCAGGGAAATCTTCACTTATTTAAATTGTTTTGGGTCAGGCTACTGTTAAAGGCATAAATTCAGTGTCCAGGGTGGGGGGAATCCTTCGCCATTAACTCTTGTTAGCCACCCAAAATGCAATAGTGCGGTTTTCTTCACCCTGATAACCTCTGGATGTTTTGGATTAGAATTTCCCCGTTAAAGCTATCTTATCATATTTGTGGCCATGAATTCAGATGCAGCCTAAGGTAGGGTGACCATATGAAAAGGAGGACAGGGCTCCTGTACCTTTAACAGTTGCATAGAAAAGGGAATTTCAGTAAGTGTCATTTGTATATATGGAGAACCTGGTGAAATCCCCTCTTCATCACAGCAGTTAAAGCTGCAGGAGCTGTACTGTAGCTATACTGTGACCAGATTTAAAAGAGGGCAGGGCACCTGCAGCTTTAACTGTTGTGATGAAGAGGAAATTTCACCAGGTTCTCCATATATACAAATGACACCTACTGAAATTCCCTTTTCAATACAACTGCTAAAGATACAGGAGCCCTGTCCTCCTTTTCATATGGTCACCTACCTAAGGGAATTCACTGTTTGCAGGTCCAAATTTTCTCCGGTTGGAGGAGGGGAGAGCTAAGGGAGATGTGCCCAAGGGTCCCCCCAAAATCCTGCAGCCAACACTGTCCCCCGCATTCACCCTGTCATATGTAGAATGGCTTTGCAGCAGCTGTGTGATCTCAAAGACACTTGGACTATTTCATATGTGCTTCTTTGCTCAAATTAAATCCTATGCCTGAAGGAGAGGATGTCGAATCAAGGAGAAAAGAACAATTTCCCATGATTACGAAGTCTGACAGCTAGGATTTGGGGTTGTCAAGGAAGCAGGGAACCAATAATGCCATCCTATGCCATGTTTACTCAGAAGTATGCCCCATTGAATATTCTGGGGACCTACTCCAAGGAAAGCGTGTGTTGGATTAGCAGATAGCTGAGATACAGAGTGACCTTGATGTGCAGCAGCCTTCTCCAAACCAGTGCCTCCCAGATGGCCAGGATCTCTTCTCCATCCTCCCAGAGTGCAGGACACGGATTAATGGGCTCAAGTTAAAGGAAGCCAGATTCCGGCTGGACATCAGGAAAAACTTCCTGACTGTTAGAGCAGTACGACAATGGGACCAGTTACTTAGGAAGGTTGTGGGCTCTCCCACCCTAGGAGGCAGCTGGACAACCATCTGTCAGGGATGCTTTAGGGTGGATTCCTGCATGGAGCAGGGGGTTGGACTCGATGGCCTTGTAGGCCCCTTCCAACTCTGCTATTCTATGATTCTATGTTCTGGACTACAACTTCTATCTTCCCCAACTATCAACCATGCTGGCTGGGGCTGATGGGAGTTGTTGACAAAAAATAATAATCTGGAGGGTCCCAAGTGGAGGAAGGCTGATATACAGGCACATGCAAATACACACACAGTTAACAACAGAAGGGAATTCCTCCTTGCTTCCTTTGACCTGCTTTCGCCTGCTTTCCTCAAACTATTTCCGCCTTGCTCTGCTTGTTTACAGATGTAAAGGCTTCCTTGCTACAGGTAAAGAAAGTTACGGAAGCTCATCCTTTGCAGTTCCCCATTTTTCTTGGGGCAAGGAGACACTCACCTGCATCAAGTTGAGCTCTGGGCTCATCTCTATGGGAGACATGAGAGCACTCTTCAAATACTTAAAAGGTTGTCACACAGAGGAGGGCCAGGATCTCTTCTCGATCCTCCCAGAGTGCAGGACACGGAATAACGGGCTCAAGTTAAAGGAAGCCAGATTCCAGCTGGACATCAGGAAAAACTCTCCCACACTAGAGGCCTTCAAGAGGCAGCTGGACAACCATCTGCCAGGGATGCTTTAAGGTGGATTCCTGCATTGAGCAGGGGGTTGGACTCGATGGCCTTGTAGGCCCCTTCCAACTCTGCTATTCTATGATTCTATGATTCTTTCGCTGATGACTTTCCTTAGCCGTTGGGAAGGAGGCGGTAGGGAACATCCGCCTCAAGAGAGCCATTCAAGCTGCTGCAGCTTTATTTGCCAATCAGGAAGGAGCTTTCAAGGTTCTGTAAACAGGCAGAACTGGGCTGCTTTTTTCAGGATGCTTAATAACCCAATTCTTAGTTAGGCCTGGCTTGGTTAGGCCTAGACTCTCTATCTAATATTGCGCCCACAAAAAAGCAAAGTAGCGTCAAACAATAACAGAGTGTATATTGCGGGACTGCAAGTCAGAAAAGTGGGGTGGAAGATGAGTCTGACCCACTGGCTGGAGAACCTCCACTTTTGTCCTACAGCAAGACCTGATGAAGGCCTCTCGGTATGCTTCAGACTATGTGAGACGACATGACTGCTGATTCAAGTCATCCTCCGACCGTGCGACATCGTCATGTATGACATCAGCCATGTTCTCAGGCAACCTCCAATGTCACACGCAGAACACCATCATTCTTCTGTGCAGGGCATCAGAACTGCTCTCGGGGCGGGGGGGGGCACTCCCCTCCAATGTGCATTCCGGGCAACTTCCTGTGACATCATCATTCCTGGCCTTCATGACCTCACCACGGAGCGGCACATCGTGGCTCCACCCGCTGTCACTGACCTGCAGCGCTAGCATCTGTCCAATCTTCACCCAGAGGGGGCGCAGTCAGTCAGCAGGTGGTCCCCCCACATTTGCTGATGGGCGGGCTGGCAGCTTGGGTGAGGGGCGGTCCTTGAAAGCGCCCTCATTCTCTGGCACGGGGGTTAGCCGCGGGTTGCCGGGTTGCCACGGTAACCGGTGTAGGTTGGCCACAGCCCGACGGGCCTGTGGCCGTGGCCTGTGCGGCGAGACCGGGCCGGGGCCCCTAGACGGGCAGGAACGGTCCAAGAGGGACAGGATATCATGGTGGAGACGCTCCCGGGCCACGTCCTCCGGGAGGCGGCCCACGTGGTCGCGGAGGGTCAGCTTGGCTCCATGTTGGAGAAGAAGGCCAGCCACTTTGTAGCTGCCTTCTTGGGCAGCCAGGAACAACGGAGTCTGGGCCTGCGGGCAGAGAGAAAGGGAGAAAAGGGTCGTGATCCATCAGTCATGTATCGTGACTTGCCAGGGCTGTGGAACCTCAAGCTCACGGGCCAAATCTGGCCTGCCTTGTATTTCAATACAGGCCTCCGGGGTTCCCCATTTAGCCCCGCCCCCTTCCCCCAATCTTTTGGTGGGTTCTCATCTTTTACATATGAGCCTCGTGTGGCGCAGAGCGGTAAAGCAGCAGTTTCTGCAGCCGAAACTCTCCCCACGGCCTGAGTTCAATTCCAGCGGAAGCTGGTTTCAGGCAGCCGGCTTGGGTCGACTCAGCCTTCCATCCTCCTGAGGTCGGTAAAATGAGTACCCAGTTAGCTGGGGGGAAAGTAATAACGGCTGGGGAAGGCAACGGCAAACCACCCCGCTAGAAGGCCTGCCAAGAAAACGTCAGTGAAAGCTGGCGTCCCTCCAAGAGTCAGTAATGACTCAGTGCTTGCACGAGAGGTTCATTCCTTTCCATCTTTTACATGTTTTTTCCCCTTATTCTAAAAAGTCTGAAACGTCTCTCTTAAGACTTAGTTACTGACAGTAAGAGCTTTAAGCTAAAATAGTCAACTCTGGGGTTGGAAGAGGTTCTGTACCCCTGATATACGTTGTGATCCCATCTACACCACTCACCCCACCCCCAATTTTTTTTAAAAAAAACATTTTAAGGGGGGGGGGAGGTCCAATTTAGCTTCTTTGGTAAATTGGACCTTTTAGGCACTCTGCAATGGACACTATTTCCCCCCTAACATTTGTTTAAAATTATTTTTCGGGTTGGCCGGAAAACGAGCCCATGGGACAAGGGTCTGCGGAGGTGAAAATGGTATATTTTGGAATTTTGGGCCCGCGCCTTTTGCCTTTGCCTATGATCAATGCTGGCATTGGGCCCCTGAGAGCTGCTCTGAAATCTAATTCAACCCTCGGGCTGAAGGAGGTTCAGCCCGAGGACCGATTGAGCTCGTTTCTGGAATTCCGTACTGCTATGGACACCGTTTCCCTTCTAAATAAATTCATTTTCAGTTCCGCCAGCAGACTGCGGCTCATGTGGGGGGGGGGATGCTATGGGGGGTGAAAATGCCCCCTCAGAGTTGCCCACCCTTGGTCTATGAGTCTAGCTAATCCTTGAAAAAAAAGCCATCTCTACGCCGGCAGTAGTCAGGACAGACCATGGTAACAAATTCCAAACGTTTTCCATCCCATTGGTAGAAGTACTTCTTTTGGCCCTTTCTTCTGATCTTGCTGATTATTGGTTTTAATGATTTTGTCCAAGGACACCTGGCTTCTATCGAGAGTTGGAGAATAACCCCCCCCCTCTCTCTCATTCAGCCTTCCTCAACCTGGGGCGCTCCAGATGTGTTGGACTGCATCTCCCAGAATGCCCCAGCCAGCTGGGGCATTCTGGGAGATGCAGTCCAACACATCTGGAGCGCCCCAGGTTGAGGAAGGCTGCTCTAATCAGCCTCCACATCATTTGTACTTTTGCAAACCTCATGAAATGTTGTCCATCTCCAGGTTGCCTTGCACGCAGAAGCCCACAGGTTCAATTCCTGCCACCGCCAGGTAAAAAAAGGCAGAAGGCCTCTGCCTCAACCCCTGGGGAGCTCCTGGCAGTCAGTCGACAGACCAGCCTTCCTCCACCTGGAGTCCTTTTGAGGTGCTGCACTACAATTTCCATCATCCCCAGTCAACATGGCCATTGAAGGGCACTGGGTTGGGGAAAAGCTGGTGTAGTCAATATCAGGGCAGACTGAGTCAGGCAGCTACCATTGTACTCCAACTTCTAACCGTTACCCAGGGCAGAAAATCCTTTTGTTCCCTTGACCCATTTTAGTGGCCCGTTTTGGGTATTTTCTCCATCTCTCTCTCTCTCTCTCTCTTTGAGATGGGGTCCCCAGAAATATATGTTACCCGATTGTCCTGAGAGTCTTTGTCAGCTCCGTTTCTGAGCAGGACGAGGGTGGCACGGACGTTGTTGACTGCTGCGGCCCAGTGGAGGGCGCTCTTTCCTGTAGACAACGTGGAAAATCCAAGGATGGTGACGAGGCGGCAGAGTTTTTGAATCCTGGAGGCTAACGCAGCTCTGGCTAATGAGTCCCCCCACCCCCACTAGAGTGTTTCGCTTCCCCTGATGGAGCATAATCTCCCAGGATCCTCTGTTGCACAGGTACGCAACCTGGTGACCTCTTCATCACAGCAGCTGCAGGAGCCCTGCCCTCTTTTGTATCTGGTCCAGAGGGCAGGGCTCCTGCAGCTTTAACTCTTGGGACATAGAGGGAATTTCATCAGGTGCTGCATGCCTACAAATGACACCTGCTGAAATTCCCTTTTCTATATGTTATACCTATACCTGTATGTTAAAAGTTCAGGAGCTCTGTTCTCTTTTTCATCGGGTCACGCTAAATTAGGGTGTATCCTGTATCTTTAACGGTTGCATAGAAAAGGGAATTTCAGCAGGTGCCATTTGTATATATGGAGAACCTGGTGAAATTCCCTCTTCATCACAACAGTTAAAGCTGCAGGAGCTATACTAGAGTGACCAGATTTTAAAGAAGGCAGGGCACCTGCAGCTTTAACTGTTGTGATGAAGAGGAAATTTCACCTGGGCCGGATCTACACTACTGCTTTAAAGCGCTTTAACTGCTTTAAAGCGCTATAAAACTGTTATAAAGCGCTTTAAAGCAATAGTGTTCTCCGTATATACAAAGGACACCTGCTGAAATTCCCTTTTCAGTACAACTGTTAAAGACACAGGAGCCCTGTCCTCCTTTCCATAGGGTCACCCTAGCATATACATGTAATAATGTTCCATCCTGGTTGTGACATGTCCTCTCCAGAAAAGCCTGCTGGGTCTTTGCAGCACCAGGTGAAGACCTTCTCATTCTCCCAGGTATTTTAGTTCTTTTGTTTTTTGTTTAGTTTAGTTTACAATCTGTTATTGTATTTTTAAATCTTTACACAACTTGGTTTTTAATTTGGTTTTATATTTTAGTTTTAAATTCTATCCATCCATCCATCCATCCATCCTATTTTATCATGCTGTAGTTTATTATTTAAAATGTTGTGAATTGCCCAGAGAGCTTCAGCTACTGGGCAGTATAGAAGTGAAACAAACAAACATATCAAATCAATAAATAATTTAGGACAGCGGAGAGTGGTTTAGTTGATCTCATTGTTGAATAACTGGGAGTCAGCAAGCCTTGCTGATCAATTGCAACTCAATCAGAGCTTTCTTAGTACAGCCGTCCTCAAGCTGGTGCCCTCCAGATTATTTCAACTGCAACTCCCAGCATTCCTGACCAATAGCTAGGCTGGCCGGGGTTCATGGGACTTGAAGTCTAACACATCAGGAGAGCACCAGGTTGCAGACGGCTGCATAGATCCCCCCCCCCTTGCCTAGAACAGTTGCTATCTCTTGTCTTCCTCCTGAGCTGCCATCGGTCCTGAAACACGTTAAGTGCCCTCACCTCTCTTGTCCACGGCCCTGATATCTGCATGATTGGCTACCAGCTCCTCCACCATGTTTTCAACCCCAAGCCGCGTGGCAAGGATGAGCGGGGTGGAGCCGTCATGCGCCGACGCGTCCAGGTCTGTCTGCCTGTTCCGGAGAAGGATCTGTGGCGAGACAATGCTGACGTCAGTAGGTTTCAGAGTGAACAGCAAAACAGAGGAGACTTTAGAGGCAAGGTTACATAAGAACCTAAGAAGGGCCCTGCTGGATCAGACCGAGGGTCCATCTAGTCCAGCACTCTGTTCGCACAGTGGCCGACCAGCCATCAGTCAGGGATGAACAAGCAACAGCGCCCTCCCACCCATGTTCCCCAGCAACTGGTGCACACAGGCTTACAGCCTCAAATACTGGAGATAGCACACAACCATCAAGGCTGGAAGCCATTGCTAGCCTTTGCCTCCAGGAATTTAGCCAACCCCCTTTTGAAGCCACCCAGATTGGTAGCCATCGCTACATCTTGTGGTAGTGAGTTCCATAATTTAACTATGCGCTGTGTGACGAAGGCCTTCCTTTTATTTGTCCTGGATCTCCCACCAATCAGTTTCATGGGGTGAACCTGGCTTCTAGTATTTTGAGAGAGGGAGGTTTACCTAGAGGGGATCTACACTACTGCTTTTAAAGCGCTTTAAAGCACTTTGAAAACGTTTTGAAAACTGTATATGCAGTGTGTCCTGGGCCCCAACAGTTGTCAAAACTGTTATAAAGCGCTTTAAAGCAGTAGTGCAGATCCTGCCCTAGACATCTTTAGCAAATGTTTCTCCCTTAACAAACCCACCCTGCCATTAAGGTGGTGTCACAGTAAAGTGCAGGCGCTCATCATGAAACTCCTCATAGCCAACCGCCACCCCCCACCCCCCCGCCAGACTCCAAAAATGCAGGCTGATGTATTGATCCATAGCAACAAACCAGTTCTAGGAGTTTTCATCTCCACCGGAACTTTGGTAAAAGGTACTGAAGTCACGAAGAGTCGGAAGCGACTGAACGAATAAACATCAACACTGGATCTTAATTGCTGTTTCAAGTTCAAGCCATCCCAGAAGTACTTTGCATTACAGCAGGGGCAGCTCACAGCCATATACTGTTGCTGGGAAAATCCATTTCTCCCCCAGCTACAGTGAAGATTGCAGCTAAGTTCAGAGGGAACAGGGAAATGGGGCTGGCAGATGATGTCATTGTCTCTGCTAAATAAAGTCATGGTGCTTCGACCCTGCAAGTTTAGCTCCACTTGGTATCCCATCTATTTGGGAAGGAAAGGTAAACCTGCAGCAAGGAGAAGGGCTTTGTCAGTGCTGGCCCCAAGAGTGTGGAATGACCTAAGAGGAAGTGCAATTGTATACCTCTCTTCCGGTCTTTCGACGGCCATGGAAGACGAACGCTTGGCCAGATGGGCCAATGGTGTGACTCGGTATGAAGCAGTTTCATGCATTCACACATTTGGAAGTATACATTCGCAGCCATAAGGGCTAGAAACTTGTGACGTGTTCTTTTTTAAATGAAAACTGAGATTCTCAAAATTCTGCACCCGAAGCCAGATTCTGCTACTCCTCTGCAGTCCAGTCCAACAGAACCACAGTCAGTATGTGCTAAACAACAGCCTTGACAAAAGACATTTTGGGCCCCTTATCTGGACAGAGATAGCCTAGCTACAGTTATCCATGCTCTGATAACCTCTCGTTTGGATTACTGCAATGCGTTTATACGTGGGGCTGCCTTTGAAAATGGTCCGGAAACTTCAGCTGGTACAAAACAGGGCAGCACGGTTACTAACAGGGACTGGCCGACGAGATCACATCACACCAGTCCTTTTCCAGCTTCGTTGGCTCCAGTCCAGGTCCGGGCCCGATTCAAAGTGCTGGTATTAACATTTAAAGCCCGAAACGGCTTGGAGCCAGGCTATCTGAAGGAACACCTTCTCCCGTATGTACCTGCCTGGACCCTAAGGTCATCCTCAGGGGCCCTTCTCCGTGAGCCCCTGCCAAAGGACGTGAGGCAGGTGGCTACCAGGAGGAGGGCCTTCTCTGCTGTGGCACCCCGGCTGTGGAATGAGCTCCCTACTGATGTTTGCCTGACACCTACACTATATTCTTTCAGACACCGGGTGAAGACCTTTTTATTCTCTCAGTATTTTAACAGTCTATAAATTAATTTTAACTTTGCTTTTTTAAATTTGCATTTTAAATTTGTATTTCTGCACTGCTGCTGATTTTATCCTGGTTGTGGTTTTATATTGTATTTTATATTATGGTTTTATACTGTTGTTTTATACTTTGAAGGGCTTTAATTTTTGCGAACCGCCCAGAGAGCTTCGGCTATTTGGCGGTATAGAAATGTAATAAATAAATAACTAAATAAATAAGCAAGCTGCTAATCCTTTTGCAGCAAATGGTTAGTGAGTGTGTTTAAACTGTGGTTATGTAGCCACCATGGTTAGGAATGGTTCACACAACACACTAAGCCTTGATATTTAGCTCAAAATGCTTAACCGCCATGGCTAAGTGGGTCGTCTGAACAGGGTCTTTGACTAAAGAGGCCTTCTCCGTTTCCAGGGCAACTGATTCAAATAGATATTGGCCAGACCTGAGACAGCCTTTCTTCCTCCCTGGAATACTGATCCTAAGGAGGCCCTGTGTTTTGGGCCCTATGACCATATCCCATCCCCTGCTAGCTTGTTAACCTGGAAAACGCCCAGCGCGTCGGCTGCTACGGCACTGTGCAAGGGGCTCCGTCCCCACTGGTCACGGGCGTTGACGTCAGCTCCAGATGTCAGGAGTCGCCGGGCAGCATCCGCCCGGGAGTATCTGGCCGCTAAGTGGAGGGGCGTCTCCCCAGAGCTGCCCATTTGGTCTGTCCAGGATCCCTCCAGTTCCAGCCCAGGAGAATGGGCCAAAGGCATCATCGGTGTCAGGCCACAAGCTGGAGAGAGAAAAAGGCCATGGAGTGAGTGGAGTGAGGGGCTCCGCATAGTAGCACATTGTATGAGCATATTTACTAGTGTTAACCTTTACCATTAAGACACATTTTTAAATTGCAGTTATACTTGCAGGGTAGACGTAAACGCCTTCTGTTTGCTGCCATTATTATTACTTGTTGAAGTGACACATTTTTGAACTGTACTCATTACTGCATGGCAGATATTACGCCGTTTGGCATTCTTGGAGATAGCTAATTGCATATTATCATTTGAAACTCTGTGTTTGCAGCATTGCTACGTCTGTGTTCTATTGTTACACAGAGTTTCTTGCAATTGTATTGGATGTTACCGCACCTGGCCGTACTTTCTAGACATGAATGGTCCTCTATTAACTTGAGATCTTGTGCTTTCACTTGCCACAGCAAATGTAGTTTGGTGTACATGTAGCTATAACAGGTATTCTTATCCTGAGTTTCATCTGCTTTTTGCTGTAATTGTGGTTCCATTGATGCGTTTGGTGGTTCTTATCATTTTTTAAAATAGTTTTTATTCTTTTCAGAACTTAAACATACATCAATACAGTAACAGAAAAACCAACGTAATACATAAATGTTGAATAACCTTAATAACATTTTCTAATTTAATGTGTTAACATAATCATACTTAACATAAAAGTGTACCCCCCCCCCCCGGGATCTATTCCTGTTTCCAGAATCTCATTGTTTCTTCTGGAGGTGATTTCCCACTCCCCTTAGAACATATTCTACGAACTGTTTCCATATTCCCTCAAAATCGTTTGTTTTTGTTATTCCTCTTATATTACATGTTAATTTATCGTTAATGGCAATATCCCATATCTCTTTATACCAATCTTCAATATGATAATCTCCTTGAACCTTCCAGTTCCTAGATATGATTAACCTTGCTGCCGTCAGCAAATTCGTTATCAATTCTTTTGTCTCTTTATTACAGTTTAATTCTCCATATAATGATAACAATGCCACTATGGGTGTCTCTTCAATCTCCATTCCTACAATTTATTTTATCTCATTAAACACCATTTCCCACAATTTTT
Organism: Elgaria multicarinata webbii; assembly: GCF_023053635.1. NCBI lineage: Eukaryota > Metazoa > Chordata > Lepidosauria > Squamata > Anguidae > Elgaria > Elgaria multicarinata. The sequence goes on from NC_086173.1 coordinate 155,021,499, forward strand.
GAACAAATTCACATTCCCACCACATATGTAAGTACGTTCCTTTTTTTTTTGACACCCTCTCCAACAATTTGCTGAGTTCAGCTTATTTATTTACTTACTTCTCCGGGCATGTTTAGCCTGGAGAAGAGAAGATTGAGGGGAGACATGATAGCACTCTTCAAATACTGAAAAGGTTGTCACACAGAGGAGGGCCAGGATCTCTTCTCGATCCTACCAGAGTGCAGGACAAGGAATAACGGGCTCAAGTTAAAGGAAGCCAGATTCCAGCTGGACATCAGGAAAAACTTCCTGACTGTTAGAGCAGTACGACAATGGAACCAATTACCTAGGGAGGTTGTGGGCTCTCCCACACTAGAGGCCTTCAAGAGGCGGCTGGACAACCATCTGTCAGGGATGCTTTAGGGTGGATTTCTGCATTGAGCAGGGAGTTGGACTCGATGGCCTTATAGGCCCCTTCCAACTCTGCTATTCTATGATTCTATGATTTTATTTAATCTCACCGGGATTAGATATGGTGGTTCTTATCAAAGGTTCCGCAACCTTCTTGCTTGGGACTTCCCGTATTGCCACATATAAAGGTGGGATGTCCTGTTTTAGCCACTTCTGCTAGAAGTAACTTCTTTCCTGTATTCCTCCTTTAAGAGGAATACCTGGGAAACACCTGGCCTGGGAGGGCTGGACCCTGACTGACTCCAGCTGACTCCAGAGAGGCCTTGCCAATGGTTGCCCTGGGAGTTAGACTTCTCTCTTTACCTGGCTCTTGAGTTTTGACAGCCTTCAGATTGGTGTCCTTCTCCTGGCTTTGGATTGGTGGGCTGAACTGCACCTGCTTCTTTGGCCGAGGCTGGTCTTGCTCTGCAATTGAGATGGAATCTGGATCTCCCTGTAGAAGAGAGAGAGGGGCCATAAAAACAAATCCAGCCCTAGTGCCCCCTAGTGGAGCAAGATCAACATTTCATATTGTCCCAAAACGTCTCTTCACTCAGCACAAATACCTTCATATCTTTGGTGTTCAGGGGTCCGTCAAAATGGGAGCCGGAGCACATATCAGGGTCCTCTATAAATTCAGCACCTAGCTTCATTGGCCTGTGTTTTGGGAGAGGGGGAAAGTGTTAAGGGCTAAGCCTCTGGTTGCTTTTGAAGTCACACAATGAAGACGATTTTGCAGTCAATTGCTTTTATTGTGCAAGCCACAGCCAGACCCTGCATTCCAGTGGGTGTGGATAAAGGCAAAAGGGGTGGAATCCAAATAATAAAAAAAAATGCCAGCACATTTTAAAGCTCTTAGTGCCAGAAAACACCCAATGGGGGAAAGGGCTGTGACCATCCTGGGAACCCAGAAAGGCTAAATTGGAATCCTAAGTGGGCCAGATTTGCCCCCCAGGCCTAAGGTTCTACAGCCCTGGCCTAATTCAACTGGTAGCAGTTCTCCAGAGAGGAGCCTTTGTTATCACCTGCTACTGGATCCTTCTAAGTGAAGGCTTTGAGGTCTGCACTCTTCCACTAACTTATGGTCCAGCCCCTATTTTATTTTATTTATTTATTTATTTCATTTTTATACTGCCCAATAGCTGAAGCTCTCTGGGCAGTTCACAAAAATGAAAACCATAATTAAAAAACCAAAAACCTTACTTGCACCTGATACAGACTGGATGCAAGATTAGAGCCTTGCTTAATAAGCTGCTCCAAGGGATTGTGGTAGATCAAGAACAGCTTTTTCAGCATATCACAATCAAAACGACATCCCTACCGGTCTGCCTCCGATTTCCCCAGCCTCTCTCTGACCATTCCACCAAGCCTCTTCCTCTTCCCCTCCTGCTGCTGCTTAGGAATATTAAGATTTTCCTCTGAGGCCCTTCTCCACATTCTCTCGCCTTTCAATACTGAAGTAAATGGTGAAAGGGCCTTTTCCGTAGTAGCACCCCAGGTATAGAATGCTTTCCCAGGAAGGTTTTCCGAGCCCTGATAATAGGTGGCTACTAGGAGGAGGGCTTTCTCTGCTGTGGCACCCTGGTTGTGGAATGAGCTCCCCAGAGAGGTCCGCCTGGCACCTACACTGTACTCCTTTCGTCGCCAGCCGAAGACCTTTTTATTCTCTCAGTATTTTAACACTTCATTTTAACTTAAATTTAAATTTTACTGTTCTAACTCTGTATTTTCATCTTATATGAATTTTGCTGCGTGGTTTTATCCTGGTTGTGCTTTTTATACTGTATTTTGTATTTGTGCTTTTAAGGTGTTGGTTGTTTTAGTATAGTTTTAATTTTTGTGAACCGCCCAGAGAGCTTCGGCTATCAGGCGGTAAAAAAATGTAATAAATAAATAAATAAATATTCTGGAGCCAGGTGAAGACACATTTATGTTCCAAGGCCTTTTGTTTCATAGAATCATAGAATAGCAGAGTTGGAAGGGGCCTACAAAGCCATCGAGTCCAACCCTCTGCTCAATGCAGGAATCCACCCTAAAGCATCCCTGACAGACGGTTGTCCAGCTGCCTTTTGAATGCCTCTAGTGTGGGAGAGCCCACAACCTCCCTAGGTAACTGGTTCCATTGTCGTACTGCTCTAACAGTCAGGAAGTTTTTCCTGATGTCTAGCTGGAATCTGGCTTCCTGTCACTTGAGCCCATTATTCCGTGTCCTGCACTCTGGGAGGATCGAGAAGAGATCCTGGCCCTCCTCTGTGTGACAACCTTTCAAGTATTTGAAGAGTGCTATCATGTCTCCCCTCAATCTTCTCTTCTCCAGGCTAAACATGCCCAGTTCTTTCAGCCTCTCTTCATAGGGCTTTGTTTCCAGATCCCTGATCGTCCTGGTTGCCCTTTCACTGCCTTTTAAAATTTAAATGTACAAAGTTTTTTACTTGTCTGTGATGCGGTTTGATCCCTGTATTCTGTTGCTGTGGCTGCTTTAAACTATTTGCAATGTCATTTTAATGTATTTTATGCTTGCAAGTGGCTCGGAGTACAGATTGGTAATGAAGGGCGCAATCCTATGCACGTTTAGAGAAAAAAAAGGCCTACAGCTCCCAAGATCCCTCCAGCCAGCCACGATGGCTGGAGCATGCTGGGAATTCATAGGAGTTTTTCTCTGTCTAAACATGGACAGAATTGCATCCTAAATAAATACCTAACTGCCTTTCCTCTGATACTCAGGGCCGCTGAGAATTCCCCTTCACACACACACACACACACACCAAGGGTGGACAGGCTAAAAATCTTTAGCTGGCATCACCCATGGGCAGGAAGCTGCCGTCCCAAGCAGCAAGAGGGATTCTGGAAGAGGAAGGCCGCCCGAGACCCCGGAAGAAGACCTGCTAGTGCCACTCACTCCCCCTGCTTTGGACAGGCCTGCTTGGCTGCTCACTCCCCCACCCTGGAGCCCAGGGAGCGGGACTGGTAGACGCCTGGTGGCAGCCTCCCCCAGGCCACACAGCTGGCTGGCTGGTGAGGGACACCTTCTATGGTGAGAGATGTGCTGCGAGTCACGCAGTGCCGGAGCAGGGCTCTTCCCCCTCATTCCCACACCTGACCCCGAAGTGCTTCCGGGGCCCTCCAACCCCCCAAGCGCCAGAGAAGCCCCCCCCCCCCCGCATCTCCTGTCAGAACAAGCGAATGTTCGTATATTACCATTATTATTTTCTTTGAAATTCACCGATTTTACAATGGATGTCAAAAACAATCGACAAAATATGATACTACCGAGAAAGACAGAAACATATGCAACTCTGGCCTTAGCTAGACCTAAGGTTTATCCCGAGGTCGTCCCTGCCTGCTCCCAGCATATCCTGTGTGTCATTTACATGAACAGGGATGATCCCGGGACAATCCCGGGATAAGCCTTAGGTCTAGCTAAGGCCGTAGTCTGGCCCCGGGGGGCCTTTCCCGACCTCTGGGCCCTTGTAACTTGTACTGGTTCCCCCCCCCCCCCGCCCCACCGATGGCCCTGCTGATACTCACTTTAGTCCAATAGCGTCTTCCCCCACAGGCTCTCTCCGGCAGCGACGTTTCTTGCCTTGGCGTGGAGCAAATCCGGGGGGGAACCAGAGCGACCCCTGCTCACGGTGCTGGGGCCGGCGGACCCTCCACAGCCCGAAAAAGATAACCAGCACTATGACCAGAACTCCAGCCCCCACGCCGTAAATGAGGGGCCCAGAAAATTGGGATACTGAAGCCTGGGGATCTGATGGTGGGAAGAAGAGAGATTCAAACAGCGCAGAATTACACTATGGAATTAGCTACCACAAGATTTAATAATGGCCAATGATTTAAATGGCTTTAAAAGGGGGTTGGATCAATTCCCGGAGGCGAAGGTTATCCATGGCTACTAGCCCTGATGGTTGTGTGCTATCTCCAGTATTCGAGGCAGTAAGCCTGTGTGCCCCAGTTGCTGGGGAACATGGGTGGGAGGGTGCTGTTGCACCCATGTCCTGCTTGTGGACCCCTGGTTGACAGCTGCTTGGCCACTGTGTGAACAGAGTGCTGGACTAGATGGACCCTCGGTCTGATCCAGTGTGGCTCTTCTTATGTTCATATGAAATGGAAACCTTGCCCTCTCGTGTTCTGTTCTTGAACCCGTCTACATGACAGACTTTAAAAATTGGTTCCATTCAAGATGGTGGAGGTTGCTGGCTCCGGAGTCAGTGGGGTGGTGATTCTGCTCCAGGTTTCAGTCAGAACTCTAAAAGAAGCTATCCAAGAATTAGTTTCGACTGAAACCAGGAACAGATCCACCACCCCACGGACGGTGGAGTTACCAGCCTCCACTGATTTCAGATTAATTATTGTGGCTTCCGCCAAAGAACCCTGTGGATTGTTGGTTTATTGGGAGAGCGCTATCATGAATTCTCTGTTAAAGATCCCTAAACCTTTTTACACATAGGTACACATACATAACATACAAAAGCAAACACACACACACAGAGAAAAGACCAAAATAAATTGTCAACCATAGTTGCATTTTAAAACCATCCTGTCTTATGTTTTCAACTCTTTTGTGATTTCTAAATCTATTTCCAATACATCAAAAAAACTATTTTAAATTATTGTTGCTGCTTTTAAATAATTTTAAATTCTTTTAATGCTGAGTTAGGTTTCCTGGCGGCTTTTAGTACTTGGTAAAAAGTAGGTTATGTTTCATTAGCTGCAATTGCCAGACTTTCTTGGCCCAGGTGAAGTGCGTGTAGGTATTTACCATAACCCTCTCCCTAAAGGGGCATATATATATATAAATACCTTCAAGGCTATGATAATATTCTATTATATATGTACTGTAAGATTTTGTTGTTGTTGTTGATGCTGTGGTGGATGACATTGGCTAAAACCTATTTTGGTTGCTTAAGAAAGACGACAATGATGATACAGCAAAACCAATTCTTTTAATGCATTTCATCATTGTATTTATTTATTTTATTACATCTCTCACCCTGGGAGCTCTGGCTATGGGCCGACTCATAAACTGAATAAATAATAGGGTGACCCTATGAAAAGGAGGACAGGGCTCCTGTATCTTTAACAGTTGCATAGAAAAGGGAATTTCAGCAGATGTCATTTGTATATGTGGAGAACCTGGTGAAATTCCCTCTTCATCACAACAGTTAAAGGTGCAGGAGCTATACTAGAGTGACCAGATTTAAAAGAGGGCAGGGCACCTGCAGCTTTAACTGTGGTGATGAAGAGGGAATTTCACCAGGTTCCCCATATATACAAACGACACCTGCAGAAATTCCCTTTTCTATGCAACTGTTAAAGATACAGGAGCCCTGTCCTCCTTTTCATATGGTCACCCTATAAATAAACAACAAAAATATTGCATGTATAGTTACCTAGGGTGACCATATGAAAAGGAGGACACGGCTCCTGTATCTTTAACAGTTGTAGAGAAAAGGGATTTTCAGCAGGTGTCATTTGTATGTATACAGCATCTGGTGAAATTCCCTCTTCATTGCAATAGTTAAAGCTGCAGGTACCCGCCTCTCCTTTGTATCCGGTCAAGAGGGCAGAACTCCTCACATCTTTTGTATAAAAGTAGGTAGTGGGTAACTATAGGGTGACCATATGAAAAGGAGGACAGGGCTCCTGTATCTTTAAAGTTGTATAGAAAAGGGAATTTCAGCAAGTGTCATTTGAATGCATGTGGTACCTGGTGAAATTTTGTCTTCATCGTAACAGTTAAAGCTGCAGGAGTTCTGCCCTCTTGACCGGATACAAAGGAGAGGAGGGTACCTGCAGCTTTAACTATTGCAATGAAGAGGGAATTTCTGCAGATGCAGTATACATACAAATGACACCTGGTGAAAATCCCTTTTCTCTACAACTGTTAAAGATGCAGGAGCCCTGTCCTCCTTTTCATATGGTCACCCTATCTTATATCCTCATGAGTAAGGCCTGGGGTGCATGGGAACATAGCAGGGAAGGCCAGCATGCATGTGCAGCCCTTTTACTCTGTGCATTTGTAGCCCTCAGGCATTCAGGCAAATGCCTGAACTGGGCTAGAACGGAAAGTGAAACCAAACCAAAGCCCTGGCTTTGCCCACATCAAAATGACCAAACTCTGTAGTCGGGGAACATCACCAAATTCCCAAAATGCCAAAGACAAATGTTCATCACCATATAACAGGGGCTGTGGATGCTGGTGAATCATGTCCCCAGTAGCGAAACATCTTGTCCTGCCTGCCAAATCTGACACGGCAGCTTACCATTTAACCGATAAATGAATCAATACTGACTTGTCACTGAAGAAAGTTTTAAACGGGTGAGTGCTGTTACTTCTGTCTTACTGGTGTGTTTTTATGTGATCTGTTTCTAAAAGATGTGTTTTTATTCAATGAGGTTTTGATGATTTAATTGCAACTTTGTTATTTTCTTAGTTGCCTTGAGCACTATTTAGTGAAAGGTGGATTATAAACGTAATAAATAAAAATATAACCACCAAACCAACCATCTTACACCAGATTCAGAAATCCCGCTCAGTTCTGTTAGCAAAAGTGACTCCATTTTAGAAAATCATTGCTACGCATGATGGGTATGCCCTATTTGTAACCTTCTGCTGTTTAATAACATGTTTTTCTCTTAGCTGCATCTTCAAAGTAGTTAAAATCAGTTTGAACAGGATGTAGCCTAGTACGTTATCTGGAGCTGCTAACAAGCAGGCATTCCAAAGTTGTATTATATCTAGGGTGACCATATGAAAAGGAGGACAGGGCTCCTGTATCTTTAACAGTTGCATAGAAAAGGAAATTTCAGTAGGTGTCATTTGTATGCAGGCAGCACCTGGTGAAATTCCCTCTTCATCACAACAGTTAAAGTTGAAGGAGCTATACTAGAGTGAGCAGATACAAAGGAGGACTCCTCCTGCAGCTTTAACTGTTGTGATACATAGGGAATTTCACCAGGTGGTGAATGCATACAAATGACACCTGCTGAAATTCCCCTTTCTGTACAACTGTTAAAGATACAGGAGCCCTGTCCTCCTTTTCATATGGTCACCCTAATTATATCAGGGACCATGTCATAGCAGTTAATCAATCCTAGGGTGACCATATTTTGGAAACCAAAAAGGAGGACAACATGGTCGCCGCCAAGGGGGTGTGTCCAGTACCAAGGGGGCGTGCCCACCCGAACATAGCCTTGGTCACATGTCTGATTTTACAGCACACATTTAAGACAAATCTGTTCTACATAACATCTTAATGTTAAAATCACTGAAATAAAGAACAAGTGAGAGATTCAATGTATCTGAAATTAACTTCACTCACTCCTACTTTTGTAGGTTTTGCTGTACTTTGAAGCTTTTGCTATACTCTGTGTGTTACATTCTCCCCTTCCCTGAAATATCTTTTCTGACTGTATCTTCACTCATTGCAAGCTGCTGTTGTTGTTAACGGGGTTTGCTATTGGCCCCTGATCTGTTTCAAATTTGGTATGGCTAAAGCTCTACCTAAATCCTATCATGGTACAAAGTTTCATCTCTAACTTTAAAAATAACGATTTTAAAAATAATAATTTTAAAACCTCATTTTTTAAAAAATTCCTAAAAAATCAATGGATGAACAGATCTGTTTCAAATTTGGTGTGGCTAAAGCTCTACCTAAATCCTATCATGGTACAATGTTTCATCTCTTTATCTTTAAAAATGATGATTTTAAAAATAATAATTTTAAAACCTCAATTTTTAAAAAAATCCTAAAAAATCAAAGGATGAACGGACCTTTTTCAAATTTGGTGTGGCTAAAGCTCTACCTAAGAGCTACCATTGTGCCAAATTTCATGTCTTTATCTTAAAAAATGACGGAGTTATAAGCATTTTTGTTAATTCCCATTAGAGCTGCTCTTTGAAAAAAAACCGGATTTCCCCTCCCCTCCCGGATTTGCCATCAAAAATCCGGTCATATGGTCACCCTAATCAATCCAATTAGTAAGGTGCATCTAACTCAAACCAACTCCAGCCTGCCTCTTACCTAATGCACTAGATTATGCCAGAATGAAATGAATCAAAGGGGAGGGGTTGTGGGGGGGGATTGTGGGCAGAAGTGTATAAAAATGTTATGCTTTCTAGAAACAGGGTCCGAACTGCTTTTATTGCTCTTCGCACCAAGTTGCAACTTTAATAAACGTTAATTGTACCCTCCCTGAGTTGTCTGTGCCTTTCTATGGGATCCACCCCTAGGAAGAAAGAACAAGGCTATTTGTCTAACAGTTCAAATCCGCTGGGCAGCCTCGCTTTCGTCTCAAACCCTTAGACATTCTCCCCAAACGTTCAATATACCTTTCTCTACTGACTCAAGCCAGGCGGCTACCACCGGGTACGGGATCAGGGAATCAAGGGTTCCTTTGGCTGATAAGGCCCCTAAGAAATTCAGCACGGATTTGGGGGATGTGGGGCACAACCTGGAACACCCGCTCCCATCCACTGCCAGGAAGATGGTAAATCTGTAATATAAACAAGACAAAGAGCTTTATCACACCAGCGTTATAGTGTGCAGTCACTGTGAATTGCGTGCAAAGGACTCCAAAGTTTTCAGTTTATAATCTGCTTTTATTGTGAAGTACTCTGAAGTTTTCCAGTTTGTAATCTGCTTTGACTATGAAGCACTCCCATGCGTCCTGCTTTAATTGTACTATAAAGCCAAAAGACCCGACTTATTTTGCTACTAGTTTTGGAGCGAATCATTCGTTCTTTTCCGAGCGGCCACCGGGGGGCGCAGGAGCAGGATTTGATACTCGTAAGCTTCAAATTAAACAAATGCTTACATATGGTTAAAGTAAAAATTAAACAAAGGCTTACGTCTGCGTAAGTTTTAAAGATAAAGACATCAAAATTGGCACAGTAATAGATATTAAGTAGAGTTTTACGCATACCAAATTTGAATCGGATTGGGTCACCTGTTGATTTTTTAATGATTTTTTTTACATCCCCCCCTTAAACCCTTTCCCTGGTATGCAAAGGATCTTAGGAGTGCTGCCGCCCAGGGTGTGAGTTAGCTAGCAATAGCAACAACGACGACAGCTTAGCGCTGTAGGGGATAATTCGAGGGAAACAGGTACGTGGGATGAAGCTAAAAGTAATAACGTTGGTGTGGATTATGCCACAGGGTCTCCGACGTGGGCACCAGTACCCCTTGGGGACACCTCTCCTGGCACCTGCAAAGCTCCCTGCGTCTTCTGATTTTTATTTTATCCCCCGGCTCCTGGGTGCCCTCCCAGCAACCACAGAATTCCAGCCTAAATGTATTTCTAGTTACAAAAAACATTAAGGACCGTAGACCTGAACTTCTTAACCTTTGCATTTTGATGGGTGTTTTTAATTCCACACTAGTGTTTTCATGTTTCTCCACATTTTGTTGTTAGACTGTGGCTAAAATTATATGAACTCAGCTGTTTGTTGCCTAGAGAACTCCAGTTATGGGACATCTGATAAATTTGATGATGATGATGAATTAGAAATTTGTTTGGTCCACATTTCTATGCAAACATGCCAAATCCGCACTTACTAAACCCATGCAATGATACAATATTGTCTAGGCTGTAGTTTTTTATTGGTTATTTCTGTTTTTATTGCTTTTAATTGGCAACCTCTGTTTTTATGGATTGTATTGAAACGTTTTTATGCTTTTAAATTATATGCACTTTGTGTGTTTTTTATCCACTTTGTGTGGGTTTTTTAAAACAAAATTGTATCTACTTTGTGTGGTTTTTGTAAAAATGTATGCACTTTGTGTAGTTTTTGTGAAATTGTATCCACTTTATGTAGTTTTTGTAAAAAAAACCAAAAAAAACCCACAAATCCACTTTGTGATTATTTATTTAAATTGTAACCACTTGTGTTTTTTTTAAATTGTATCCACTTTGCATGTTGTTGTTTTTAAATTGTATCTACTTTGTGTGTTTTTTTGTAAAAAAAATGTATCCACTTTGGGTAGTTCTTAAGAAATTGTATCCTGTGTGTGTGTGTGTGTGTGTGTGTAATTGTATCCACTTTGTAATGCCTTCAAAGGGCACCATCCTTAAAAGGTACCTGGAAATAATTTTAGACAGAGAGATTCACACTTTCCTGAAGGTTTCAACACAATTCACATGTCCCTGCAGTGGCGCCGTGAGGCCTCAGGCTCCTTCACTGATTCATAGAATCATAGAATAGCAGAGTTGGAAGGGGCCTACAAGGCCATCGAGTCCAACCCCCTGCCCAATGCAGGAATCCACCCTAAAGTATCCCTGACAGATGGTTGCCCAGCTGCCTCTTGAGTGCCTCTAGTATGGGAGAGCCCACAACCTCCCTAGGTCATTGGTTCCATTGTTGTACTGCTCTAACAGTCAGGAAGTTTTTCCTGATGTCCAGCCGGAATCTGGCTTCCTATAGCTTGAGCCCGTTATTCCGTGTCCTGTACTCTGGGAGGATCAAGAAGAGATCCTGGCCCTCCTCTGTGTGACAACCTTTTAAGTATTTGAAGAGTGCTATCATGTCTCCCTCAATCTTTTTTTCTCCAGGCTAAACATGCCAAGTTCTTTCAGTCTCTCTTCACAGGGCTTTGGTTCTCCTTTCTGGCATCTGCACGGGAAGGAGCACCAATGTGGAGTTGCCGGTGGTGGCGGCTGAGCACCAGGGGTTGGGGAGGAACGGGGCAGCCGTCTCTTCTCCCTCTGACCTCCCTCTGGCTGCCCTGTTCCTCTCCCCATCCCGTTGTTTTTTTAAAAAAATTAAATTGTAGATGCGAACCTTCGCATCTACAGATTAAACAAACAAAAAACCGGGGAGGGGTGCAGCCAGAGGGAGGTGAGAGGGAAGAGAGCCAGTTCGGGCATCGTGTGTCCCTCTCTTCCTCCCCCACTGGCTGCCCTGTTCCTTTCTCTCCACCCCCTTCCCCCCGTTTACTCTGTAGATGCGAAGGTTCGCATCTACAGATTAAAAAGTAATAATAATTTTTAAAATGTGGGGAGGAAGCACTGGGGCAGCTGGAGGGGGAGGAAGAGAGGTATGTGCAGGGCCCGAACCAGCCCCCCCTCCAGCTGATGGCGACCAATCGGAGGACACCATTGGCTGTGGCTCGCCTCCGCTTAAAAAAAGTCAGCGTAAATGCCCGACTTTTAAAAAAGTGGGGTTCAGGGGTTTTGTCCCTGGATGGCTTCGGGATGGCGGCTGCGTCATGTAGATGACCTGCCGCTACTCCGAATCCAAACCCTTCGTCAAGACAAGCCCCCTTTATTTTGTGATGGTCGGCACATTTATTAGCTTGATGTTCATTTTTATTGCGATTGTGTGTGCATTTCGTCGTTATTGGAAAACATCTCAAGGAATTTATTTTAGGAAGCCTTTAATCCAGCCTTCCTCAACCTGGGGCGCTCCAGATGTGTTGGACTACAACTCCCAGAATGCCCCAGCCAGCTGGGAGATGCAGTCCAACACATCTGGAGCACCCCAGGTTGAGGAAGGCTGCTTTAATCAATCAATCAATCAAAATCAATAAGAGTCAAATGAATGAAAATTGCTGAAGGGGGGGGGGGCAGGCAGACTGAACTGTGCAAGCAGGGCGACGGAGAGTCCCTCTTACCCAATGGTCTCCGTAGAAGCTTCCGACTGAATCCCTGTCCAATTGCTCTTGCTTCCAAGCTTTTCCTTCCCGGTGTAGGGGTAAATCCTCTCTCTGCCCTGGGGGTCCCGTTGAACCTGTAGCGCCGCCCGCACAGCAACAGCCAAGGAACGCAGGAATGGAGGCAGGTCCTCATGGGGCAGCAGGACAACCAGGCCCAACGTTGAGTCCCCCAGCGGGGCGGGAGCAGGCAAGCAATCACCCCCATCCCAGCCGCAGGAGGGGACGTTGCAGCCTCTGTCGCAGTGTCCGTCCGAGAAGCGGTCCCGGCAATACCGTGCGTAAGATGGGCTGAGGAGAAGAAGGTCGTATGGTGTGGAGCATAGAATCATAGAATCATAGAATAGCAGAGTTGGAAGGGGCCTACAAGGCCATCGAGTCCAACCCCCTGCTCAATGCAGGAATCCACCCTAAAGCATCCCTGACAGATGCTTGTCCAGCTGCCTCTTGAAGGCCTCTAGTGTGGGAGAGCCCACAACCTCCCTAGGTAACTGATTCCATTGTCGCACTGTTCTAACAGTCAGGAAGTGTTTCCTGATGTCCAGCTGGAATCTGGCTTCCTTTAACTTGAGTCCGTTATTCCGTGTCCTGCACTCTGGGAGGATCGAGAAGGAGGATAGAGCATGTGGACAAAGACTTCCCATTCTCTCTCCTACAAAACTAGAACTCGGGGCAGCAGTGCCGTCAGGGCTGGTCTTCCTGGGTCAGAATGGAGGGGCCACCAAACGGAGCAGGGACGGCTTGCCACTTGTTGAGGTGTGACGTAACCCACATTACCTTCTGAAGCAGACTTCCCCAACCTGGTGCGCTCCAGATGTGTTGGCTTAACTCCCTCAGCATCCTCCAGCCAGAGGCTGAGACTTGTCAGCTGACACATCTGGAAGGGTGCTGGTTGGGAAAGGCTGTTCTAAAGAGAAACCCCTTCCGCCAAGGCCATAAAACTACCTAAGGGCACCACTGACTCAGTGAAACCAGTTGGCAAGGCGGTGGGCAGCCAATGGAGGCTGGCGGCTCCAATTTCGCTAGAATCATAGAATCATTATTTATTATTATTTATTTATTACATTTTTATACCGCCCAATGGCCGAAGCTCCCTGGGTGGTTCATTGAGATGGAAGGGGCCTATAAGGTCATTGAATCCAACCCCCTGCTCAATGCTTTTATATTGTATTTTATATTATGGTTTTATACTGTTGTTTTATGCTTCGAATGTTTTTAATTTTCGTGAACCGCCCAGAGAGCTCCAGCTATTGCAACTAAGATTGTAGTGCCTGATTTGCTTTCCTTTTCCCCCTCCTCCTCCCTCCCAATCCCCTTTCCTTTTGTGTCATGTCTTTTAGATTGTAAGTCTGTGGGCAGGGACTGTCAAGAAATACTTTTGTGAGCTGCTGTGAGAGCCATTTTTGGCTGAATGGCGGCATAAAAATGCTTAAATAAATAAATAAATATAGAAATGTAATAAATAAATAAATAAAAATAAATAAATGCAAGAATCAACCCTAAAGCATACTTAACAGATGATTGTCCAGCCCTATGAGGAGAGACTGAAACAATTGGGCATGTTTAGCCTGGAGGAGAAAAGACTGAGGGGAGACATGATGGCACTCTTCAAATACTTAAAGGGTTGTCACACAGAGGAGGGCCAGGATCTCTTCTCGATCCTCCCAGAGTGCAGGACACGGAATAGCTGGCTCAAGTTAAAGGAAGCCAGATTCCGGCTGGACATCAGGAAAAACTTCCTGAATGTTAGAGCAGTACGACAATGGAGCCAGTTACAGAGGGAGGTTGTGGGTTCTCCCACACTAGAGGCCTTCAAGACGTAGCTGGACAAGCATCTGTCGGGGATGCTTTAGGGTGGATTCCTGCATTGAACAGGGGGTTGGACTCGATGGCCTTGTAGGCCCGTTCCAACTCTACTATTCTATGATTCTATGAAATGCTACGGAGAGGATCAGGATACTCTGCTGAATTGGTTGAACTGTGTCGGTTAAGGAGGACCCCCAGAAATCAGGCAGAGGGAGCCCTTCCATCCATGGAAGGCCATTCCTGGATCCAACTCCTGAAGTGTGGCAAAATCTTCTTTACCATTTGGGTAGGATGATACAGACAACTAAGCTACCCTGGGTTGGGAGAGCTCACCTCTGGGAAGGCTGGATGTCTGAATGGGCTCAACCAATGGTTGTGGCCGGGGCGCACGTGCTCAGACAATGTTAGTCCCTGTTCCCCTTCAGCTTCCTCATTTGGGGCACCCCTCGACGGCAACTCACTTGCACTCCTTCTGCTGGGCGCAGTCAAATCCGTCATACAGGCAGTCCTCGGTGTTGCAACGGGGCTGGCAGCGCCCATCCCGGAAAGCTGGCTGGCACAGGTCGTGCTTTGGGCAGCTCCCCCAAGGGTCAAGCAAACCCAGGGAACAGTCTCCCCCATCCCAGTGGGTCTCAGGAGAGCTGCAGGTGCGGTCGCAACGTCCGTCCCCTGACACCTGTTGGCACGCCAAGGCCGTGGTAGTGTTGGTGGTGGGGCAGGAACCCAGAGAGCATGGCGGTAGGTGGCATTCTGGTCCGGAGAACCCCCCCATACAGAGGCACCGAGGTCCGGACGCATGGGCGATGCAAACCCCTCCATTGCGGCAGTAAAGGGTCCCACAAGGGGGTACTTGCAGGTCACAGGTGGCTCCATCATAACCCTAGATTGTGGGGCGGGGGGAGAGGAAGGGGAAGAACATTTTTCTTATAACCTTCCTTTCATTTAAGTCTTGCAAATAGGATGGCACGGTGAGGGTCTATGCCACGACACCGCCTCTGAACACCAGGCCTGGCCGTGGCTACTCCCTGCTCAAGCCAAGCACCACCGCTTGATACGCCTGAGGTGAGGGACATACATCACCTTCCTCCAAACTATGTGGAGAAAGGGGTTAAATGGAGAAGGATTTCAATATATAAAATAATACACTGTGAGTTATATGTGCTGAGGTGAATTATTGTCAGAGTGGGTGCTACATGTGTTGGAATCCTGGAATAGGATCCTGGTTATGTTTCCATGGATTTGCTAAATGCTGAGGAGCTGGAAGAATCAGAAGACTCAGCAGAAAACTTAAAGGTCAACATTGCACCTGGACATTGATGTCATAATTGAATAATTGGTAAACTGATTGTCTTCAATTAAGGGTTGCAAGAAGTTGCATCGTTGTACAGGTAGTCTATAAAAGTAAATGTATTTCCATGTACATGTATCACTCTGAATGTATCACTCAGAGCTGTGAGCTGTATTGACTGACCGTTTGTAAGTATTTGTTATCTGTGATTGCCATAACTAAATTATATTTTTATATGCCAGTAAAGGTTTGTTTAAACCAATTCAAATCTCAGTCTTAATTAGTGTCTTTGCTGACTTGGCTGGAAACCGTTGTAATACTCTGTTACAAAGTTATTGGCCAGAAGCCCAGTCTTTGCGATAACTAATGAGGTTGGAAAATCTCCCATAAACCTCAATTATAAAACCTCAACAACATGTATAAACTTCAGATGATAAATGCCAAACAGGCACGTGGGATTTTTGTGGTAGTTAAAACAAAATAATTAAAATTTATTTTAAAAGTTCACAAGCTTTGTTTCAAAATAAAACCTTAAAAAAAACCTTTTTGAAACCTTTCATCCAATCCTTTCACCCATTCACATACACTCTTTCCTGTCACACACACATTCACTCTTGAATTTTATTACCAGTATTGTTGAATATACATCAACTATGTGCACACCACACTCCAAAGACACCGCTCTCTACCCTGAACCTCAAATTCTCCAGAACTTAAGTACTCTAAACACCAAGAGCTCAAGCACTAAAGGCTAAAGACTCTAAGGGCGTTGCTAGACCTACCGGGTGTTCCGTCGTTGAGGAGCGGTGAAAGCGGCTTTTCCCGTTCAGCCGTGACGCCTCATGCTCCACACCTGCCTTCGATTTGTGGCGGAAGTTTGCGCCGGTTGTGCTGCTGCCGCCGCGAGAACGGTTGCGCAGCCACACCGGCCTGATTGCCGCGGCTTTTTTTTTCGCTCGCTGCACGGTTTGCGCACGTCCGAAAGACCGCAAACTTGCGCAGCCGTCAGCGATGCCGCCGCCGGCCCTGGCGGCGGCAGCGGCGGCAGTGCCAGTGCCAGCTGAAGTGCTGCTGGTGCTGTTGAGGGTCAACATTGATGCGCTCACTTCCTGATGGGGGTCGTGGCGGGTGTCATATGACCCGAGGTCAATCGTCTGCATGGCCACTCTGTGCCTACATCTCCCATCATGCCTCTGAGGTGTCGGCGGCGATGACCGCCTCTGTGCCCTGTGCCCCATCCCAAGGAGCCAACCCACATCTGGCCGTAGCCATGGCAGCAGCCCACAAACAGCTCTGCCCTCTGCCAGCCTGGTACCCACACTAACAGGCAGCGTACAGCACCGCCATTATGCGGCCACGGTAGCTGCCCACCGCAAGGAGTCACCAGCCACTTTTCCGGTCCTCCGGTCCTGCGCAAACTGTCACTGGGGAAATAAAAAAAAAAAGCCGCTCCGCCGCGCTGCCCCAGCTGGCGGACTGCGCGCAAATGGCGGAGGCGGCTTGACCGAAGCCGCTGACCACTCCCCCTTAGCACGCCTTTTCCTGACCAGTGCCGACCGCAGTGACCTCACATCCTCCCACACGTACTCCGAATTACCGCGGGACAGCAGGAAAAGGCGCCCTAAAACTCACTTTTTTAAAGTCGGGAGAAAGAGGCTTCACCGCGGGATAACGGCGGATCCTCGTGAACGTCATCTGGAAGCCTCGACGTGACTGCGGAAGGTAACGCGCGCTAGAGCCTCGTCTAGTAACGCCCTAAGAGTACCTAAAAAGTCTCCCTCAATCCCCTCAGTCCTTCCCTTATATATCACTCTTCCCCCTCCCCAGACATTCTAACTTCACCCACTCAGGCCAACATTCTAAAAACCACAGACTTACAAACGTCAGACACATACATTTGGGAACTGACTTGTGGGGTGTAACGCCACAGTCTCCCCCTACTTAGCTCTCCTGTAGACACAGGAAGCAGCCTTATCACAAGCCAGGCCATGGACTCGTGCTGGTCTATGTTTCACAGATCCTCGGGCGCCTTTCGTTTTGTCACCTGCTCATTGACGGAATTGGATCATGTGTTTTTTAGTTTCTGCATTTGCGCAATGTGCAAATGCCCCCAAATGTGCAACCCTGCCCCCACGCACATTTTCATGCTATAGCCTATGGGGAAAACATGCATTACGACTGAGGGTTGGGGGTATTTTTTTTTTTTGGCACAAACTTCTGGAAATTTGCACAAACTTCTGGAAAGTGAGAAAACAGTCCATAAGTCCACAGAACCTGCCCGACTGGAGAAAAGCTGGTCTGCTGCAGACTTCACGGGGCATTTTCACAAAACCTCGATCTCATTTGATTTCCTCGCGGGTTTCTCGTACAACCGTAGACTCAGGTAGCAGTCTTCCCCAATGTGGTGCCCTCCAGATGTGTTGGTCTACAACTCCCACTGTCCTCTAGCTGGCTTGGGATGGTGGGAGTTGTAGTCCAAAACATCAGGAAGACACCAGGTTGAGGATCTTAAAATCTGGTCAGGCTTGTATGGGAGAGGACGCCCCCCACAAAAAATCTGGTTACTGCCCCTCAATCCCAGTTCCATTTATATGACATTTGTCTGGCTTTGTTCATACCTGTGGACACTGGCAGGTGAATTCCAGAGGGTTACCGGGCACCATGCTGCAGCTTCCACCATTGAGACAAGGATTTGATTGACAACTGTCAATCACAGATTCACACAGAATCCCTGGAGGGGAGACAAGAAGACAGTAAAAAGACGTAGGAGGGGTGAGATATCTATCCCTTGACCCACGGGTATAAAAATGCATAGTTCAGGGTAAAATGCAGGTTTTGTGGGAAACATATGCTGAAAAATAATACAGATTTGTGTGTGTGTGTGTGTGTGTGTTTTAAAAAAATTACAGCTCAAAGTAGAAAAGGGACAGAACTGATGACTGACCATAAATAGACCGATATG
Organism: Elgaria multicarinata webbii; assembly: GCF_023053635.1. Classification (NCBI taxonomy): domain Eukaryota; kingdom Metazoa; phylum Chordata; class Lepidosauria; order Squamata; family Anguidae; genus Elgaria; species Elgaria multicarinata. The sequence goes on from NC_086173.1 coordinate 155,039,638, forward strand.
TTTATCCCTAACAGTTCGCTGCTTTAACGCTTTGGAAATAAGTCAGGATGTAAATGTATAAGATAAACGTCTCCTGTATACATCTGGAGAAATAGCGAGTGACGTCTACCTAACGGCACCCCATAGCTCCTCGCCCATCATCACACGCCCCTCCCGCCTCCCCCTCCCTTACCTGTGTATCCCGGTGAGCACAAACACCGGAAGCCGTCTTCGTGGGACTGGCAGTCCTGGGCGCCAGGTCGGCGGCAAGGCTGGGAGAAGCAGGCGTCCACCACCCCCTGGCACCGCTCGCCGACGTACCCAGGCGGGCAGATGCAAGAAAATCCCTCCGGTTGAGCCACGCAGGTCCCCCCGTAGTAGCAGTGGGGCCCAGGAAGGGAACAGGGGTCCAAATCGCAGTTGGGACCTGGAAGATGGAAGGCCGGATGTGTCAGGATGCTGGGGACATTGCACTACATCGGGGATGCTGAACCTCTTTCAGCCCAAGGGATGAAATTCCATTTCAGAGAAGCTCTCGGGGGGGGGCTGCATGCAAGGGGTGGGTGGGGCTGAAAGCAAAAGGGGCGGGGCAAAGGGGCGGAGCAAAAATACACAGAATGACAGCTGAAAGCTCTTGCTGCCAGGAACTCAGCCTCAGGAGGGCCATTTCAACTGTTTAGAATGGGGAGGAACAGAACAGAACCCAGAAAATCTCCAAAGATCCCTGATTGGGGGAAAGAGGAAGGGGGCGTGGCCATCTTAGGAACCCTGGCAGGCTAGACTAGGCCCAGGAGGGTCAGATTTCATTCCCAGGATGGAGGTTCCCACCCCTTGTACTACAGGTTTTTCTAAATAAGGCTTTTATCCCATACTTTTACCAGGGCTTCTGCTTCCAGAGTCTTAAGGGATTAAGACAGGCTACTTTACTTGTGTTTTCCCCATGGGTGTTCTCTTCCTTTCTATATGTTCCATTATTCAACCACTAGATGGTGCTGCAGTACAGTGGAATTGTAGAATTACACTACTAGGGTTCTATAATGCCATTCAGAAAAAAATACTAGATTTTCCCCGTTAGGAAAAAAAAACACATGCTAATGATTGCAAAGCACGGGAGGAGGATGATGCATGCAAAGGACCTGCAGACTACCGTGAAAGCTTTGCACCATGACTAGTTGCTGTTGACAGTCTTTTCCTCCATGAATTTGAAAAAACATCCAAGTTGGCGTCCGCTACATCTTGTGATAGCAAATCCAGCTCTATATTGTGCGAAGGAGTCCTTCCTTTTATCTGTCCTGATTCTCCCACTTTCACTGGATGACCCTACTGGGTTCTAGTCTTATGAGAGAGGGAGAAAGATGTCTTCCTATCTGCTTTCTCCACATCATGTTGTTGTTGTTTATTCGTTCAGTCACTTCCGACTCTTCATGACTTCGTGGACCAGCCCACGCCAGAGCTTTCTGTCGGCTGTCGCCACCCCTAGCAACCCCAAGGTCAAGCCTGTCACCTCCAGAATATCATCCCTCCATCTTGCCCTCGGTCGGCCCCTCTTCCTTTTGCCTTCCACTTTCCCTAGCATCAGCCTCTTCTCCAGGGTATCCTGTCTTCTCATTATGTGGCCAAAGTCCTTCAGTTTTGCCTTTAATACCATTCCCTCAAGTGAGCAGTCTGGCTTTATTTCCTGGAGTATGGACTGGTTTGGTCTTCTTGCAGTCCAAGGCACTCTCAGAATTTTCCTCCAACACCACAGTTCAAAAGCATCTATCTCCACATCATGCATAACGTTGAAGAACTCTAGCAGATCCCTTCTCGCTTGCCTTTAAAAGAAGGTGAAAGCTGGACACGGATATTTTTGAAATTGTTGTGAACCACTCAGAGAGGTTTTCCTATTAGAAATGAAATGGGGCAGGCAGGGTGGGGTGGGTAAAGTTTCCGGAGGCAGCCCTGCGTTTCTTGCAGTATGGACTTCTGTTGCCCGTGCTGAAACCATTCTCCCACTTACCTTTGGTCCCTGTGGGGCAGACGCAGCGGAATCCGTCGGATGTCTTGGTACACGTCCCTCCATTTGGACACTTCTCCCTCGGACGGCACTGCAACCAGAAGGATTCAAAGCCAATTCAGAATCACATCACAGAATCATAGAATAGTAGAGCACAGGCAATTCCACCACAATCGGAAGAGGAGGAAACAAAATGGAAATAGACAATATAGACAGAAAGGACTCTCTAGTGGTGGTGACCTGGAAAACTCCTGTTTGCTCCCCGTAGTCACTCGCTATGATAACTCCCTCTGTCTGGGGGCTGCCCAGCTGGGGCAGCTCTTCTTCTCTGCTTCTGCTCAGCTTGGAGTCAGGAATCAGAATGAGACTCCCCGTCCACTCAGCTGCTGAAAACAATCAGGCCACACCCCTTCAGGCCCTGCAGCAACACTCAGGACACGTCCCTTGACTCATCACTCAGGAGTACATGGCAAGCACATGGTCTCTTTGAATTGGCAGCCTCCTAGATTTACTTTAGGCCTCTCTCCTCCTTGCCTTAGTCTCCTCTTCCCCTACACTCCCCCGTCACAAAGAAGTGCTTTTCTCTTCCCATCATTTACATATAATGAAGCCGTCTAGTTGGACAAGTTGGAGCCTTGAGACACCCCAAAGGCTATGGGGAGAAACAGAAGTCCCCCTGCACCACCTTCTGAATCCTTCCCTCCAGCTAGGCCTGGAACCATCATAATACAGTGCCTACTGATCTGACAGCTCCGATGTCATCTGGGCAGTGAATCCACTCCAGGTTTCAGTCAGAACCAGTCAGAACTTCACACCTTGGATAGCTCCTTTAGAGTTCCTGGTGGTTCTGACTAAAACCCGGAGCGGATTCACTGCCTCATTGACTTTGGAATCACCAGCCATAAACAGACATTGTCCAACCTAGAGAAATGCTCCTGAACCCTATTCCCCGTCCGTTTTCTGATGCAACTAATCTGCTGAGGCAGTTTCTGTCCCAAACCCAGACCAGATTGGAATGGATCTAAATAAGGGTGACCCTATGAAAAGGAGGACAGGGCTCCTGTATCTTTAACAGTTGTATTGAAAAGGGAATTTCTGCAGGTGTCATGTGTGTATATATGGAGAACCTGGTGAAATTCCCTCTTCATCACCACAGTTAAACCTGCAGGAGCTATACTAGAGTGACCAGATTTAAAAGAGGGCAGGGCTCCTGCAGCTTTAACTGTTGTGATGAAGAGGGAATTTCACCAGGTTCCCCATATATACAAATGACACCTGCTGAAATTCCCTTTTCTATGCAACTGTTAAAGACACAGGAGCCCTGTCCTCCTTTTCATAGGGTCACCCTATCTAAATCATCAGAACGGGAGCTTTAGAATGTTCCCATGATCCGTCCTGAGGACAGACTGAACAAGGCTGTCAATTTGCCAACTGGCCACTGCATCTTAACAGCAGCTTGGTTCGTTTGCAGATCGGTGTTGAACCAGGTGACGGCGTTTGTCTCCAGGCTGTTAAAAGCTTCACTGATCATTCCCGCAGATCCAGGGGCTGCTGAAAGGCAGAAGAGCAGAGGAGGCTGTTTTCCCCCTGCCCCCCACTGGTCAGTTGGCAATCCTGGAGGGGATCTACACAGCGTACTGAAGGCGCACGCAAGCGCCTTCAGGGCGACCCGGAAGCGCGTGTGTAGATCCTGCAATGGAAGAGGGGGAGGAAGAGGCGGAGGAGGAGGCGTCCTTGCCGCCGTCGCCGCCCACCTCCCCGCCGGCCTCCTGATCAGCCCGGAGGACGTGCTGGGGCTGGGGCTAGCCTGGGCAGGGAAGGAGGAGCCTGGTCCGTGGCGGGAGGGGGTCTCGCCCCCCACCCCCGTGGCTGGGACGAGGCCGGCGGGGAGGTGGGTGGCGGCGGCGGCAAGGACGCGGCCGGATTCCCCAGCCGCCTCCTCCTCCGCCTCTTCCTCCGCCTCTTCCAGCAGGATCTACACACGCACTTTCAGGGCACTTGCGTGCGCCTTCAAAACGCTGTGTAGATCCCCTCCTGTTCAGGCATCCTTCATACCCAGGAAGCAGACAGCAGCACCTGTGCCTTCTGAGCTCACCTGGCAGCTGAGCCCTCCAGCCGGATCAGTGCAGTTGTCCCCATTCTGGCTGGTTTTCTCTTGGCATCCAGAGCCACCCCAGCCTGGGGGGCAGAGGCAATGGGGGGAGGACTCTTTCACGACACACCGGCCCCCGTTTCCACAGGGTTCTATCACAACAGGAATAAAGGACAGGTGTTTAGTTAGAGGTGCCAACTTTTAAGCCTGCCAGCCTTGCTGAGTGCTTTTAAGAAGGGCACGAAAAGCAGGATTCCAGAAGGGTTCGTAGCCTGGTAATGCCCCCCGTGTGATGACGCTCTGTGTCTGTGTGTAGACAAAGCTCTCTATTACCAATGGATTTTCAGAGATGTCGCACAACCTGGACTACCACATACTCACTGGCTGAGCAAAGGTCCAGGATGACTTGACATCTGGGGCCTGTGTAGCCCTCAGGGCAGAGACAATGGAAAGTTCCGGGGCTGTTAAGACAGCTTCCCGAATTGAGGCAGGGGCTTGACCTGCATTCATCCACATCTTCATGGCATGTTGCACCTGTGGGGCCAGAAGGAAAGGAACAGAGAGGTGGTGAGCTATTTTTCAAGGAGGGAGTCTTTGTGGGCTAGGAATGGGTCAGGACTGTGGAAAATCCTCAACACTGGTTGTTATTATTATTATTATTATTATTATTATTATTATTATTATATTTATTTTTATCCTGCCTTTTTCCCAGTACTGGTTGAGGGAGAAGTTGGACTGCTCAGGTGAATATTGCTGTAAGCCGCCTTGGGAGGGCTTCTGCCCTGAAAGGCAGCCAAGAAATGTGTTATATAAATGAATAAAATCAAATCATTGGTGTGGGTGAGTGTTGGGGTCGAGGGCCGTGTTACCTACGTAGCCGCTGGGGCAGGTGCAGGTGAAGGCGCCTCGATGGGTCAGGCACGTGGCCCCCTGGTGGCAAGGGCTGGAATTGCAGGCATCTATCTCCGTGGTACAGTCCTGGCCTGTCCAACCTGGCAGACAAATGCAGCGCGGCCTGCAGAAAGAGATACACGATTATGGCCATTCGACATCTACACAGCGTTTTCAAGTGTTCGATCTAGTTGTGATGCCTACAACAACCCTGTAGGGTAGCTCGGTCTTATTATCTGAAGGGTGGGACTGAAGCTGAGAGGATGTGGTTTGCCCAAGGCCACCTAATGGATTCGTGGCAGAGGTGAGATTCAAACTAGGGACTTCCCGATTCATAGCTCAGCCTCTGAGCCACTATACGGCATCAGTGCTCCACTCTACTATGCTCCAGCAGAGATATGAACAGAATTGCCCTCTTTTCACTCTTTCTTTTTTGGGGTGGTCTAGCTCAGAAGTCCCCAATGTGGCCCCCGGGGGTCTCCAATTTGGCCATCGTGGGCACCCAGATATTTTTAAGATTTAAAAAGATTGTTTATTTCACATGCATTCATTGCTAAGGGATATACAAATTGCTACGGGTATATACAAAACCATGCCTATATCCACAGCAATGCATCCATGTGAAATGCATGCAACTTTCTAGAAATTTTACACAGGTTTCAACAAAAGCAGACCAAATATCCAAATAAGTTTCCATTTGAATGTGGCATCTGGGTGCCACCTGTTCAAATATTGAAAGCGTTGTAAGGCCCTCAATGAATTGCATTATAGAAGGCGAGTGTTTATCCTTCCAATGTTATAATAACATTTAGCTGTCAAAAGGGCACAGATAATCCATTTACATTGACCGTTTGTTCATTGCCATGAAGCAGGTAAATAATTTAAAAGAGTGTGTACATCAGTGAATATTAAAGACTGCTCCAGTACAAAGTTTATCTGTGTAATAACCTCCTCTCAAAAAGAAGCAACTTTGACGTTGCCAACACATTTAAAACAACAACATTCACTGTATTGCACTGCTAACAATTATCTGAATTAGACAATCTCTTATTAAAGAGAAGTTGTGGTGTCCAGACCTGAAACAAACACTTTTGCTGAATAAGCGTGAGAGCCAAAGATGTGACAGGTAGATCCCAAAGCAGTGATCCACCGTTTAGGCATTTTGTGGAGGTGCCCATAGCAGTTCCTCAAATTCCCAAATGTGCCCACAGGTCCACAAAATAAAAAAAGGTTAGGGGGCCACTGGTATAGCTCCTATGTCTTTATTGGCAGTATCACGGCCAGAAATTTAGCAAGGGGAACCTCTTTTTCTGGCATTGAGATCAGTAAGGAGAAAAATTTCCCCTGATTAATATTGTTGTGTTTGCTTGTTGTTAATGACTCTGGGGTTATAGAAAAGGTGGTAAACTTTGGCTCGTGGAGGGCATTTGGAGTGGTTGTAGTAGTAGTCATAGATTGGATTTGAGAAAGCAAAACTGCAGAGCCTGGGAAAGGGGGAAGAATTTGTTTGGTCTGCATTTTAATTCAAACTTCCCTCATTTCGCAGTTTTGTACCAATCCAGGGTCTGAAACTTTGGCATCCTTTGAAATTCATTCATCCTCAAACTCTATACTGCATTTCTCTCGTCCAAAAATGTGCGTTTTTCTATGCACAAAAGTGTGTCTATTTGTGAACACCATGCTCAGTTATATTAGGGGAAATGGCTTGCTGAAGATGTGCGTACTAGGGGAAATTACATACAAAAAAAAAAAAAGATGGGTCTTATTGATGAGTACATTAATGTGCACAAAAGCGCGCACAAATATTCATCCAAACTTTTTTTTAAAAAAAACAACACCTCGGCATTTTGGGAGAAATTGGTGGTAAGAACGGAATGATGAGAAACTGAAATTGACGGACGCGTCGATCTCTAGTGGGACCGCCACTTTCCCCGCTCACTGGTCTTGCACCTTTGCCTTTAATAGTAGTTGAACCCACAGAAATGTAACAGGTGAAGATTTCCGCATCAAGGACGTAAAGCAAACCAAAACTTCTTTACCTGCTTAACCTCTGTGTGCCAGCCTACAGCCAAAGGCATTGGAACAGGGCCAGTGAAAGTAGGTGGTGGCACCCCTGGATATGAAGAGAAAGAGAGGCTGTGTGTACTACAGGCAATCATTTTGAAAAAGAGCAATACCAGCAATGGCTTTTCCCTTTAAATGCCACCATGGCACTAGCCCTGAGCCAGTAGCGGCCACTGAATAACTGCAGCCAGAAGGAGAGCTTCTTTGCAATGGGAAAAAGACTGTCACTTCCTTTCCTAATGCCTCATTGCATAGTGAATCCTTAAACGTAGACACTTCCCCAAGTCCCAGACACAAATCAACATAGTGAAATTGATTGGACCAGATCTCAAGCGACTTCTGGCCTAGTTAATTTCACTTTTGGGGGGGGGTGAGTTTTAAAATCTAGGCTGAGTTAGCAAATATTACATCTGGGAACCATGCCTCATCTCAACCCCGCTCACCCCACACCAACCATCCATACCCAGAGTCGGTCCCTTGGCAGCTGCCCCCGTTGAGGCACTGCCAATCCTGGCAGGGGTCATTGAGTTCTGTGCAGAGGGGTCCTGTGAAGCCTGGAGAGCAAACGCACATGAAGGAGGCTGGGGCGTTTATGCAGGTTCCGTGCCCGCAGGGGGCGCTGTGGCATAAGTCCGCTTCTCTCTCGCATTGGTGTCCCTCGAAACCTGCAGAAGGGGAAGCCTCAACACCGTCATCACCTTGACACTGGCCACAACCTACACTTCTCCTGCCCTTTTCACCTCTTCCTTTCCCACAAACCCCTTTTGCTCTGTATGGAATCTGAAACAAACCAGACCAGAATATCCATCCACTGAGGTAGAATCCACCATGATCAAATGGAAGTTCCCAATACATCTGAATCCCATTGAATGTCGTGGCCATATTCATTTCCCACAATGCCCCTGACTTAGCATCACTCTGGGGCATTGAGGGAAATCAAAATATGGCTAGACACGATCACTTGGCATTGCTTGTGGCACTGCTCAGGTATCTGTTGTCACCTGCTGCTGCCAGGTGAGCTAGAGGGAGCCCACCAATGGAAGATGGGGACACCAGAGGTCACTCTGACTAGCCCCCTCAAACCTGGAGCTGGCCCTGGACTTTATGAAGAGTTGATGCTTCTGAATTTGCTCCTTTTCCAAGGACTGCCCATTTTGCTACCTCAGGAAGAGCAGCAAATGGTATTCCCCCACATAAGTGTACATCATACTCAAAGCCAGTTATTTTGGCACCTGAGGCAGAAGATCCCTCTATAGCAGCCTTCCTCAACCTGGGGCGCTCCAGATGTGTTGGACTACAACTCCCAGAATGCCCCAGCCAGCTGGCTGGGGCATTCTGGGAGATGCAGTCCAACACATCTGGAGCGCCCCAGGTTGAGGAAGGCTGCTCTACAGCCTCTCCCTGGCGGTAAAAATGCAGTATTACTTTTTGCCTTTCCATGAAATTCTGCCTAACGGTAGGGCCGGCCCTCTATGGTTACCCCTTCATCCTTTCCCCCCCTTTTGTATTATGCCTCTGAACGGGCCCTGCATACAAGCTTCATATCTATGTTTTTAAAATCCTAGAAGACTTCACTAGATAACTTGAGAAGCAATCAATCAATCAGCCAATATCATCGTCACTTTGATTCATTCACATGCTCCACTTTATCAACTGACTGAGCGTGGGTGTGTTGAACCTCTGAACCGGAGGCGAAACACAGCCTTCTGGGATTCCCTAGATGGCCACGCCCCCTTCCCCTGGCCCCACCCCTAATGACTGATGGTTTGCCAATTTCCTGGCTTTTGTGCAGTTTTTGTCCCATTCTGGAAGATTGAATGCCTCTCCTCAGGCTTAGTCATTGGCAGTAAGAGCTTAAGCTAAAATATGCTGTCGTCGTCGTCCCCCCGCAGCGTGACCTGATGCAAAAGAGGGCAAGGCTCCTGCAGTTTGAACTGTTGTGATGAAGTGGGAATTTCCCCAGGTTCTCCATATATACAAATGACACCTGCTGAAATTCCCTGTTCTATTCAAAGACGTTTACTTCTTGGGAGGAGAGCAATGACAAATCTTGATAAAATAGTTAAGAGCAGAGACACCACACTGACAACAAAGGTCCGCATAGTTAAAGCAATGGTGTTCCCCGTAGTAACCTATGGCTGCGAGAGCTGGACCATAAGGAAAGCTGAGCGAAGGAAGATAGATGCTTTTGAACTGTGGTGTTGGAGGAAAATTCTGAGAGTGCCTTGGACTGCAAGAAGATCAAACCAGTCCATACCCCAGGAAATAAAGCCAGACTGCTCACTTGAGGGAATGGTATTAAAGGCAAAACGGAAGTACTTTGGCCACATAATGAGAAGACAGGACACCCTGGAGAAGAGGCTGATGCTAGGGAAAGTGGAAGGCAAAAGGAAGAGGGGCTGACCAAGGGCAAGATGGATGGATGATATTCTGGAGGTGACAGACTTGACCTTGGGGGAGTTGGGGGTGGCAACAGCCGACAGAAAGCTCTGGCGTGGGCTGGTCCATGAAGTCACGAAGAGTCGGAAGCAACCGAATGAATAAACAAACAAAAAAAATCCAACTGTTAAAGATACAGGAGCCCTGTCCTCTTTTTCACATGGTCACCCTAGTCTTGGACAGATTCCTGAATCTGGCCTATTTCTTCTCCTTCTCCCCTCCACACACACACACACACACACACACACACACACACTTACCTTGAGGGCAGATGCAATGGAACCCCCCTGCTGAATTCTGGCATTGGCCTCCATTCCTACAGGGAGAGCTGACACAGCTGTCCACCTCCCGCTTGCATCGCGGTCCCCCAAATCCTAACAAAAGCGGGGCAAAAGATCAAAGGTCAGCGTGCCTCAAATCTCAAGGATTTCAGTCCAGAGCTATTTAAACCCAGGGCCTAAAATTACCTCACTGAGCACACTGGCAGGACCCAGCTCTCTCTGAGACCCCCCGGCAACCCCGCCTCTGATTCCTGAGCGGGCCTCACTTTGCGTCTACCTCACTCACCCGGAGCACACTGGCAGGCAACTCCGTGGCTCTGCGGGAGGCAGGTTCCCCCATTGAGGCAGCGATCCGAGGTGCACACTTCCGCTTCACACAACGGCCCACCAAACCCTGCAGGGGAGAGACATCGCCAGCGGAAAGTTCTCCTTAGTGAGGGTGAGGTATGGAAGCAGCCAGTGTAGTGTTGCGGTTAGAGTACTGGATTAGGGAAAGGGAATCCTGGGTTCAAATCTCTGTTCAGCCACGAGGGTCACTGGGCCCTCATCTTCACTATGTCGCTAATGCTGCGCCCGGCGGCGCAAGCCAGAGCGCAACCACAGTGATGTTCCTTCCGGCCAACTACACTGGAAGGAGCGCAGTCCCGGGCATTCCGGCTGCTGCCACTGCGCCCACGCCCGCGAGCACTAACGCCGCCGGTCTAGGGGCGCCTGGGAGCATCTTCGAAGGGTAGATTTGCTTTTTAAAAAGTCAGACTGGAAGCAGATCTACACGTCGTTGTGAAGGCGCTTCCGTGCGCCTTTTTTAAAGACGTACCTAAAAGAAGCGCCTCTTTCTTTACTGTGCGTACTGTGAGCTAGGCAGCGCCGCCTGCGGAAGAATCTCGACCCCATTCAAAGACGCCGCTTCCCCCTCGCGTGTTCTTCCATTCGAATAATCCCACCTCCCACCCGGTGGCTCTTCTGGCGCGTCCCGGTGGTGGCGGCTCCTCCTGCAAAACACTTTTCTCCCTCGGTGTGTTTGTATTTGCGTTTGCGTGCGCGTGTGCGAGCACACACCGAAGAGAGTCCCGGGGAGATGACACCGCGGGGGAGAGTGAGAGGCAGGAGCTGAACTCGTCCGCCGCGCACACGCAAACGCAAATACAAACACGCCGAGGGAGAAAAGTGTTTTGCAGGAGGAGCCGCCGCCGGGATGCACCGGAAGAGCCGCCGGGTGGGAGGGGGGATTATTGGAATGGAAGAACACACGAGGGGGAAGCAGCCAGAGCAGCATCTTTGAATCGGGTAGAGATTCTTCCACAGGCGGCGCTGCCTAGTTCACAGTACACACAGTAAAGAAAGAGGCGCTTCTTTTAGGTACGTCTTTAAAAAAGGCGCATGGAAGCGCCTTTGCAACGATGTGTAGATCTGGCCTGGGTGGTGGTTTAAAAAGCTGTAAATGCGAAGAATCGCATTTACAGCTAAAGGGGGGGAACAAGGGGGTAGGAACAGGGTGCTCCCTCCCTACTGGGATTTCCACCCACCTCCTTTATTTTTTTTCTTACAGCGGAGCTATGGGGCTTGGCCCCTGGATTGATTCGGAGTGACGGCTGCGTCATGGAGAGCCACCACTCTGAAGCAATCCAGGTTCAAAGCGCCCGTGTGGATGAGCCCTGGATGACCATGGGTCACCCAAAGAAGGGAAGGAGCTCAGTGCTTTGGATGCAGAAGGTTCTAGGTTAGGGTGACCACATGAAAAGGAAGCCAGGTTTAGGGTGAGCGTGACCAGATAGAAAAGAGGGCAGGGCTCCTGCAGCTTTCACTGTTGTGATGAAGAGGGCCTTTTCCAATGCATCTGTTAAAGATACAGGAGCCCTGTCCTCCTTTCTGTAGGGTCACCCTATTCTAGTTCCCAGCATCTCCAGGTAGTGCTAGGAAAGGCCCTGTCTGAAACCCTGGAGAGCTGCTGCCTCTTGTTGTAGATCAGCCTTCCCCAACCTGGTGCCCTCCAGATGTTTTGGCCTTTTAACTCCCATCAGCCCCCAGCCAATGGTCAGGAATGCTGACAGTTGTGGTCCAAACCAGGGCACCAGGTTGGAAGAGGCTGTTGCATACCATCCTAAACTCCTAGGACAGCAGCGGTGAGTGACTTGTTGTTCTCCATCCGGCCTACAACTCCCATCAGTTAGGTAATGGATGATGGGAGTTGTGGGTCAAAAGTACTGGAGCGGCACAAGTTGCCCACCTCTGTCCTAGGAGGAAAGGTAGAATAAACACATAACTAAAGGCACGGTCCTATGTATGTTTAGACAGACGAAAGGCCTACAACTCCCAGAATCCCCCAGCCAGTATGCTGAGAGCGATAGACCTTTTTTACCGTCTAAATATGGATAGGATTGTACCCTATTATTTAATTTTATTTATTAATTAATTACATTTCTGTACTGCCAACTGCGGAGGCTCCCTGGACAGTTCACAAAAATTAAAACCACAAGTGCAGCATAGCTTAAAGGTGTAAACCTCAATGCAGGTACCAGGGAATACGTCCTACTGAACTCAATGGGACTTGCTTCTGAGTAAACCTGCACATGACAGGTATTACCCAGAGGACCTTCTCTTCTGCTGCTCCCAGATTGTGGAATGGCCTGCCGGAGGAGATTCGTCAACTTGACAGTCTTTTAGCATTTAAAAAAGCAATAAAGACTGATCTATTCCGGCAGGCCTATCCCGTGGAATTTTAGGATGTTTTAAGGATGTTTTAATCAGGTATACTATGTTTTAATCAGTTTTTATGTGTTTTATATTCGCTATTGTTCCCCGCCTCGATCCAAGTGGAGAGGCAGGAAATAAATAAATTATTATTATTATTATTATTATTATTATTATTATTATTAAAGCTCCAATCCTAGACTTTCTCCATGAGTCAGTTCCATGGAACACAGTGAGACTGATTCCTGAGCAAACATTTATTTTATTTATTTATTTAAAACATTTATATCCCACCCTATATCATTAAGATCTCAGAGCGGCGTACATGCATTGACTTGCACTATAAATAGGGTGACCCTATGAAAAGGAGGACAGGGCTCCTGTATCTTTAACAGTTGCATAGAAAAGGGAATTTCAGCAGGTGTCATTTGTGTGCATGCAGCACCTGATGAAATTTCCTCTTCATCACAACAGTTGAAGCTGCAGGAGTTATACTGCAGCTATACTGTGACCAGATTTAAAAGAGGGCAGGGCACCTGCAGCTTTAGCTATTGTGATGAAGAGGGAATTTCCCCCGATTCCCCATATATGCAAATGACACCTGCTGAAATTCTCTTTTCAATACTACTGTTAAAGATACAGGATCCCTGTCCTCCTTTTCATAGGGTCACCCTAACTATAAATAAAGACCTAAGAAGGGATTCCTCCCCTTCCCCGCTCCAGATTAGGAAAAGAACCAAACAGGAGGCAGGTCAGATGGGGGAAGTGACAGGAATGTATCAAACCAATCAGGAATGGCATGGAGTTAGGGCAGCCTCCTCCAACCTGCTGTCCTCCAGGTGTTTTGGACTACAACACCCATGAGCCCCAACCAGCATGGCCAAAGGTCAGAGAAGATGGAAGTTGTAGTCCAAAATATCTGGAGGGCGCCAATTTGGGGGGGAGAGAAAAATTCTGCCTCTGTTCCACGCTCAACAACATTACAAATTAAATAATCAGTACGCAGAAGGTTTAGGGTGGATGGAAGGGAATAGCGTGTGGGTCCAAGCCGGCAGGAGATCTCACGTTTTTCAGAGAGATCGCTGTCTTGTAGGAGGGTAGATAGGGAGATGACCAATAACAGGTGTGGTGTAAGGAAATCTCTCTAGATTTATTTATTTATTTATTACTGTTTCATCCTATTTTTCCTCAAGGGGGGGCTCAAGGCATTGAACATGGTTACTCCCAGCTCATTTTATCCTCACAACCACCCAGGGAGGAAGACTAGGCTGAAGAGATCACATTGACTGGCCTACATGGTCATCCAGTGCTGCAGAAAAGGAATTTGAACTCAGGTCTCCTAGTCAAAGTCCAACACCCTAATACCAGCCTGCCCAGTTCCTAAGACCTTCTGGAGAGGACCTTCTTTTTAGACCGCACCTTCAAAGGCACGTTTGGTGGCTACCCAAGAGAAGGCCTTTTCAGTGGTGGCTCCCGGGCCCTCTGAAGGGAGACTACATTCGCTCTCTCTTTGATGTCCTTCTGCTGGCAGGCACTGGCTAGACCTAAATGAAACTAACCACAGTCTCTGTCTTGTGATTAGTGTAAATACAGACAGGAGCTTAGCAGCATCTGGGAGAAAAAGAGGCACTGATCTCTTGCATATATTCTGTATTTTATCTTTACAGAGCTCCTGATTTATTTATTTTTTTAAATAACCCTTAAGTTACCAGACCATGTATTTAGGATATAATGAACAAATCCTAAACTGGACATTTCTTTGGTACGTGATGAAAATGCAGCAATGTATAAAAGTTGCAATAAAGCCAGATTCATATTTTAACCACACACAACAAGAAAAAGCCTTTACTTTAGCCTGTAAGTGGGTCTAGGCAGGTTGGGTGGTCTTTTTAAGAATTTTGTTTTTTCTTCAAGTTATGTTTTCCTTGTATTTTAATGTGTTTTAATCAATTTCAGACAGTTCTGTAAGCCGCCTTGAGTGCCATTTTTGGGTAGAAAGGTGCACTACAAAAAACAAAAATAAATAAATAACCACAACACCAGCCTTCTTCAAACCAGCTGGGGATTATGGGAGTTGGAGTACATCTCTGTGATGCCTGGGGATTATGGGACTCGGGGTCCATGGCTGGGGGTTATGGGGGTTGGAGTCCAGCACATGTGCAGGGCGGCGTAACCCTCAGCCTTGCTCCTTACCGGAGGGGCAGAGGCACTGGAAGCGGCCTAGCAAATCGAGACAGGAGGCTCCGTTCCGGCAAGGCCGGCTGAGGCATTCGTTGAGATTTGTTTCGCAGCGGGAGCCCACGTAGCCCTCAGGGCAGCGGCAGGTAAAGGAGCCGGGCGTATTGTGGCAGCTTCCGCCGTGTTCACAGGGGTCTGCACCTGGAAAGGGAGCGAGGAGGAGCAGGTGCAGATAAGAAAAACCGGACACCATCCACACAGGGCCAAAACAGACATGGCTTTAAATCCACGCTTGGCACAGGGCTGGAAAACCTCTTTCAAGCAGAATTCAATCTCAGAGAAACTGTCAGGAGCCAAATTCCAGCGACAGGTGAGGCTGAAGGCAAAAGCCTTTACTTTACTGGGTTTGTGAACCGCTCAGAGAGCTTCGGCTATTGGGCGGTATAAAAATGTAATACATAAATAAATAAATAAATAAATAAATGGGGCAGGGCCAAAAATACCAGCCTATTTTAGTTTAACACTCTTACTCCAGGCCCCGGTCTATATGACAACGGGATTGCTCCTCATTGAATATAAACCCGAATTCAAATCTAGGCAAAGAGTGTCACACTGCAGTAGCAAGAGCGATATATCTCCTGAATTTAGTGCTCAGAATATGCAGTTGTATGAGAGCCCTTGCGGAGCAAAGTTGCTCCGGTGGATGTGAACCTTTTTTTTTTGGTAGTGCAGTTAATGCGTACATACGCAGCTACAGAGCCCTAAAGCTTTCTCTGCGGAGCGCCGCAGTTTCATATAAGAGGAAAACTGGGTGGGGGGAGGAACGAGGCAGCAGAGGAGGACGCGATAGGTGGGAAGGCGGGAAATCGGCGGGAAATCAGCCAATCACTGTGTCCTGCCCTCAAAGCTACGCCCACATTTCAAAATTCGATTTAACTCCTCCAACGACACATAATTATAATCGGTGGAAACTCGAAGGTTGATCCAAAAGCCGCAGTAAATCGGAATTACGAATCTGCGCATTTTTCGGTTAAAAACCCGGCGTTGCAGCGAATGAGTGGATGTGTCATGTGTCCTGAAACACAAATCGGGGTAAAGAAGCTGTATAGACATCCCCCAGGAACTAAGTCGGGGGAGATGGGGCGGGGCCAGGGGAAGGAGGTGGGGCCATCTGAAGAACTCCGTGGGGGCCAGTTTGAAGTGCCAGGCCTAGTTCTTGAAGCACCCCCACCCTGGTCTAGCAGCTACTACGTTTCCCCCCCCTTCATTTTTAATCCAGAGTAGTCACAGGATTCCCAATTGGAGTGGGGCACTTGTGTGGGTGTACTCTAGAGCAAAAAAAAAAAGGGGGCAAATGTCATAGCTGTTTGGCATAGATTTAAAGTAGGGTGAGCATATGAAAAGGAGGACAGGGTTCCTGTATCTTTAACAGTTGTATGAAAAGGGAATTTCAGCAGGTGTCATTTGCATATATGGAGAACATGGTGAAATTTCCTCTTCATCATACCACTTAAAGTTGCAGGTGCCCTGCCCTCTTTTAAATCTGGTCACTCTAGTATGGCTCCTGCACCTTTAACTGTTGTGATGAAGAGGGAATTTCACCAGGTTCCCCATATATACAAATGACACCTGCTGAAATTCCCTTTTCTATGCAACTGTTAAAGATACAGGAGCCCTGTCCTCCTTTTCATATGGTCACCCTATTTAAAGTAATATCTCTAAAGTAATATCTCTAGGGAGGAGTAATCATTCTTAAACTAGGTGACTCTCGGGACACAGTAGTGCAGATACCTGCAGGATCGACTTAGTTTTTCAATGGAACCCCAAGATCTGCCAAGTAGAGCCAGAAACAAAATGGCAGCTGAGGGGGCGGAGCCATTGGTCTACGGGCATCCCATGAGCCAGACACTGGTATGACTTGCATATATATGCAAGTACAAATCTACATCTGAGTTATTACAGAATGTAGGAGCCGAATGGCCTAAATGTATAAGGTGGGAAGGGGGACAACTTGATGCTGAAGGTGCAGGGATATAAATCAAGGAAATAAAGAAATGATTCACTGCTCTGACTGGCCTCTTTGACACCTTCCAGGTGTTGGTGCCTTCCAGGTGTTTTGGACTACAATTCCAATCAGCCCCAGCCAGCAGGGATCCTGGGAGTCGTCGTCCAACACATCTGAAAAGGACCAGGTTGGGGAAAGCTGCAGTGGGGGAATGGGGTGAATTCTCCTGACCCTCTGCTGGTTGGATACAACTGAAGCATTCAATTACTTCTGATGCAAAGAAGTAATTGCCCCTCTGTATGGGTCCCTGCTCTGGGCTTCCCTCCTTCCAATCACAAAGGGCATGACTAGACGAGGGGGGTGGAGGGGGATGATCTCGCAATATGATGATTGCGAGATCCTCCCCCTCAGTCTACACGCGGTGCGCGACATCCCTGGAAGAAGAGGATGTTGCACCGGCCATTTTCCCCCCCGGATGAGTGCAGGAGTGCTCGTGCGCAAGAAGTAAGTTGTTTTTTAAAAAAACACCTCCCTCTCCCCCCATCCCATCCCGAGGAGCTCCATGGCCCATGCCCGGTTTCTGGCTCCTCCCGGTTACTCGCGAGGAGTTGAGACGAAACCGGGACAGCCGGCCACACGTCCCGCAGTCTCGGGATAATCCCGAGACTATGGGAAAAGTCGGGATAGAAGGGTAGGGCGATATTCTGGGGGAAGGGAGGGATCGTGCCTCCCTGCTCGCGGGATCCCCTATGCGATGCACAGGGACGATCCCGGGGCGATCCCCGGGATATCGCCCTGTCTAACCGTGCCCAAAGATGCACTCAGATCTAGCAGCTCATGGAGAAACAGAGGTGGGGGAGGGCCCTGTTTCTCAGAGTGCAGCTCCCTTCTTGCTCTTTCCACGGGAAAAGTAAACCATTTGGGGCAAGGCACCCTCAGAGGGCCCCTCCCTCAGAGAGTCTATCTTATTGCCGTTGTCACCAGCTTGCTGTTCATCCTGTTTCCCATCCTTGTTTCTTAACAGGTAGTGAGCAAGTGGGCCGTGGCATCCGTTCCTCCTCCTCCTCCTCACCGCCACCGTTGTCTGGGTCAGAGCGAGAGGCAGGCGAGCGAGCAGGTTGCCATGGTGAAGTGAGGGAGTTCCTCTTGCCAGTGGGCCCCCGCTGGGGTGTGGGCCCCCGGCAAGAGCCCAACCGGGCCTACCCTTGATGCCGGGCCTGACGGGCACTTCCCCTCCACCGCCCCCGGCCTGCCTTACCCATCTGGCATTCATTGATGTCTTCGTAGCACGTGGGTCCGGCGTAACCTTGTTGGCATGTGCAGACGGCATGGCCAGTGCGGAAGTCAGTATCACAGTGCGCATCAGGATGACACGGGTTGCTGAGGCAGGCGTCGTGCAGGTGGCAGAAAAGCCCTGAGGGAGCAGATAGGGGTGTTCAGCAGAACGGTCCCTGGCAGAAGCTGGTCTCTAAAGGCATACCACTCCACGCCCCAACCCGATAACCCCTTCCTCTGGCGCTCCTTAATAATAATAGGAAAAGGAAAGGAACCTCTCGTGCAAGCACTGAGTCATTACTGACTCTTGGAGGGACGCCAGCTTTCGCTGACGTTTTCTTGGCAGGCCTTCTAGCGGGGTGGTTTGCCGTTGCCTTCCCCGGCCGTGATTACCTACTCATTTTACCGACCTCGGGAGGATGGAAGGCTGAGTCGACCCGAGCCGGCTGCCCGAAACCAGCTTCCGCTGGGATCGAACTCAGGCCGTGGGGAGAGTTTCGGCTGCAGTAACTGCTGCTTTACCGCTCTGCACCACACGAGGCTCTTAATAATAATAATAATAATAATAATAATAATAATAATAATTCTTATCCGCCTCTCCCTCTGGATCGAGGCGGGGTACAACACAAATGCAAACACCACAAAATACATATAACTAATTAAAACATTTAAAACTAATACATTATTAAAAGCAACACAATATTAACAGACATCTTAAAATTTAACTGGGTAGACCTGCCAGCACTACATGCCTCCATACAACAGCCCTAGGCCCTAGCCTATTTATTTATTTATTTACAATATTTATATACCGCTCACCATTCAAAATTTCGGAATGGTGTACAAGATAAAATAAAATAAAAACAGATTAAAACAGATGTTTTTAAAAGAAGCAAAATGCAAAGTGAACCGTGGCTGGTCATCAAGGGAAGGCCTCCTGGAACAACGGCATTTCCAGGAGGCGCTGAAAGGAATACAAATTTGGCGCCTGCCTGACCTCCAGAGGCAGGGAGTTCCGTAGGAGGTGGGCTACCCTAGCCTAGAGTCTCCCCCACCAGTTATAGGTAGTGTTGCAGTGATGTGTTATCACAGAATGTTCACAAACATTCCAAATTCCAAGGAGAGAAAGGTAATTCATGGCCTGTTGCGGAGAAAAGGGTGGTGGAGCAATTCAAATTGCATGCAATAGATAAACTAGGGTGATCCTATGGAAAGGAGGAAAGGGCTCCAGTATCTTTGACAGTTGTATTAAAAGGAAAATTTCAGCAGGTGTCATTTGAATGCATGCAGCACCTGGTGAAACCCCTCTTCATCACAACAGTTAAAGCTGCAGGAGCTATACTGGAGTGACCAGATACAAAAGAAGGCAGGGCTCCTGCAGCTTTAACTGTTGTGTTGAAGAGGGGATTTCACCAAGTGCTGCAGGCGTACAAATGACACCTGCTGAAATTCCCTTTTCTATACAACTGTTAAAGATACAGGAGCCCTGTCCTCCTTTCCATAGGGTCACCCTAGTTAAACAACCCATCCTCTATCCATCACTGCCTGTGAGCAATTATCTACTGCAGCTTGATGTGACCGGCCAAGCTTTCACATCTTGCAGTGTTTGTAAAAAAGTATTCCAAATGCTAACAACAATGCGTCGCAGTAGAATGTTGACAAACAGTGCAACTTCTGTCAAGGAAGAGAAAGGTCAGTGTGGCTGGCAAACATCCTGAATTAAGGATGTTTATTAGTTATTACACCCATCTAAGCCTAGAGGACTCTGACCATTGATTCTGTTTCTCAGACGCCACGAAACAAGTAGTTTTTGTATAATAGCCAGACTGAGTATGTTGTGTACACTTTACTACAGCAGGAAGACACTGGACCATTAAGGAAGTAGAGAGCTTCCTGACTTCCTTGTTTATCCATTCTCCTTGGAGGCTGGAAGTCTGTCAGCTCTTTGATAGTATTGTGATGTCAGCTGTCTTATTTCCGAACCCTTTCCTAATGTGAAATCTGCATTTTTCTCCACTGCAACAACACCCCAAGGAGACACTTTCCACAAGTGGAATATAGCAGAATAATGCAACTGCACAATAGGAAAATACATTTTCTTTCACTTTCACAAATAATATTTCATTTTCCCCACTCTTTTTTTAAAAAAAAACTTGGGAAAGGGCTCTGAGAAAACAGAAGCAAATCCAGAGGGTCACGATGTTGTCTTAAAAACCCATAAACCACCATGAGCAGGAAATGGGAAGCACACGATAAATGCCTTGTGTAGAAAAGCTTGTCGTTTTAAAAGGGGGAATGAGGATTAGAGGGCTTAATGGGTTAATACCACTTTCCCAATCTGGCACCCTCCAGATGTGTTGAAGTGCAACTCCCATCATCCCCAGCCAGCCATGCTAGCTGGGGATGGTGGGAGTTGTAGTCTAACACATCTAGAGGGCCCCAGATTGGGAAGGCTGGTTTAGAACGTAAGGAGAGTGGGCAGACTTGAGTCTTACCTGTCCAACCTGGGAGGCAGTGACAGGAGTACGATCCCATTCCATCCTGGCAGGTGGCGCCATTGCGACACTGATGCCCCTCGCAGTCATCCGGGTTCACCTCGCAGTATTGACCTGTGTAGCCTGTAGGGGGAGACAGTGAGATTAGACACTTTCGTGGAGGATAAGGGTGGATCTAGACAGCGTCCTGAAGGCGCTTGCGTGCGCCTCCAGTGCGCCCCGAAACTGATTGTGTAGATCCTGCCTACCTGCTGTCCAGAAGAGACAGAGGAGGAGGCAGCGGCAGCCCCGCGTCGCCCCTCGCAGGGACGGGGCGAAAAGTTTCCGGCCTTGGCGGCTTCGCTGGAGAATCCGGCTGCCGCCGCCGCCCACCTCCCCGCCGGCCTCCTGCTGCCGGCGAAAGAGGCACCCGGGTCGGAGAGCTTGGCGGAGGCCGAGGCCAGAAACTTTTCACCCCGTCCCTGCAAGGGGCGACGCGGGGCCGCCGCCGCTGCCTCCTCCTCCGTCTCTTTTGGCCAGCAGGTAGGCAGGATCTACACAATCAGTTTCGGGGTGCACTGGAGGCGCACGCAAGCACCTTCAGGAAGCTGTCTAGACCTGCCCTAAGACTCTTGATGGCTGCTAGTCCTGATGGTTTTCACCAGGAGCAGAGGTAGCCTGCCATTGAATAACAGCCTCTGGGGAACAGCAGCAGCAGAAGGCTGTGGCCCTCGTCTCCTGCTTCTGGGCTTCCCAACAGGCATGCAGTTGGCCACTGGGGGAAACAGGACGCTGGACTACACGGGGATTCTAGGACTCTATATGGTGATGCCTACTGAAACAGCCCTATCTATTAGTTACATAATTGGTTACTACATAAAATTAGTTTTTTGTATTTTATGGTGTTTTTATTTGTGTTGTACCCCGCCTCGATCCAGAAGGAGAGGCGGGTAACCAATAAATAAAATTATTATTGTTGTTGTTGTTGTTGTTGTTGTTATTATTATTATTATTATTATTATTATTATTATTATTATTATTATGTCTCTTTTAAGAATTTTTATCCTACTTCTTAGCCAAAAAGGTTCCCGGAGTGGCTTACGTATAATAGAAAAACAAGATAGCACCTCCCTGCAAGCTTACAATTTAAAAAGACATGGCATGCAAGGAAAAAGGGATGGGGAGGGAAGAGGAAAACAAAAGAAAGTCTTTCAGCAGGACTGGAGGAATGGCCTGGCTTCCCCGAGTGTCATTTTCTTGGCAGAAAGGCAGGTCCAAATCTATTACATCTCACACATTTAGTCCAGACGGAACTCAGTTCCTTGGGCCCAGTTCCAAGTTGCTCACCGTGGAGGCACAGGCAGCCGTGGTACCGTTCGTCCACGTGGTGGCAGGTGCCGCCATGTTGGCAGACGTCCGGGGAACAAGGCCCCAGGCGGTTCTGGCAGAGCGGGCCGGTGGAGCTGGCTGGGCAGATGCAGCGGAAAGAGCCAATGTTATTAATGCAGCTGCCTCCGTTGAGGCAGGGGCTGGGGTGCCCGAAGCACTCGTTGACGTCGTGTTGGCAGGTGTGTCCGTCGAACCCGGGTCGGCACTGGCACACGATGACCGGGTAGGTGATGACGCAGGTCCCTCCGTTGGCGCAGGGATTCGCTGGGCAGAAGTCCATGAGCTGACAATGCTTTCCTGGAAAGAGAGCAAATGCAAGGCTTTGTGGAACGAGTGGGCTTTGAGGATCGTGACAAAACGGCATTTTATTTGATTGTTTAGACGTATATTTTATTTATTTATTTATTTATTTATTTATTTTTGCATTTATATCTTGCCTTTTCTCCTCCAAGGAGCCCAAGGCAGCATACATAATCCTCCTCCTCCTCTTCATTTTATGTTCAGAGGAGGGCAACCAGGATGATCAGGGGTCTGGAAACAAAGCCCTATGAAGAGAGACTGAAGGAACTGGGCATGTTTAGCCTGGAGAAGAGAAGATTGAGGGGAGACATGATAGCACTCTTCAAATACTTAAAAGGTTGTCACACAGAGGAGGACCAGGATCTCTTCTCAATCCTCCCAGAGTGCAGGACACAGAATAACGGGCTCAAGTTAAAGGAAGCCAGATTCCAGCAGGACATCAGGAAAAACTTCCTGACTGTTAGAGCAGTACGACAATGGAATCAGTTACCCAGGGACTGTGTTGTTTATAAGATGCAGCCACCACCTCTCAGCCATATCACGCTTTCCCCTCTGAAACTGCGCTTTTTCACAGTTTCGTTTTACCACGACTTTTTCAGTTGCTCCAAGATCACCACATTGTTTCTTCATTTGTCAGTGGTGGCTTCGGGTCAGTATCAAGTATTTGAAGAGTGCTATCATGTCTCCTCTCAATCTTCTCTTCTCCAGGCTAAACATGCCCAGTTCTTTCAGTCTCTCTTCATAGGGCTTTGTTTCCAGACCCCTGATCATCCTGGTTGCCCTCCTCTGAACACACTCCAGCATGTCTGTGTCCTTCTTGAATTACCATTCAAAGAAGGGGGAGCATAAGATCATTAACTCCAGGGTTTCAAGTTACCACACCACACCAGTGTTTCTTACTCCTGAGAACATCAGGCGAAAGGTCGATCTAATCCAGTATCCTGTTTCCGACAGTAGCCAGCCAGATGTTTCCTGGATATCCACCAGCAGGGCAGGGCATGAAGTCGAGGGCCCGCCCCTACTATTCCCCCTGCAGCAAGGGGTGGCACATTCAGGGGCATACGACCTCACAACATGGGAGGGGGCGGGGATGCTCCATTCAGCGATTGTGGCTTAGTCAGTCCCTGTAACAGGAGAATGGGCGGAAGAACAATTGGCCACAGGGGAGGGTGATGGGAGGGTGGGTGGAGCTGGAGCCAGTGACAGGTGGGGAGAGTCAACTGCCATCTTCACCCTGCGGGGAAGAAGATGCGAGGGAGACTGGAGCAGGCTGGGACCATCAGAGCCTGCTTCAGTTGGAACCCCCCCCCCCCATCTTCACCTTGTGGGGAAGAATGAGCTGTTGGTTTCCCCCTCCATTGGGAGATGAGAGGACGGAGCAGGGCCTTCCCACCAGCCTAAACAGTCTCCTTAATTTCTTTTTATTTCCTCCCTCTTCCCTCCCCATCCACTTTTCCTTGTGTGTCATGTCTTTTTTAAAATGTAAGCCTGAGGGTAGGGACTGTCTTCTTTACTGATACATTGTAAGCCGCTCCGAGAACCTTTTGGCTGAGGTGCCGGATAAAAATACTCTAAATAAATAAATAAATAAATAAATAAAACTGGGCAAGTCGGTTAGTAGAGGGCGTTGAAGTCAGAGGAGTTAGGGAAGAGGTGCTGAGCTGCGGACCTGCAGGCCAAATTTGGCCAGGCTGGGGGTCACAATCTGACGCTCCAGGCCTCCCCAGACACTCACGCCCCCTTCTCTGGCTCCTCCCCACCAAGTGCCAATCGTTTGGCGGTTTACCAGCTTTTGCGTGATTGTTCCCCATTCAAAAACGTCGAACTGCCTCTCCTATGTCTTAGGCCTTAGCAAGACGGGCCTTTATCACAGGGCGAACCCCGGGATCATCCCACATGACGCACAGGGGATCCCAAGATCAGGGAGGGATCATCCCTCCCTTGCCACGGGATAGAGGCCTACACTTTGGGCCTGGTTTTTCCGCGGTCTCGGGCTGAGCCCGAGACCACGGAACATGTGGCCCGTTGACCTGGCTCCACGCAATTAGAGCCGGGCACGGGATGCAGCGCTCCTCAGGAACGCTGTACCCATCAGGGGTAGGGTGGGGGGAGCAGGGAAATTAATTTTTTAAAAAAACACGACCTACCTTTGCGCATGACCGTTCGTGCGCTCCTGTTTCTTTAAAAATAAAAAATGGCGGGTGCGACGTCTCTCTTCCTGAGGTCGTCGCGCCTCACATGTAAATGGAGGAAGGATCTCACATTAATCACAACATGAGATCTTCCCTCCTCCGTTGCGGACTATAAGGTAGGTCTGGCTAAGGCCTTAGTTACTGACAGTAAGAGCTTTAAGTTAAAATATTATTTATTTATTTATTTATTTATTACCTTTATATCCCGCTTTTTTTCCTTCAAGGAACCCAAGGCGGCGTATATAATCCTTCTCCCCTCCATATTATGCTCACAACAACCACCCTGTGAGGTGGGTTGGGCTGAGAGTCTGTGACTGGCTCAAAGTCACCCAGTGGGCTTCCACGGCCGAGTGGGGACTAGAACCCGGATCTCCCGACTCCCAGTCCAACACCTTAGCCACTACGCCACACAGCTCTCACACCACACTGGCTTCTCTCTAAAGCGTTGCACTTCCCTTTCCAAAGAGTCAGCCTCACAGGTGGGCGCCTCTTCTTCCCTGCCATACCTGTCCATCCTGACATGCACTGGCACTGGTACTGCTTCCCAGAGAGCCGCTGGCACGATCCTCCATGTTGGCAGGGTGAAGGGAAGCAGGGATCTCCAACCACGCCCTGGCATTGATCCCCAGTGAAGCCAGGAGGGCATACGCAAGTGTAGGCAGGAGGGCTTGGGGCCTGAAGGAGCTGGAGGGAGCAGGTGCCCCCATTCTGGCAGCGCCCAGGGGCACAGGGGTCCGTAAACTGGCACAGGTCTCCTTTGTAGCCAGCGAGGCACCTGCCAAGGCAAAAACAAAGAAGGAAAATACAGAAGTGCTCCAGGGGTGTGTGTCTATATGTGTTTTTTAACCCGCAGTGGCTGCGCAGTTAGATCAATGTTCTTTCACCCAGGGACGAAATCCAAACAGCCCCTAAGCACGACTTCACACTTTCAGCGACAGAGGGTTCAAAAGTGCTTTATTGATTAGTAATCAAGGTCTGGTCTCTTCAAAGGGAGCAATCAGACAAAGACATTGGGAATTCAGCACAGCATTTGAGCCTGCAAGGGGCAGGGCCCAGTAGCAGCATAAACCAATCAGAACATAACACTGGAGCATAGCTAATTTTGCTAAACAATCCCCTTTGTTCTATAAACAATCCCTTTGCCTTACAGTAAGTTACAGAAAGTTAACTTTGACACAGGAGTCTGTGTTAAAGAAGTTATACGACACAGCCGCAAACACGCAGTCTCTGCAGGGGTTTTCTGTGAAACTGCGCATTTTCGCGGTGCTGTTTTACCTTGAGTTTTTTCTTTGTTCCAAGGTCACTTTGGTTTCCAGCCGTATGTCAATAGGGGCATCAATTCGGGTTGAGTATCGTGGGCGTCCTTTGGGGCATCTTCAGCCACTCGGGACTCCCTACTGCCGCCCATTGACACACCCTTCCTTCTTTATGCATGCGCATTTGCGAAGCACTATCAGGTACGCTGTCTCAGGTTAGTTGAGAGGCAGATTAGGGAACAGGGACTCAAGCAGTGTTGGATGGGGTTGTACTCCCCCGGAAGACTCAGGCTCACAGTGGGCCCATTCAGAAGACACCTTAAACCGTGGCTTTAACCATGGTGAATAAGGCTTTAGCAAGAGGAATCTGTATTAGAGAAACATGTAGTTTAAAAAGACAACAACGTGCAGAACAGGAAAAGTTAGAGATAGAAATTAAAAACTTGGAGGAAAGATATTGGCAAAGTAAAGATAAATATAAATTAGTGGAAATACAAGCTAAGAAGAAACAATTAGAAAACTTAAATATAGAAGAGATTCAAAAGAATTTAATGTATATGAAAAGGGAATATTTTGAAAACAGTGATAAGAACTCGAGGTTGCTTGCCAAGCTCACACAAAAAGAAAAAGGGAGGAATGGGATAGAAACGTTGAAAGATAGCCGAGGGAATTATTGTCATGCAATGAAAGCTAAAATAAAAATTTTTCAGGAATTTTATCAGGAATTGTACAAGGGTAAAGAAATTCAACAAGAAAAGGTGGAGGAGTATATTGGAAGGTTTATAAAGAAGGAAATAAAATCAGAATATAAGGAGTTAATGGAGTCAGTAATAACTCAAAGAGAAGTTGAAGAGGTTATTGATAAGTTAAAAGTGGGTAAATCACCAGGAGCAGATGGTTTGGGTCCAGAATATTATAAGGTCTTCAAAGATTGTTTAGTTCCAAAATTAATGGAACTTTATAATAGGATATTATCAGGAGAGAAGATACCTGAATCATGGGAACATTCAGTGATAATTCTGATCCCAAAACCAGATAAAGATTTGACTAATCCCGATTCTTATAGACCTATTTCTTTAATAAATCAGGATGCTAAAATTTTTACATCTATTATGGCCAAACGACTAAATAAATTTTTGGCAGAATATATAGGAGCAGATCAATGTGGGTTTGTGGTAGGAAGACATATGCATAATTTAGTGGGTAGAGTTTTAAATGTAATAAATGTAATAAAAAAAGCAAATATTAAGGCAGGTATTATGGCATTAGATATTTTTAAAGCTTTTGATTGTGTGAGCTGGCAGGCACTAAAGAGTATTATAGATAAATTGGGATTTGGAAATAAATTTAAAAATGTAATAGAACAGCTATATTCCCAAAATACGGCGGTAGTGGTGGTAAATGACGGACTTACTGAAAAGATACGACTAGCCAGAGGAACAAGACAAGGATGTCCGCTCTCGCCGGTCCTTTTTGTAATGGTTATGGAAGTTTTGGCGAAGGCACTAAGGGAGGATAAAGAATTAGAAGGAATTGGAGAGGTAAGGGAAATAAAGCTAAACATGTTTGCGGATGATACTTTATTGACCATTAAGAATCCATTAAGAAAATTAGAAAGAATTAAATATCAGTTGAGGGAATTTGAGGAAATTACAGGGTTAAAAATAAATTGGTCTAAATCAGAGATGATGTTGTTTAACTATACTAAGATGGAAGAAAAGGATTGGGAATTTAAGGGAATGGAATTGAAAGTTAAGAACGAGATTAAATATTTGGGAATTAAAATTACAAAAAATCTAGAGAATTTAGAAAGGGAAAATTTAACGAGGTTAAAGAAGGAGGTACTAGAGAAATTGGAAAAATATAAAAGATTAAATTTATCTTGGTTTGGGAGAATAGCTTTGATAAAAATGAAGATATTAGCTAAAATTAATTTTGTATTTCGGATGCTACCTATAAAAATATCAGAAACCGAGATAAAAAGTTGGCAAAATATTATTAATAAATACTGTAATGGAGAAAAGAGAGCAAGAGTGAATAAAAATAATTGGTACCTAAGCCAAAAAAAGGGGGGAATGGGTCTCCCAAACATAAAATTATACTACGTAGCAAATAGATTAAGACATGTTGTAGAAGCAATTATGGGAGTAGGAGATTTATATTGGATGGAAGAAAAAATCATAAGTAAGGTAGAGATGAATCTGGAGAATGTTTTTTTTAAAGATGGAGGAAGAAAGTGGGTTGGAAGTATAGATAATCCACTCCTGAGGACTCAATGGGAAATTTGGAGTAAATTTAAAGGGAAGCTGCTTCCGAGCAACTCTCCCTTAGCACCGATAATAATGTTAAAGAATTTCCCAGAGGATCTAAAGGGCAGATTATGTAAAATATTAAAAGAGAAAAATAAAATAAAATTAAAGGATTGGGTAAGAGATATTAAAACAAGAGAAGATATGGAAAATTTGTTAAAGGAGAAGAAGCTATCTTGGCTAGAATATGGTCAATTAGAACAATGGAATAAAAAGTGGATTAAAGATAATAGAATGTGCAGAAAGATGACGAGGTTTGAAGAATTAGTAGTAAGTAAGGAGAAAGGAAAAGGAGGTAGTATAGTTTCAAAAGGATTAATGAGTGAAATATATAAAATATTATTAGAGAAGGAGTTTAGAGAGAATACAGAGAAAATGATTTGGGAATCAGATTTGAAGATACAAATAGGGCGACAGAGCTGGGAGGGACTATGGAAACAAAGAGTGTTGAGAAGTTTATCAGTAAGAATAAAGGAGAATTATTTTAAAATTTTATGGAGGTGGTACCTAACCCCGGTTAGATTGAATAAGATAAGTGATCAACATTCAGCAAATTGTTGGAGAGGATGTGGGGAAAAAGGAACGTATTTACATATGTGGTGGCAATGCAAATATGTACAAAGATTATGGAAGATGGTGTTTTCAGAAATTGAAGAAATAGTGGGAATGAAAATAGAACAAACACCAAAAATAGCATTGCTGTCACTATTTGAAGATATAAAGTGTGGAAAAGGAACTATAGAGCTGATATCGAGTTTGTTGGTTGCAGCACGATTGATGATAGCTAGGAACTGGAAGATCCAAGGGGAATATTCTATTGAGGAATGGTATAAAGTAGTATGGGACATAGCCATTAATGATAAACTGACATGCAATATTAAGTGGAGAAAAGGCGTAACTAAAATAAATGAGTTCGAAGGAATCTGGAAACAGTTCCTAGTGTTCGTGTTTACTAAGGGAAGTGGGAAACCACCAGCAGAAGAAATGATTAGATTTTGGACTCAAGAATGATCCCGAGGTGGGGGGTGCACTTTTATGTTAAGAATGAAGATGTTGTAGTGTGATAAGGCATATGTAATAGTTTTTGATATTTGTACTCAACAATTATTCAATATGTATGCAGCAGATATTTGATGTATTTTTTTCTTATTGTGTTTGTTTCAGTTATATTTGGAAATGTTTATCTATGTTTATATAGTGTTGAAAATGAATAAAAATTATTATAAAAAAAAAATAAAGTGTCTTCTGAATGGGGGCACTGAATTAAGGCAGGAGTGTTAAGGTGAACATTCTGTTCTGCTTGTTTTGATGTACATGAGAGCCCCCATAATGGGCATAACTTTTCCTGGCTGTTATGCAGTGTGTCTTTCCCCCATTCTAAAAGATAGAAATGCCTAAGGCTTAGTTACTGGCAGAAAGAGCTATAGGTCCTGTTCAGAAGACACCTTAAACAACGGCTTTAACCACAGTGGCAGAAAGCCAGGCCCTTTGCAGAAGACACCTTAAACTAGGGTGACCCTATGAAAAGGAGGACAGGGCTCCTGTATCTTTAACAGTTGTATTGAAAAGGAAATTTCAGCAGGTGTAATTTGTATATATGGGGAATCTGGGGAAATTTCCTCTTCATCACAACAATTAAAGCTGCAGGTGCCCTGCCCTCTTTTAAATCTGGTCACAGCATAGCTGCAGTATAACTCCTGCAGTTTCAACTGTCGTGATGAAGAGGAAATTTCATCAGGTGCTGCATGCACACAAATGACACCTGCTGAAATTCCCTTTTCTATGCAACTGTTAAAGATACAGGAGCCCTGTCCTCCTTTTCATAGGGTCACCCTACCTTAAACTATGGCTTTAACTACGTGACTAAGGCAAAAAGCCTTATTCATCGCGGTTAAAGCCATGGTTTAAGGTGTCTTCTGAACACAGCCCGGCTTTCTGGCTTAATCACCATGATTAAAGCCATGGTTTAAGGTGTCTTCTGAACGGGGCCAGTGTGGGTCTGTTACTGGAATCGGCCCTGAACCTGCATGTCCAGGTTTCAGCGGTGGCCAAGAGTGAGGCTAGTGCACCAATTGTGCCCATTCCTAGAGATATATGGCCATGGTCATGTACAGTTAAATCCCATTTGGACTACAAATAAAGGTACAAGTTATAAATAAAATAAATAATTTTTGACACACACTGGTTTATCAGTGCCTGGACTTCTATCTCAGGAGCTGTATCCAACATCAGGACCCAATCCTGAGGCGCGGGAGGGGGGAGGCAGTGGAAGAGGTGGAATTAAATGAGAATTAGGAGAGTGTCTCTGAGCGTGTGCAGAGTGCCCTTGCACAGAAGCACCAGTCGAGCGTTGGCCAAGGTGGAGTGGGGAGAGACCCAGTTTCAAATATTCTCTGAGCCACGAAGCTCATCAAGGGACAACTAGACTCCATTGCAATCTCCCAGCCCCACCTACCTTGCAGGGCTGTTGCGATGATAACGAGGGCAGGGTGGGAAAACAGTTCTTTACGTCACCCTGAACTCCTTAGCGGAAGGGTGGGGCAGGAAAAAATGGGAATAAATTCAGGCTGAGTCATCCTTTGCATGGTTCATTTCCAGAAGTTCGAGCACCTTCCTGTAAATTTGGCCTTCTCTAGCACATTGACCCTTTATGCCGGATATTTTACTTACATTTGGATGCCACCGTCCCTTGAAGGGCGCAGCTGAGTGGTAGAGCTCAGTATGTGCAAAAGGTTTCAGGTTCAATCCCCAGGATGTCTGGGGGCTGTCTATACATGGGGGAAGCCCTGCGGTGGGTGTGGATCTGGGCCTCGTCAGACGACGTATGTGCAGATTTGTAGCCCAGGGATGCTGCGTTTTGAAAATGTCAGGGATTTACCCTGACTTGTTCAAAGGAAGCAATGTCAACATGGAACTCATTCTAAGCCTGCGTGAGATACTGGTTCCCCTCTATTCAGCCCTGGTTAGGCCTCATCCTGAGTATTGCGTCCAGTTCTGGGCACCACACTTCAAGAAGGACGCAAACAAGCTGGAGCGTGTTCAGAGGAGGGCAACCAGGATGATCAGGGGTCTGGAAACAAAGCCCTATGAGGAGAGACTGAAAGAACTGGGCAGGTTTAGCCTGGAGAACAGAAGGCTGAGGGGAGACATGATAGCACTCTTCAAATACTTGAAAGGTTGTCACACAGAGGAGGGCCAGGATCTCTTCTCGATCCTCCCAGAGTGCAGGACACGGAATAATGGGCTCAAGCTACAGGAAGCCAGATTCCAGCTGGACATCAGGAAAAACTTCCTGATTGTTAGAGCAGTACGACAATGGAACCAGTTACTTAGGGAGGTTGTGGGCTCTCCCACACTAGAGGCCTTCAAGAGGCATCTGGCATCTGTCAGTGATGCTTTAGGGTGGATTCCTGCATTGAGCAGGGGGTTGGACTCGATGGCCTTATATAGGTCCCTTGCAACTCTACGATTCTATGATTCTCCATGTAACGTCGCTCCATGGCTAATCCAGGGCCAACCCAGAATGGAGCCCAGTGGAAGGTGACCAGCAATTGGTCGCATCCCACCAAGAAGAGGACAGGGGCAACATTGGGACCTGGATGGCCGCCCAGAACCCCTGCTCTCCCTCCTCAGCATTGGGATTACCTGGTGACGCCCTGAAAGAGGGAAAGTTCAGGGTTGAGGAGGGAGGCGGTGCCAACCTGGCGCCATGAAGACAGCCCCCAGGTAGGTAGGTCTAGGAAAGATGCCTTCCTTGATCCCAGGAGAGCCAGCCAGTGTTGACAATGCAGGGCTAGAAGGACCAATCGCCTGACTCAGTCTAAGCCTACGCCCTATCTTCCTATCTCAATCAGCCTTTTATTTAGAACCATGAGGACTGGGACCTTACTTTCCATTTAGAGGAAAGACGCAGAAGGTCCCAGGGTTGACCTTTGAAGAGTGGTTGGCGGTGCCTTTAGGCCTCCTTTGGCCTGCTCCCGCCCCACAAAAAATGAAAAGTCTTGCAAGACTTTTGGGCAAAGGAAACAGAAACATGCAGACTTACTGGCAGGTGAAAGTCCCATTGGGGTGACTCAGACAGGTTCCACCATTCTTGCAGGAAGTTCGGGTACAGGAGAAACCTGGCAGGGAAAATCATCCATACCATTAGGGTAGGACTCTGGGGCAGACATCCAGGGGCCCACATGACAGAATGGGCCGGAAGCCTTCCCAAGATGCAGTGGAGCTAGTTCACCACATTTTGAATAGGGTGACCCTATGGAAAGGAGGACAGGGCTCCTGTATTTTTAACAGTTGTACAGAAAAGAGAATTTTGGCAGGTGTCATTTGTATGCATGCAGCACCTGGTGAAATTCCCTCTTCATCACCACAGTTAAAGCTGCAGGAGCCCTGCCTAGAGTGAGCCGATACAAAAGAGGGCACGGCTCCTGGAGCATTAACTGAAAAGGGGATTTCACAAGGTGCGGTATGCCTACAAATGACACCTGCTGAAATTCCCCTTTACCATATATCTGTAAAAGACACAGGAGCCCTGTCCTCCTTTCCATAGTGTCACCCTAATTTTGAAGGAACTGAAGTTTTACACATGATGGCCATCTAAAGCAGCGGTGAGGAACCTATGGCCCTCCAGAAGTTGTTGGACTGCAATTCCTATCAGCCCAGCCAGCATAGCCAGCAGTGAAGGATGATGGGAATTGCTGTCCAACAACATTTGGAGGGCCTCACATTCCCTACCTTGATCTAAAGAGCGCCCTTCTTAAAAGCCATTCCATCCAAAGCCTAAATTACCTAAATGCACAACTGAATGGACCAAGGATTTTACAGCAGATGGATCAATCAATAGGCTGAGTTCTCATAAAGAACAGAGGAGGTGGGCAGCCTGTATCTGGGCTGTACTGCTTCAGACTGAGTGTTACTCCATAGACAGATAGATAGGAAAAATAGACTAAAAACAGTAATTTCAAAATATATTTCGAACTCTCTCTCTCTCTCTCTCTCTCTCTCTCTCTCTCTCTCTCTCTCTCTCTCTCTCTGTAATCCCCGCACACAGAAATCATACATGTCAGGCAGAAGGGTTCAAGCTTACCCTAAACTGCCTGTTTTCTACATGCAGGGATTTGTTGTTGTTGGTTACCATTGTGGTTCTCAAAGGCCAAACCAGACATTTCTTTAAATCTGTGTCAAGCAGCTATGTCTTTCCCAGGGCTGTAGCCAAGGGTGGGCCTGCTCCCCCTAAATTTTCTCTGCCCCCACCATTTCTTTTTAGAAACAAATGATTAAAAAAAAGTTTACAATCCCCCCCCCCCAAAAAAACACCTGCAAAACAGAGGAACTGCTCCTCTACTTTTTGGGTGCCCCCCTCAGAACCTTTAGGCTGGCAATGGGCCTGTCTCCCACTCCCAATTTTTACTCTAAAGTAGGTGCAGAGGCCCTAATCTGGCTTTTAAAAGCCTTCCCACACACACACACACCCATGCTAAGATAACAGTTCAAATCACAGATACCTTGAGAGTAAAAATTGCATTGGGGGTGAGGGAGAAGTAGCTGCTAAACACAGAATTTAAAGTAATGTCTGTTTTGGCTCTGTGGGAGGGAGTAGGGTGACCATATGGAAAGGAAGACAGGGCTCCTGTATCTTTAACAGTTGAATGAAAAAGGAATTTCCGCAGGTGTCATTGGTCATTGGCACCTGGTGAAATTCCCTCTTCACCACAACAGTTAAAGCTGCAGGAGCCCTGCCTAGCGTGACCAGATACAAAAGAGGGCAGGGCTCCTGCAGCTTTAGCTGTTGTAACAAAGAGGGAATTTCACCAGGTGCTGCATGCATACAAATCACACCTGCTGAAATTCCTTTTTCTATACAACTGTTAAAGTAGGGTGACCCTATGAAAAGGAGGACAGTGCTCCTGTATTTTTAACAGTGGCATAGAAAAGGGAATTTCAGCAGGTGTCATTTGTATATATGGAGAACCCGGTGGCATTCTCTCTTCATCACAACAATTAAAGCTGCAGGAGCTATACTAGAGTGACCAGATTTAAAAGAGGGCAGGGCACCTGCAACTTTAACTGTTGTGATGAAGAGGAAATTTCACCAGGGCAGGATCTACATTACTGCTTATAATGGTTTATAAGGGTTATGACAACTGTTCAGGCCCAGGACACATTACATATACCATTTTCATACCGTTTTAAAAGTGTTATATCCTGCTTGGTGTAGATCGGCCCCAGGTTCCCCCTATATACAAATGACACCTGCTGAAATTTCCTTTTCAATACAACTGTTAAAGATACAGGAGCCCTGTCCTCCTTTCCACACGGTCACCCTAGGAGGGAGCATAGTTCAATGGCTGCACAACAAGCTTTGTGGCAGAAGTTCAATTCCTAGTAACTGTAGCTCAAAGAGTTGGAAGAAGCGGAGCTGGGAAGGGTCCCCACGCACAACTGATATTATGTACAACAAACACCTGGCTTATTGTGTCTAACACCCTATGAATGGTGAAACACATTAATCTCTTTCATGTTTCTCCACGCCGCATTTAAGCCTCCTATAATTCGCACATGTTTTGCACACGCCTGCCCAGAGGGACATTTACGCATGCTGTTTTGCCCGGTTCCATGCATGTCCACAAACACACAGGCTGAAACTGTGACAAAGATCGTACCCAAGAGCAATTCAGCCTACATCTGGTTGCCAACTTTTCAATCAGCCCTAGCAGCTGTGCCTTTAATGGCAACTTGATCTGGGGCAATTAACAGGTGAGAGCATGGATCTCCCTGCCAAGAGGATGACGCTTCACCTACTCACTGAGTGGCACAGCTACCCAGGCCAGTTGAGTAGTTGGCAACCCTAACCAATCAGTGTTCTACCCCCTACCCCAGAAGTTGGCCTACTTTGACTTACCTCGAGCGAGCGGAATCAAAGCCAGCAGCAGCAA
The DNA here is from genome assembly GCF_023053635.1 of Elgaria multicarinata webbii. Lineage (NCBI taxonomy): Eukaryota > Metazoa > Chordata > Lepidosauria > Squamata > Anguidae > Elgaria > Elgaria multicarinata. The sequence continues at coordinate 155,074,384 of NC_086173.1, forward strand.
ATGCTTCATCCTGTCTTGCAGACCCCCTCCCCCATTCACCCTCCAGGCACTCCTTCCCCCAACTTCTTTCAGCTCCAGGGGTGATCCTGGAACTCGGAACCCAGGCGTCCAAAGGAGGGTGCCAAATCAAAGCCAAGCAATCTGACAGAAGCAGATCAAGATGTCCCCCCACCCATTGGGCCCCCAGATCTCTAGATGGGCTGTATGACTCTGTGCAATGAATTCATCCCCGTTATGTCTGCGTCCCCCCCCCCCCTTAAAGAACGAGGCACATCCTGACTTCTCTACTCCATTGTCGAAGGCTTCCTGCCCCATACAATGCCTGGGAGGGGAAAGATTTCCTGTTACCCAGGGCACTCTTGTCAACATGCAAAAAGGGTGGGGGATATTAGGGTGGGGACAGAACCAGGGAGGGGGCACTGTGCGCAGCGGATCAGAGGCACCGAGGGAGTTGCTACCCAATGTTGGACAAAGCGGGCCTACAAGACTGCAGCTAAACAGCAGGCCGGAAATACTCTCACTGAGGACAAATCTTGTGTTGTAACTAAACTGGTTGATTTCAGTGTGGGAGACCCGAGTTCAAATCCTGAGCATCCCAGGTTTTGCTCGCTGAGTTTTCTGCAACGTCGTGTCACCCCTACTCAGGAAAGATCTGTCAAAAATGGTCCCTGGCCTGAGTCAGAGCACTTAAACTTTCTACCACAGCTGCCCAGTCAATGGCTGATAGGGCGAAACATGCAGTGGCAGACTAAGGCCGTAGCTAGACCTAAGGTTTAACCCAGGATCATCCCGGGTTCATCCCTGCCAAAGAAAGTGAGGCAGGGGGCTACCAGGAGGAGGGCCTTCTCTGCTGTGGCACCCTGGCTTTGGAATGAGCTCCCTACTGAAGTTTGCCTGACACCTACACTATATTCTTTCAGACACCGGGTGAAGACCTTTTTACTCTCTCAGTATTTTAACAGTCTATAAATTAATTTTAACTTTGCTGTTTTAAATTTGCATTTTAAATTTGTATTTCTGCACTGCTGCTGATTTTATCCCGGTTGTGGTTTTATATTGTATTTTATATTATGGTTTTATACTGTTGTTTTATACTTTGAAGGGTTTTAATTTTTGTGAACTGCCCAGAGAGCTTCGGCTATTGGGCAGTATAGAAAGGCAATAAATAAATAAATACAACATATTGGACCTGTTCAGACTTGGGTGACCAACTGTCAGGATTTCCCCGGATTTGTCCTGGTTTTTGTTCTTTCCATGGTGTCAGGGGGGATTTTCTATAATTTTCAATAATGTCCTGGAATGACACACCTTCCCCTTTAAGGCTGCCATTAGCATGGCAGGAGGGAATGACATGCTTTCTTGAGGCACATCATTCCCCCACCCTGAGCTCCAATTGAGGTCTTAAAGGGGAAAGTGGGTCATTCGTGGACATTATAGAAAAGGCCCCAATTGGAGTGGATGGTGGTGGTGCAGAATGAAATCCTTTCCCCTCCTCCACTCCAATTGGGTTCTTTAAGGCGGCGGGGGAATAACGTACTTTCTGCAGGACTCAGAAAGCTGCTTCCCCACACACACACTAGGTGTCCTCTTTTTTGGTTTCCCAAATATGGTCACCCTAGTTCAGACGACACGCTAAACCATGGTCAAGCCGCAAACTCATTTGCAGCAAATGGTTGGTGAGCATGTTTAAACCGTGATTATGTTCACCATGGTTAGGAATGGTTGCCCACCCACCCCGGTAACTGACACCTGAGGCGGATGCAGCACTCTGCTGCTTGGTAGGGCCGGCCCTGTAAAACAGTTACTCCGGCAGCTCTTTGATACACGCTTCCTTCCAACATTGTTGTCCTAACTTTGAAAACACAGGAGCTTGCTTGCAGTGCCATCTATTAACCTCACCTGACCCTACATAGCTGCAGCTTTTTTCCACAACACATTCCTCCTGCTCCCGCAAAAGATCTCTTCCAAAGCTCATCCTGTTTATTTAAGTCTTGAGTTTATCTTAGAAGCACAAAGCTGGAAGAAACCCAGCTCATTCCAATCTGAGCCTGAGACAGGATATCCCCTGACTAGAGAATCCTCAAAAGCAGTACCACCTCCAGGGCTGGATCTACACTACTGCTTTAAAGCGCTTTATAACAGTTTTATAGCGCTTTAAGGCAGTTAAAACGCTTTATAACTGTTATAAAGCGCTTTAAAGCAGTAGTGTAGATCCTGGGCCCTTGAGCTCCCTCTGTTGGTAAGGTAGGGTGACCCTATGAAAAGGAGGACAGGGCTCCTGTATCTTTAACAGTTGCATAGAAAAGGGAATTTCAGCAGGGGTCATTTGTATATATGGAGAACCTGGTGAAATTCCCTCTTCATCACCACAGTTAAAGCTGCAGGAGCTATACTAGAGTGACCAGATTTAAAAGAGGGCAGGGCTCCTGCAGCTTTAACTATTGTGATGAAGAGGGAATTTCACCAGGTTCCCCATATATACAAATGACACCTGCAGAAATTCCCTTTTCAATACAACTGTTAAAGATACAGGAGCCCTGTCCTCCTTTTCATATGGTCACCCTAGGTAAGGCTACATTCTCACCAGCTGCTCTTGGTCTGCCTTCTCTTAATAATAATAATAATAATAATAATAATAATAATAATAATAATAATAATATAATTTGTTACCCGCCTCTTCCTCTGGATCGAGGCGGGGTACAACACAAGTGCAAACACCATAAAATGCATATAACTAATTAAAACATTTAAAGCTAATACATTATTAAAAGCAGCACATTATTTAAAAGGCATCTTAAAATTCAACTGGGTAGGCCTGCCGGAAGAGATCAGTCTTTATGGCTTTCTTAAATTCCGGAAGACTGTTAAGTTGACGAATCTCTCACAGCAGGCCATTCCACAGTTTGGGAGCAGCAGAAGAAAAGATCCTCTGGGTAATACTTGTCAGCTTAACTTTGACTGACTGAAGTAGATTCTTCCCAGAGGACCTGAGTGTGTGGGGCGGATTGTGCGGGAGGAGGCGATCCTGCAGGTAGCCTGGACCCAAACCATGTAGGACTTCAAAGGTGATAACCAACACTTTATACTTCACTTGGAAACTAATTGGCAGCCAGTGAAGAGATTTTAAAACTGGTGTTATGTGGTCACCCCTAGTACCTGGCTGCCATATTTTGGACTAGTTGAAGTTTCCGGAGTAAATTCTTCCCATAAATTCTTCATGGCTCCCACTTGTTTGCTTGACAGGCACAGAGCCAGGGAGCAAGTCGGCAGGGCTCTCTCCTGCTCCTCTGCTTCACTCTCACCATTGTCTGGGTCAGAGGGTGAGGCAGGTAAACTAGGGTGACCATATGAAAAGGAGGACAGGGCTCCTGTATCTTTAAGAGTTGTACTGAAAAGGAAATTTCAGCAGGTGTTATTTGTATATATGGGGAACCTGGTGAAATTTCCTCTTCATCACAACAGTTAAAGCTGCAGGTGCCCTGCCCTCTTTTAAATCTGGTCACCCTAGTACAGCTCCTGCACCTTTAACTATTGTGATGAAGAGGAAATTTCACCAGGTTCTTCATATATACAAATGACACTTGCTGAAATTCCTTTTTGTTAAAGATACAGGAGCCCTGTCCTCCTTTTCATATGGTCACCCTAGGTAAACAAGCAGGCAGGTCTGGCCCAAGGCAGGTGTCCTCCTCCTCCCTCCTGATCTGCCAATTTACCTTTCTGGGAGTGCGAACACACACGTCCCAACAGCCCGTGTGCCCGCCAGCTAGGATAGTTTTCTTTGTGCACGTAAGCACGCATGCCTCCCCAGCACACTGTCCATAAGGGGTTTCCACCTTCAGGAGCTGTGCGGAGCCTTCACATGGGACAAAGGATCGTGAGAGGAAAAGCTCCATCGCATCTAGTCAAATGCACGGCTCCCGTCGCTTCTTCCGTCGCCGCTCCCACGTCGCTTCCTGAAAACAGGAAGTAATGAGCCCCATTCAGTCCGGTAGGAGACAGCAGCAACCAGATTTAATGAGAGGTTTTATTTGTAGCGTAATAGTGGCCAGAAGGGGCGGAAGACGCGCGAGAGGCAGACGACGTCATGTGAGCAATTCGTGAGTACCCAGTAAGGAGCGTGCAATAAAACGCTCGTCGGATGGAGCTTGAACTTCTGGGATCTCTCGTGATACTTTACCTGACCTCGGCAGGGGAGGCGAGCGCGATATTGGGGCAGCCTTTGAAGACGGTCCGGAAGCTGCAGCTTGTGCAAAATGCAGCGGCCAGATTGATAGCTGGAACAGGGAGGTTTGAGCATATAACACCGATTCTGGCCCGCTTGCGTTGGCTGCCTATATGTTTCCGAGCCCAATTCAAGGTGCTGGTCTTAACCTATGAAGCCCTAAATGGCTTGGGACCACAATACCTGATGGAACGCCTCTCCCAACATGAACCTACCCGTATACTGCGCTCAACATCTAAGGTCCTCCTCCGAGTGCCTAATCCGAGGGAAGCTCGGAGGATGGCAACAAGGGAGAGGGCCTTCTCAGTGGTGGCCCCCCGACTGTGGAATGATCTTCCTGATGAGGCTCGCCTGGCGCCAACGTTGTTAGCTTTTCGGCACCAGGTCAAGACTTTTCTCTTCTCCCAGGCATTTTAACAGCATTTAACAATGTTAAGTTTGTTTTTAATGGACCCCAGAATTGTTGTTTTTAAATGGATACTGTTGTTTTTATGCTGTTTTTATGTTTTTTTTTAATTTTTGTATACTTTTAATGTTTACTATTTTTAATTGTTGTAAACCGCCCAGAGAGCTTCGGCTGTGGGGCGGTATATAAACGTAATTAAATAAAAATAAATAAATAAATAAATAAATATTTTGCCTGACTAGCGTGCTGGAGAAGCGAGCATGACCACTCATGCAAACAGTGCACAGGGCCAGGCAGGGTGGCAGGGTTGGGAGGTGCAGGAGTGGGGCAGAGCAGGAGCTGAGGTGTGGTGTGGTGTTCAAGCAAGCAGCTGCTTCTTGTTCCTGCAGGTGGCTGGAAGGACCAAGAAGCAGCAGATCCTTTGGACGGGGAGAGCGCCCCTCTTCCCATACTCCGCCACCTGCTGCCCCAGCTTCCTAACGCTTCACGGTAGGACTGGCCCTGAAGCAGATTTAAATGGTGATGAGAAGGAGCAACTCCCAGGTGCTGTTGTCGGTAAGTCCCTGCTCAGTTAGGGACCCTCAACAGGTGCCCGGCTATATCTACCCTTGACACTGACCCTGTCCAAGAGATGCCAGCCCAACCTTCTCTTACTAGACATGTCCTAGGAAGGAGATTATACAAGCCTCTCAAAGCTCCATTGCTGAACTGCTGCTAAGGCCTTAGCTAGACCTAAGGATTATCCCAGGCAAATGGAGGGGTCGTCCCTGCCTGCTCCCAGGATCCCCTGTGTGTCACTTGGATGCAGAGGGATGATCCCAGGACAATCCTGAGATATAGGCCTGGTCTAGCCATGGCCTAAGAGTCTAAATACAACTTTGGATGGTCTTTATTGGGATTTCCCCTTTCTCTGTGTGCTGCTCACCAGGAAAAGTGTGGTTCCCCCTAGGGTGGCTTTCTCCAACCTTACGCCCTCCAGAGATGTTGGATTACAACTTCCATGATCCAAAAAGTCATGCTGGCTGGGGTTGGTGAGAATTGTAGTCAACACGTTTTGAGGACACCAGGGTTCTGGAATGAGCTCCCTAGAGAGGTTTGCCTGGCACCTATGATATACTCTTTTCGATGCCTGGTGAAGACCTTCTTATTCTCCTAGTATTTTAACAGTTCATCATCGTAGTATTTTAACTTTTCCGTTTTAAATCTGTAGTTTAATCTGTGTTTTAAATCTGTATAATTCTCTGCGTTGTTGCTCATTTTTACACTGGTTGTGCGTTTATATTGTATTTTTATATTGTGTTTTTATACTGTTATTTGTTTTATACTTCGTGTCTGATTATTTTAAAGTTTGTGAACCACCCAGAGAGCTACAGCTATTGGGCAGTATAGAAATGCAATAAATAAATAAATACAGTAAATAAATTTGTCCTGAATCTCCCACCAATCAGCTTCATCGGATGAACCTGGGTTCTAGTATTTTGAAAGAGAAAAATGTCTCCCTATTCACAGTCTCCACACCACGCATAATTTTGTATACCTCTATCATGCCTCCCCTTAGCCTCCTTTTCCCCCAAGCTTTTTATTCCATATTATCCAAAATGCCGCAATAAATGTCACTGTGTCCTACAAGGTATAAATGTGCAAGCGAGTTATAGTGTTACCTAGGGTGGCCATATGAAAAGGAGGACAGGGCTCCTGTATCTTTAACAGTTGCGTAGATCTGGCCCAGGTCGGGAAAAGTTGCCTTAGGCTTAGAATCATAGAATCGTAGAATAGTAGAGTCGGAAGGGGGCTATAAGGCCATCAAGTCCAACCCCCTGCTTAATACAGGAATCCACCTTAAAGCATTAATAACACATTCTGCCTAAAATGGAATATGGGTTAAATCTGGGGAGGAATTCTGGGAAGACTTGTCGCAATGGGCCGTGCTTTCATGAGACCGTTATTTCAGAAAGCACCTGATCATTTCTTTTACCAATAGCTATGCTGCACCTTCATCACCCAGGTTTCCAGTGCGGTGCACATAAAACTATAAGAAAATAAAATATAGCAGCAATAACATTTTAAATATGTACGAAACCTAAACCAGCAACAACCAAACGACAAAAATAAATTGAAAATCCGTTTAGGCTGAAATTGAATTTACCATTTTAAAACTCTTTCTTTCTTTGGGCATCTCTCTTTTGCTGCCTCTCTTACTTCCCTCGGCTTTGAGTAACTTCCCCCGCCTTTGCGAAAGACATTGGATGTTGTTGTTTTAAAGGGCAACGTTGTCCCTTGTTGCTTTGATACATTTTGCAGCTGTTCCTCATGTAATGTTTTGATAGCCCTCAAACCGGTTCCATGACGGCCATCTGCTGGAGAACATGGGGAATTGCCCAGAAATTTCTACTACTACATCTTGGGTGACATGTTTATTTATTTTTATTTATTTATTTATTTATTGCACTTATATACCGCTCCCATAGCCGGGGCTCTCTGGGCGGTTTACAGACATTCTAAAATTAAGATAAAAACGAGTATACAAAATTTAAAATTCTAAAACACAGAACATACACACATAAAACATTAAAAACCGTTAAAAAAAACTAAACATGTGGGTGATTAGGATGTGCCGCCATATGCCTGGGCTGTAAGGGATGGGTGAATGATACTGGGGCTGGTCTGTCTTTTAACGTGTTAATTTTATTATTATGGTTCATAGGAAGGGAGATAAGCGGCCCAGCTGCCTGTGGGAGAATGGTGCAACCAGGAACCGCCTGAGGCATGTCCGCTTGGCCTTGAGAGACATTAACATCTCAGGCGGAGGTGTGAAAGATCTACGTATGAAAAGCCAAGGGGAGGGGGGAAGGAGTTGGAGAAAAGAAACTATAAAGTATACTTTGTGGGGGGAGTTCAGGGCGGCTGGCTGACTCCATGGCTGGGTGATGTATGAACCGTAGTTTTACTTTTCTGGCTTGCTTTTTCTGGGTTCTTATATATATGCATGTTTTAATAGTTTTAGTTGCTAATCCCATGTAACCTACCCATTTCCTGAAATAAATGGTCATAAACCTCCAAATTGTGAGCTGTGAGCGTTCTTTCCGGGGATCTGTGCTAAATCCAGTCCAAGGGCTAGCTTTGGCTGGTGCGTGTCTCCTTTACATGGGCAAAGAGGAAAGTCTTAACTTGGCGCCGGAAAGATAGCAGCGTTGGTGCCAGGCGAGCCTCGTTAGGGAGATCATTCCATAGTCTGGGGGCCACCACCGAAAAGGCCCTGTCCCTCGTTGCCACACTCCTGAGCCTCTCTCGGAGTAGGCACCCGGAGGAGGGCCTTAGATGTTGAACGTAGTGACCGGGTATATTCACGTTGGGAGAGGCGTTCCGTCAGGTATTGTGGTCCCAAGCCGTTTGTCCCAAGCAACAAACATGTTTGTTTGTTTATTACACTTTAGGGCAGAGCTTTCCAAACTGTGTGTCGCGACACATTAGTGTGTCAGCTGCAGTGTGTAGGTGTGTCACGCAAACATAACGAGAAACCTCTGAGTCTATGTGAAAAAAGCAATACCAACTTGCATGCATTTTTACGCAGCAAAGGTGCCGATTAGTATGGTGCACTGGTATATTCCCCTTCTGTCGGTTGAGGGATCATACAGGTACTGCGCATGTGCAGTATGCATAATCGGGTCGAAACAGCTGATTCCGCATCACTTCCGGTGACGCGGCTGCACCTGAAGTGACGCATTCGAAAAATTCCATGGGTCCAGTTTTTTGATAGAACATCGTCTCAACCGCTGCTTGATCGTAGCTGGACAAAATTGGTTCAATGTGAAAAGTTTTGGAAATGTATGTTATTATCTTGCAAATCATATATTTTTAAAAATATAAATGAAAGGTTTTCATGAGATATGTTGTGTCCCCATACATATGTGTCCGTATCTCTTATAAGGGGTTAGTTTAACCTTCGGTTTGCTAGTAAAACTGAATTACTGTGTTGTGAAATGATGCATGTCTAAAACGTGTGTCACCAACATGAAAAGTTTGGAAAGCTCTGCTTTAGGGTGACCACATGGAAAGGCGGACAGGGCTCCTGCATCTTTAACACTTGTATAGAAAAGGGAATTTCAGCAGGTGTCATTGTTATGCCTGCAGCACCTGGTGAAATTTCTTCTTTATCTGCAGAAGCCCTGCCCTCTTGTATCTAGTCCAGAAGGCAGGGCTCCTGCAACTTTAACCGTTGTGATGAAGATTATGGCATGATCTCCCCAACGAGGCTCGCCTGGCGCCAACTTTGTTATCTTTTCGGCACCAGGTTAAGACTTTTCTCTTCTGCTAGGCAGTTAACAACATATGCGGAGTTGTTTTTTTTTAACTGTTTTAAATGATATTGCTGTTTTTGTGCTTTAAAATTATTGTATATTTGTTTTTAACGTCGTTTGTAAGCCGCCCAGAGAGCTTCGGCTATGGGGTTGTATATAAATGTAATAAATAAATAAGTCACCCAGTGGGTTTTCATGGCCGAGTGGGGACTAGAACCCAGATCTCTTGACTCGCAGTCCAACACCTTAATCACTACACCACACTGGATAGCCTTTGTTCCCTCCTGCCATCGGTATTTATCGTCCCTACCCCGCAGCTGTGAGGCTGTGGGGTTTTGTGGGAACCAAGTGGCAAAGCTGCATTATAAAGTTACCCCCAAGGCTGTTCTAGATGAAGCACAGTAAAGGTTTCGTCTGCTTTGTCTAACCTTGTTCTATGATTCTGTGTATTCAGCCAGCCTCTCACCTGAGTAGGTACTGGGAAAGATCTTGCACTATTCAGAAGGCCCTTCCCTGATTTTCACTGTTATCAGGATAGCCTTGTCAGGAGAGAGGGTTCTAAAAAGTATCATCATCATCATCATCATCATCATCATCATCATCATCATCATCATCTATTTTTTCGCTCATGGCAGTTTTTCTAGACGAACATGTCAGGCTTTGCCAAGCCATGCAGTCCTTTACTGATTCAGAAACTTCCTTACTATTGAACATGTTTTGAGTATGACTGCTTCCTGGATGTTTGTATGGATGTATTTTGGTACGCCCAGTTTCTGAAGGTTTTCTGTAAAAAAAAAATTGATATGATGCCAGTGACTGAAGTGACTAGCAGAATAATGATAACTTTTACCTGTTACCATAGTTCTTTAACTTCCATAGCCAGTGATGTATATTTCCCCCTCTTTTCCTCTTCCTTTTCTACAACATTTTTTGTCAATAGGTATTGCTATGTCAATGAGGTAGGTGTTTCCCCCCCTTTTTTTGTTTATGACTGTTATGTCTGGTCAATTGCAAAGTATTGTATTATTGTATTATTTATTTATTTATTACATTTTTATGCTGCCCATCTGCCGAAGCTCTCTGAGCAGCGCACAATCAAACCCCATAAAATATAACAAGTTTAAAACGTTATAAAGTTAAAAAGACAATATAAAACCAGCTGCATTAAAAACCAGGGAAAGCCTTTGTAAAAAGGTATGTCTTCAGGAGGCATTTAAAGATGTTACGTCTTCCACTTCACGAACCGTACGAGGGAGGGTCCTCCAGAGGGTGGGGGCCACCACAGAGTAGGCCTGCTGCCGTGGTTCTTCATGGCGGCATTCTGTTCATCTCAGAATGGCCAGTAGGGTTTGACTCAGAATGGCCAGTGGGGCCTCCTCTGAGGATCATAGTTGTCATCCAGGTATATATAAGGGAAGGCGGTCTGCTAGGTATCCTGGTCCCAAGCTGTTTAGGGCTTTGTAGGATAACAGCACAACCTTGTAAGTGGCTTGGTAGCTAATAGGCAGGCAGTGCAGTTCTTTAATATAGGTTTTATATGAGCAGAGCTAGGTGTCCCATTCTGCACTAGCTGCAGCTTCCAAACCACACACATGGGTAGCCCCACATAGAGTGCATTACAGTAGTCTAGTCATGAGGTTACCAATGCATGAATGACTGTGACAAGGCAATCCCTAACCAGAAACAGGCTCAATTGGCGTACCATAAATTCCATCTGAGTCCTTTGCATACAATGCACCGTGACAGCAGACTATAATGCTGGTGTGATGGAACTTATAGTCATCATGACTACTAGCCATTGAGTACCTTCTCCTCTACGAATTTGTCTAATCCCTTTTTATAGCAATCCAAATTTAAAGCAATCTCTGTTGTGGCACCCTGACTGTGGAATGCGCCCCCCCCCTTGGAAGGCCCGACTGGTGCCAACATTGACTGCATTTCGACGCCAAGTAAAAACATGGCTTTTTAACAAAGGCTTTGATGGTTAAACTCACTGGCACATTGTTTTAACTGTTTTAACTGCTTTTACTGCTTTTAAGCTTCCAAATCACGTGAGGTACTGGTTCCTCTCTATTCAGCCCTGGTTAGGCCTCATCTAGAGTATTGTGTCCAGTTCTGGGCTCCACAATTCAAGAAGGACGCAGACAAGCTGGAGCGTGTTCAGAGGAGGGCAACCAGGATGATCAGGGGTCTGGAAACAAAGCTCTATGAAGAGAGACTGAAAGAACTGGGCATGTTTAGCGTGGAGAAGAGAAGATTGAGGGGAGACATGATAGCACTCTTCAAATACTTAAAAGGTTGTCACACAGAGGAGGGCCAGGATCTCTTCTCGATCCTCCCAGAGTGCAGGACACGGAATAACGGGCTCAAGTTAAAGGAAGCCAGATTCCAGCTGGACATCAGAAAAAACTTCCTGACTGTTAGAGCAGTACGACAATGGAATCAGTTACCTAGGGAGGTTGTGGGCTCTCCCACACTAGAGTCATTCAAGAGGCAGCTGGACAACCATCTGTCAGGGATGCTTTAGGGCGGATTCCTGCATTGAGCAGGGGGTTGGACTCAATGGCCTTGTAGGCCCCTTCCAACTCTGCTATTCTATGATTCTATGAACTTGGGTCATGGTTTAATTTATTTTTAACTGTGCACATTTATTGTTTTATACTGTATGTTTTTATCTGTATGTCGCTCTGAGATCTTAATAATATAGGGCAGGATAAAAATGTTTTAAATAAATAAATAAATAAATAAATCTTATGAAAGTTAATTCCATAGTTTAATTAAGTGCTGTCTTTTATCTGTCCTGAATCTCCACCACTTAGCTGCATTTGATGAGCCTAGTATTATGGGAGAGGGAGAAACACTTCCTCTATCCACTTTCTCCATACCATGCATAGTTTTATACACCTCTGTTTTGTCCCCACTTAGCTACCCTCCCCCTGCCCCCAAATATTGTCAACTTTTGCTCCATCCCCCTGAGCATTTTGGCAGCCCTTAACTGATGTGGCTGCAAAAAAAAGAGCAAATGCTGTTTTGGGCTGCATTAATAGCTTCCAAATCACGCAAGGTACTGGTTCCCCTCTATTCTGCATTGATTAGGCCTCATCTTGGGTATTGTGTCCAGTTCTGGGCACCACACTTCAAGAAGGATGCAGACATCTGGAGGGGGTTCAGAGGAGGACAACGAGGATGATCAGGGGTCATCCTCGTTGCCCTCCTATGAGGAGGGGCTGAAAGCACTGGGCATGTTTAGCCTGGAGAAGAGAAGATTGGGGGGGGGGGGGGAGACATGATAGCACTCTTCAAGAACTTGAAAGATTGTCACACAGAGGAGGGCCAGGATCTCATCTTGATCATCCCAAAATGCAGGACACAGAATAATGGGCTCAAGTGACAGGAAGCCAGATTCCGGCTGGACATCAGGAAAAACTTCCTGACTGTTAGAGCAGCATGACAATAGAACTAATGACCTAGGGAGGTGGTGGCCTCTCCCACCCTAGAGGCCTTCAAGAGACAGCTGGGCAGCCAAATGTCAGAGATGCTTTAAGGTGGATTCCTGCATTGAGCAGGGGGTTGGACCTGATGGCCTTAGAGGCCCCTTCCAGCTCTACTATTCTATGATTCTATGAATTCATGCTTTACACGTATGGATCTGGGCTGCCATTAGTCTGCGCCACGTCTACCATTTGCTCTAGTTTCTTCTAGTTTGGAAGGCTGGGGTGTCTTGCTTCCAGATACATGAAGGCAAAACTAAGTGCATCCCATCCGTAGCTGCAGAGTGGTGAGGAGATTTTTACAGGGGAGGAGCGGCACGCAAGGGGTGTTGACAATCTCTGGGTTGTGCCTCTGTGTTGGTGACCATTCCTCTCCTGCAACGGATGAAACATGATGCAGCCTAGCACCAATTTGAAAAGAACGTGGCCATAGGTTGCCAGAGCATCTGAAAAAAGGATTCTTTCTGAATAGCTTTCCCTGCTGTTTGCTAAAATTACATTTCTGGTCGCCACTGGGAAACATATTTGCAGGGCTCTGTGTGTATTCACCTGCCATGGCCTCCTGGGGAGCTTATGAATGGCCCAGACGTAACTCTTCGCTTAGCTGAGTGGTCACTTGGGAAGACCTTGTTGTGCTCAGCAGCTTCTGACTCTGAACCCTGCATTAGCAAGACCTGATTGATCAATGATAATATTATAACTAATAATTAGTCAGGAAATGTCCATCGGATCAGAAGTCAGACTGTTGGATACGTTGCCTTTCACATATCTTTATAAGTTTAAAATCAATAAGCATATTTATCCGCAAAATCCTGAGCAGACTGGGAAGGGCGATGCCGTCTATGAAGTCTAATATTGCCTGTTTCCTGCCTGAGGCCTGGGCTGCCGTTGAAGCCGCCTTCCGGACCACGATGGACGATGGAGCCGGGTAAGTGGGGGAGGGGGGCTTACTTGGCTCTGCCGCCTGCCGCGGCGGTTCATGCGGCTGTGGACAGCGAAGCCAGGCTAAGGGAGAGGGGGACTTATCGGCCCCCATTTTGTCCCCCCTTACCTGCCTCCACTGTCCGCTGCAGAGGCAAGTAAGTGGGGAAGGGGGGGCAAAATGGGGGGCGAATATCGATCCGGACCTCCGGATCTCGCTCCGGATCTGGTTCTGGACCAGATTGGAGGAGGTCTGGATCGACCTGAACTGGTTTGGGCCCGATCTGGAAGGTCCAGATTGGGATCTGAAGCGGTTCAGGGAGGGGTGCACAGCCCTACCAGAGAGTATATAACGATGACAGCTGATTTGATTATGGACTTGGGGCTATTTCTCTGGTTTGTTCACAAAGAGAAAAGCCAGACTTCTTTGTTTGCATATCGGGACAAACACCACAAAGACGAAACATATCTGAATTATTTAGCTGCTCTCAATCAGAGCAGGGGAGATCAGGCAGTGTGCAGTAGCATGCTGACTCATTCATAAAAACCCAAGGTTTTAAAGAAGTTACTATATGTTCAGCTTTTTAAGGTTCAGCTCTGAGAATATGTCCCTCAAATCAATGGTTTTGTACTGCAGTGGAACACTCAAATACGGGATCAGTCATTTGGTTCACATGGAACCATATGGTTTATGATTTGATTATGGTTTCATGTGGATCTCATATAAGATTCAGATCCATGTTTTTGTGTCATGGTCACCCCCATGAATAGTGGATCCATGATTTTTGTGGTTCAGTCCGTAGAAGCAGATACGATGGTGTTCCAGTGTTGTCTTATGATCATGAGGATCCCGGCCTCAGAGCCATGTTTTTGCACTGTGGTTGCACTCAAGAGTGGTAGATCCTTGATTTTTGTGGTTCAGTCTGTGAAGGCTGATGTGCTCTGCGATTGGATTGTAGTTTGGGGAGTTGCTTTATAAAAATCATATGAAATCATGAGGATCCCTGAGGATATGTTCCTGTTTTCCATGTTTTTGCACCATGGGCATGCCCATGAGTGTTGGAACCCAGATTTTGGTGGTTCAAACTGTGGAGGATGACTGGATTGTAGTTGGGGGGGGGGAAAGGTTTACTCTGTAAAAATAATATAACATCACGAGGATCCCTGAGGATTCCTGTCTCAGATCCATGTTTTTGTGCCGTGGCTGCACCCACGGCTGGTGGATCCCTGATTTTTTTGTGGTTCAGTCCGTGTAGGCAGATGTGCTCTGTGATTTGATGGTGGTTTTGTGGGTTCCTCTTTAAAAATCGTATGAAATCATGAAAGTCCTTTTTTGATTTCCTGGATCCTGGTTTTACTTTCTTCCCTGAACTTCCCTTCTCTATACAACTGTTAAAGATACAGGAGCCCTGCCCTCCTTTTCATATGGTCGCCCTAAAGGGGCATTTATATTAGTTATGAAATTGTATTTGTATAGCTTTTAAAACTTTGTAAACCTCCCAGAGAGCGCTGGCTATTGGGAAGAAAGAGAGGGAGGATGCTTCTGCCACCCAGTCCTCCAAGAGTTAAACGAGCTGAGCTGTGCTTCCTAGAGAGGCAGGAAATGTTTTAAAAAGTGCGGGAAATGCAAGAGCCAGGCGCCCACATTCCTCTTCCGGGAAGGGAAAAGGGCCTCGTGGGTCTCCTTGGGCAGGAGGGGAGGCGGATGCACGGCCGGAGGTAAGATGCAACTCAACGTGGGGCTGGGAGGTGGAGGAGACGTGGGGTGTGTGCGTTAAGATTTTGCTTTTAGGGGCGGTTTAGAGGTCCAGGGGCTGAGCCCTGCAATCCAGCTACAAAATCAGCCCCGAACGCATAGAATGATAGAATCATAGAATAGCAGAGTTGGAAGGGGCCTACAAGGCCATCGAGTCCAACCCCCTGCTCAATGCAGGAATCCACCCTAAAGCATCCCTGACAGATGGTTGTCCAGCTGCCTCTTGAAGGCCTCTAGGGTGGGAGAGCCCACAACCTCCCTAGGTCACTGGTTCCTTTGTCGTACTGCTCTAACAGGCAGGAAGTTTTTCCTGATGTCCAGCTGGAATCTGGCTTCCTTTAAGTTGAGCCCGTTATTCCGTGTCCTGCACTCTGGGAGGATCGAGAAGAGATCCTGGCCCTCCTCTGTGTGACAACCTTTCAAGTATTTGAAGAGTGCTCTCATGTCTCCCCTCAATCTTCTCTTCTCCAGGCTAAACATGCCCAGTTCTTTCAGTCTCTCTTCATAGGGCTTTGTTTCCAGACCCCTGATCATCCTGGTTGCCCTCCCCTGAACACGCATGGTTTCTGTTGCACGGCCTTGAAGCCTCCCTCCCGTAGCAACCCAGCGCCCCCCTGGACTATGCCTTGTTCTGATTGCAAGGTCTTTCTGTCAGCCTCCACTGGAGCAATGTCCAGTTGCCCTGGGGCAGAAGAAGCAGCCTGGGGGTGATGATGGGCGATGGGGCAGAAGAAGCTCTGCTGCTTTTATGAGTCCTGGCTGGAGGAGAGCCTGGTCCGTTTCCCTCCTGCTTGGCCAGAAATGGGTGAGGAGATTTGAAAGGGATCAGGCCCTTCTTTGCTTTCCCGAGCTGGAGATGCTCAAGGCAGAGAGTGGAGGAAATGAAATGTCCCGTCCCCCACCCACCCAGCTGCACGTGGTGTTGCTCGGAGATGAACAGAAAGGACTTCTTCGGAGGTCCTCTGCGGAGTTTGGCTCCACTCCCTGCTGTGCAGGTGAAGCGCAAAACAACAGAATGAACCTGTTGGGTGTTTTATTGTGGTTTTAATTTTTGTGAACCGCCCAGAGAGCTTCGGCTATTGGGCGGTATAAAAATGTAATAAATAAATAAATAAAATAAATAAACAGAATGAAATTCCATAGGGATCAATGCCAAGTTCTACAGCTAGGAAAAAGAAACCAAATGAACAGTTACAAGATGAGGGATACTTGGCTCAGCAACACTACAAGCGAGAAGGATCTTTGGACTTGCTGTAGATCACAAGCTGAATATGAGCCAACAGTGTGAGTGGCTGCAAAAAAAGCAAATGCTGTCTCGGGCTGCATTAATAGAAGTATAGCTTCCAAATCACGTGAGGTACTGGTTCGGCCCTGGTTAGGCCTCATCTAGAGTATTGCGTCCAGTTCTGGGCTCCACAATTCAAGAAGGACGCAGACAAGCTGGAGCGTGTTCAGAGGAGGGCAGCCAGGATGATCAGGGGTCTGGAAACAAAGCCCTATGAAGAGAGACTGAAAGAACTGGGCATGTTTAGCCTGGAGAAGAGAAGATTGAAGGGAGACATGATAGAACTCTTCAAATACTTAAAAGGTTGTCACACAGAGGAGGACCAGGATCTCTTCTCGATCCTCCCAGAGTGCAGGACACGGAATAACGGGCTCAAGTTAAAGGAAGCCAGATTCCAGCTGGACATCAGGGAAAACTTCCTGACTGTTAGAGCAGTACGACAATGGAATCAGTTACCTAGGGAGGTTGTGGGCTCTCCCACACTAGAGGACTTCAAGAGGCAGCTGGACAACCATCTGCCAGGGTTGCCTTAAGGTAGATTCCTGCATTCTGCAGGTGGTTGAACTTGATGGCCTTATAGGCCCCTTCCAACTCTATGATTCTAGCGGAATCTCTGTTGTTTTGCTATAACCGGTTCAAAGACCCCTTTACAGCAACCCTGTTAGTTGGGCCAATATGACAGTATGATGTAGTGGTCCAAGTATTGGGCAGACACCAGAAAAACCCAGGTTAACATCCCCACTTCGATATAGTGCTGACTGGGTGGTCTTCTGCCAGTAACTCTCTCAGCTGGATCTACCTCGCTGGGTTGTTGTGAAGATACAGGGGGTGGTGGTGGAAGAATCATGTGTGCTGCCCTGAATTCCTTCAAGGGCAACTGGGATAAAAAATTGTGATTAATCATAACCTTTTGCCCCTATTACAGATTTGTATCTGTGTTTATTATTTAGGTTTACTTATATGTATTATTTGTATTTTTATGTTTCCTGCTCTGTGCCCCCTAAAGTAAAAGCACTGCTAAATGTTGACATTCAAATGTGCTGCCAATCCAAAGGAAATTTTGGAAGTACCCCAGATTATATACAGGAGAAAAAGGGTAACTAATCATCTTTCTCCCATTGTACAGGTAAAGATTGTGTTTGTTCATGTTTTATTATTTATTTTTATTTTATTTCTCTGCACTCCTGCTCTATCCTCCCGAAAGTAAAAACACTGCTAAATGTTGACATTCAAAAATTCAGACACCCCCAGTTAAATTTTGGAAGTACCCAGATTATATATCCGGTTCCCCTAGTTTCTGCTCTGTTCCACCTTGGCAGCCGGTGTATTTCTTGCAAGGCCAGAGGCAGACCAGAGTCGCTGCCGGCCTTTGTGCTTTTAAGGAAGGGAGATCAGCCATTGCTTCTCCTTCCCCAAAAGCATTGTGTGGTGTAGACTGATACATGCAACACTGACCACTGGAGAATTCATTCAGGTTGCAAACCTCCATTTTGAGACTGGTCTGTCTAATCTGCAGGCCTCTTGGCTATGACCCCGGGCCAAATTTCTGGCTTTCCCTCACTTTTCAGCCGTTCACAACCGAATCCTGCAGCTCACATGTCAGTGCCTGGCAGAAGTTTTACTTATGGATTTCTGCATTTTTGGATGCTCTCAAAAGTATTTTGGGATTCCTCAAATGTGTATGTGTGGTTAAAGAGAGCTGTTGTTAGTCCTTTGTTGCTATTTTGCATCCTCAGAGATACCTCTCTCTGATTAAGACTGTATATTGGGAAACACTTTGAGTGCATTAACTCTTATTAATGCATTTATTTTGTGTGCAATTTTTTGGGTTTGGCTTCTATTCACCAAATCTTGGCATAGGTGGCGTGGTTGTGGGGTTGGCAAACGCTTCCCAGAACCAGATGTTCTCCTTGCACTTCCCACACTCCACCCCTATTCTCCTTTTAAACATCAGTTCCTGGATGTATTGGATGTGTTCTTTGTTTTTATTCACCCCTTACTTATGTGGTTACTTACAGGAGCACACAGAGGGAGACACAGACCGGAGGTTTTGGAAGGACGTCCTGAGTTGGCAGTCGGACGCAACTGCATCTTGTGTTTGGTGATCCCGGGAACAGGGGTAAGTGGGATTCTTTTCTTCAAATTGGAAGTTTAGACCTGTCTGAATTTCACTTGAGAGACATGGGAGGGTCCCAGTCTGCAGAGGAAAAGTCCCCACCCCATTTGGTTGTATGTTGAGAAATTTCTCCAGTTTTTGTAGTGACTATGGCGTTAAGCCTCGTGTGGTGCAGAGCGGTAAAGCAGCAGTTTCTGCAGCTGAAACTCTCCCCACGGCCTGAGTTCGATTCCAGTGGAAGCTGATTTCAGGCAGCCAGCTCGGGTCGACTCAGCCTTCCATCCTCCCGAGGTCGGTAAAATGAGTACCCAGTTAGCTGGGGGAAAGGTAATAACGGCCGGGGAAGGCAACGGCAAACCACCCCGCTATAAGGCCTGCCAAGAAAACGTCAGCAAAAGCTGGCGTCCCTCCAAGAGTCAGTAATGACTCAGTGCTTGCACGAGAGGTTCCTTTCCTTTCCTGGTGTTAAAATGTCTAAGGATGAACTGATTAAATTCTGTGATCGTGAATGGCCGACCTTCGGCACTGAGTGGAGACCAGGGGGCCTCTTTGATGCCGCGGCCATTACTGCTGTCCACAATATAGTAACTAGAGATCAACACTGGGATCAGTTTCCATACGCTGATTCCTGGTTGGGCACTGTGACAGCCCAACCTGCCCCCCCCCCCCGGTGGTTTCTAAAATGTAAAATGCAAAAATGTAAAATGATAAGTAAATAAAGCGATTGCCTCCTTTATTTAAACGACAACCCTGCAAAGTAGGTGAGAGCACTGTCGTTGGGAAGAGAGGCAGTAGACAACCTGGGTGGCTCACTTTGTGCTGAGGTTGGGGCATCTGAAAGAATACACCTCTTTCCATTCCTTTTGGCCAAGTAAAAAGTTTGAGAGCTCTACAGTTTCTCTCACAGAAAGTTTTAAATTTCAGGGAAGAAATAATAAAACGTGCAGAAAAAGCTACCCAGTTATCTTTTCCCTTTTCAAACTGGGAGCAATAGTATATGATTCTATGATTCTAGGGAGATGTCTGTACGGGAGATTATTTCAGAGTAGAGAATTCTGGTCCCCCCCCCCCCCCCCGTCCCTCCTTTCAGGTGCTGGTGGCCTTTGAGGAGGTGGCTGCGTATTTCACTGAGGGGAGAAAGGTCCCCTGGATCCAGCCTAAAGAGCCCTGTGCACAAACCCCCTGCTAGAAAATCATGGGGGAAAAGCTGCTCTGAGTAAAGATACTTTTTCCTTCTTTGATAAGATAACGTGAGATGAATTCCTATTTTTGCTGTCACTCTGCTGTAGGGATGCCAGTGTGGACACGGATGCCTGGGCCATATGTCCTCGGGGTGCCTTTTCTCTCACACTCCGCTAGACCTGAGCTTGGCTGCCACCATTTTGAACACTGTCAAATTGGATTCTTAGAGATGTCATGGCATAAAGTCACTTGTATCTCACGTGGGTGTAATGCAGGGCTGGGCCACTTTTTGCCCCTCTGGATGTTTTGGCCTATAAATCCCATCAGCCATAGACCGCACAGGCAGTGGTGAAGGATATTGGGAGTTGTAGGCCAGAACATCCGGAGGGCCTCAAGTCGCCCACCCCTAGAATCATAGAATAATAGAGTTGGAAGGGGCCTATAAGGCCATTGAGTCCAACCCCTTGCTCAATGCAGGAATCCACCCTAAAGCATACCTGACTGATGGTTGTCCAGCTGCCTCTTGAAGGCCTCTAGTGTGGGAGAGTCCACAACCTCCCTAGGAAACTGGTTCCATTGTCGTACTGCTCTAACAGTCAGGAAGTTTTTCCTGATGTCCAGCTGGAATCTGGCTTCTTGTAACTTGAGCCCATTATTCTGTGTCCTGCACTCTGGGAGGATCGAGAAGAGATCCTGGCCCTCCTCTGTGTGACAACCTTTTAAGTATTTGAAGAGTGCTATCATGTCTCCCTTCAATCTTCTCTTCTCAAGGCTAAACATGCTCAGCTGTTTCAGTCTCTCTTCATAGGGCTTTGTTTCTAGACCTCTGATCATCCTGGTTGCCCTCCTCTGAACACGCTCCAGCTTGTCTGCGTCCTTCTTGCATTGTGGAGCCCAGAACTGGACGCAATACTCTAGATGAGGCCTAACCAGGACTGAATAGAGAGGAACCAGTACCTCACGCGATTTGGAAGCTATACTTCTATTAACGCAGCCCAAAATAGCATTCGCCTTTCTTGCAGCCATACCGCACTGATGTCCTGCCTCATTGCTCCCGTCTTCCTTCCGTCAATCCAGTTCTTTCCGAACATAGATGAGGTAGGAAAACTCAGGCTCCTGGTGCCTCAAATGTCTCGGCTTGAGGTCTCCTGTCACTGAGTGGGAAATAGAAGGAATAGTAGAGTACACTGATTAAATGGCTGGATGACAGCTAGAGTGCAGGTAGCATAGGTCTCGCAGCGAGTACGATCAAAGACTCTGCGTCGTGCCTATTACGCGGCAGTGAGGATGGCAAAAAAATCATATTACGCCTCCTCAATTTCATCTTCAAAATGCCACCCAGCAGAACTATTCCGAGTAATGAATAGCCTGTTGGGAGGCGGCTCGGGCCCAGGGAAACCAGAATTGGAACCTTCTGTCATCTGTAATAAATTTGCTGGGCATTTCGAGGAGAAAATTGCTTGGATTCGCTCAGAACTTGATGCCACAGTTGTTGCAGAGCCTGAGGAGGTGTACAGTGCCCCGTCTGGTCATGTTAGGCTATTGGGCGGTATAGAAGAGCTTTGGCTATTGGGCAGTATAGAAATGCAATAAATAAATAAAATGTTTCCTGCGATCAGTTCCAGTTGTTTTAGCCTGATGATGTGGACAAGACGCTTGAATCAGTCCGTCCCACCACATGTAAGCTTGACCTTTGCCCATCCTGGCTAATTCGATCTAGCAAAGGTGGACTGATTGGGTGGGTCCAGGGGGTGGTAAACGCCTCCCTCTGTCAGGGAGTGGTGCCTGCTGCCTTGAAAGAGGCTGTAGTGCGCCCTCTCCTGAAGAGGCCCTCCCTGGACCCAGAGGTATGTGAGAACTAGTGCCCCATCGCTAATATCCACTTTTTGGGCAAGGTGCTTGAGTGTGTGGTGGTTGGGCCACTTCAGACACTCTTGGAAGAGACTGAAAGAACTGGGGAAGAGAAGGTTGAGGGGAGACATGAGAGCACTCTTCAAATACTTCAAATACAAATAGGTTGTCACACAGAGGAGGGCCAGGATCTCTTCTCGATCCTCCCAGAGTGCAGGACACAGAACAATGGTCTCAAGTTACAGGAAGCCAGAATCCGGCTGGACATCAGGAAAAACTTTCTGACTGTTAGAGCAGTACAACAATGGAACCAGTTACCCAGGGAGGTCGTGGCCTCTCCCATCCTCGAGGCCTTCAAGAGGCAGCTGGACAGCCATCTCTCAGGGATGCTTTAAGGTGGATTCCTGCATTGAGCAGGGGGTTGGACTCGATGGCCTTGTAGGCCCCTTCCAACTCTGCTATGCTATGATTATTTGGACCCATTTCAGTCTGGTTTCGGGCCAGCGCATGGCACAGAAACAGCCTTGGTTGCTCTGACCGACGACCTGCTCTGGGTGAAAGACAGGGAAGTGCTACCCTGTTGATCTTCCTGGATCTCTCAGTGGCTTTGGATATCATAGAGCAGTACGACAATGGAATCAGTTGCCTGGTGAGGTTGTGGCCTCTCCCACACTAGAGGCCTTCAAGAGGCAGCTGGACAACCATGCTTTAGGGTGGATTCCTGCATTGAGCAGGGGGTTGGACTCGATGGCCTTGTAGGTCCCTTCCAACTCTGCTATTCTATGATTATGGTAACTTACTGGATCAGCTCTGCGAGATGGGAGTTGGAAGCACTGTGTTACAGTGGTTCCGCTCCTATTTGCAGGACTGGTTCCAGAGAGTGGCATTGGAGGATTCCTGTTCTACCCCATGGCTATTAAGCTGTGGGGTGCCACAGGGTTCTATTCTATCCTCCATGCTGTTCAACGTCTATATGAAGCTGCTGGGTGAGGTCATTAGGGGTTTGGGGGTTGGGTGCCATCAGTTCGGCCTGCCTCGATGGGTGGACTCCGACTGCAGTTCTCATTTTACATCCAGTCTTAATCAGTACCTCTCTAAATGTTTGGGACAAGGGTGGGAGTTACACACCCCATACCACCCCCAATCTGCAGGGCAAGTGGAAAGGATGAATGGCACATTGAAGAAACGCCTTGTTAAAATTTGCAGAGCTGCCAATTTGACATGGCCAACGGCCCTGAACTTAGCCCTTCTGTCCATGAGAACCACACCCCGTCGACCACTTGGACTGTCACCTTATGAAGTTTTGTTTGGTAGGCCACCCCCAGTAGGAAGAGAATATGCTAGGCCACATGTTACTTTGTTGGGGGGAGACGAAGATCTCACTGCCTATATTATTCAGCTACAGGTCCAGTTCCAGAGGATTTGGAAATTTGTTGGAGACGCTCCACCCTTGCCGCTAGACGTGCCTGCTCACCCTTTTCAACCTGGAGACGTGTTTGTGAAGAGCTTTACTGCTGAAGGGCTACACGAGCATTGGTAACAGGCCCTCATCTAGTTTTGCTGGTGACCCACATCGCATTCACTTTTGAGGGAAAGACCTCTTGAATTCATTATACCCAGTGCTCGCAAAGGCATCCAGATAGTCCTCTTGACTCCAGCTCCACTGGAGGGGATGAAAGTGAGGACAGCGCGCAGCAGGGGAACAGCAACGCTAGCCTTGCTACGGACCCAACGGACAAGGAAAGGCCAGAAAAAGAAGCAGAGGAGGAACAGGCTCATCCCAATAACACGGACCTGAGTGACTTTTCAGGCCTCAAAAATCAAGTAGAGCGATGGCATAGAACCTAACTTGGTCTAGGGATAGGTGTTGGATGTGTCTTACCGTGTATTTGTAGATTCAATTGGTGGTTTAAGAATTATTGTCTTATAAAGTGTACATCAGTGTGAATTATGGCACTAGCCAAAGTATTAACAGTGCTCGGTCTCCTGAGTTCCCTACCCCCCACAATATCTCAACTGGTTCCAGCCATTTCACCACGTTTTCAAAATAGCCTTGTGTCTATAACCCAGGCTATACAGCAATCCCTTAATCTCACTTCATGTTGGATATGCCTGGAAACATCGACGCATTTACCCACAGCAGTGACTTGGGGAGTAAGCCCTCTCACGAGTCGCCAATTGGCTAGTCCAGTGTTTGGACTTCCAAATGCTGCCAAAAACAATCTGACTTGGGAAAAATCTGGTTATCATACTTCACAAGAGTGGTGGGAAGTCCGAGATACTGAAGGGACTTGGTGTTTCCATAGGAAACCATCAAGTAATGCCACCACTAATATGGGTACCTCTCGTTGTGAGTGGACACAAGGCATTAAAAATTATACTCACGCCTATAATTGCACCAGATACGGAAATTGGAATGAAACCCATATAGATGGCTATTTTTGCAATGCTTCCACAGCTTATGAAGCAGAAAAGTGGTGCAAATCCGTAGAACAGAACATAGACAGTAATGCATTGCTCTGTAAATCGTTAAATCTCACCCACGGAATAGGCCACAAGAACAAAACACACTTTGGATGGTGGCATAAAAATGGAACCTTTGTTATAGGATTTCCCACCACACAAGTTGCAGTCGGCTCATGGTGGGCTGAAAAATCACTCTGTAATAAGAGTAATGAAAACACAGAAACCCAAACGTTTACCTGCCAAGCAACCTGTGAGCATTGCATGTTCCGTGGACCAGTTCAAGGAGGTTATTATCATGAAGAGAGAATCGGTGACCCAAATAGTTATGATGGACCTTACAATCAAGGAAAAGAAGCCATATTAGGGCACTACTTTGTTTGTGGACGAAGAGCGTTTCAGAAATTACCCCCCAATTGGTTTGGAACCTGCTATGTAGGCATAATTTATCCCCCCTTCAAACTTTTAGCACCGCAGACCAAAATATGGGTACCCACTTACGCACAGCTACAAGTCAGGAAGAAGAGATCTACTGCTATGTTATCGGCAACCCAGAAATGGGGAAACTATGAGTGGCCAGCTCATAAAATTGTAGAATATTACGACCCTATGACCTGGGAGCCAAATGTAGGAGCACGAGGTCTTCGAACCTTAACTGACAGTGTCATAAGGCTCCAGGGCGTAGTCGAAAACTTGGCAAATATGCCAACTGATGCTCTCCACTTAGACTCTTCTGAAATGCCACAAATGAGACAGTCATCCATCCAAAACAGACTAGGGAATGATTACCGCCTCGCTTCAAAAAGAGGTTTGTGTGGAGTCTCTAACTGGACGGACTGCTGTATAAATATATCTGACAATGGAAAACTAATATCTCAATTGGCCAAAAAAATTAGAGCCATTGCCCATGTTCCTGTGCAAAGAATTTCATCAGGGGGTACAAAGTTTCTTTTGGGCCCCTTCCCTTCTCCATTAGTCATTCTGTTTTTATCCACTATGGTTTTGTGCCATGAGCTGTAGTTTGTAAGGTCAAAAAGGGTATGGAGAGTGGAGTGGAGTGCTGTGCTTTGCATTTAAGGCCTTATGCTCTTATACTCCCTCCACAATAAATATAAATAAAATAAAAGAGGATCAAAGATAAGAAAGCACATTTGATTTGAGCATCTTTGTTTATGCTACAATACAGAGAAGGAGAAAGAATTCACATTGAAAAGGTAAATACACTTACTATATACTTTTAAAAAAGAGCTATGCTGGCTTTTTGTGTGTGAAAAATTTAGAATCGCAGCATGAAAATTAATGTTTGATTCAGTACTTCGTTTGGCCAAATGCACAAGACATTCCTGAGACATTGTAGACCTTAAATAATTCTTATAATTAGCTTAAGTTTGCTAGATGGCCTCTCTCCAGAAGCTACTGTTGCTGGAATTGTTAATAGTATTCTTAAGCTAGCACAAACATTTGGAAACAGGTCACCAAGTCTGTACTCTGTTTACAAGTTCAAAAAAAAATCCATTGTTTTAATCACCGATACGATGGGATGAACCAGTAAATGCTAGGCCACGTTCTCTCAAGGAGAGTACAACATCGATGATACGCTTTAAAAGGTTATACCATTTCACAGCTTCAGTTTTGATTGACGCTTCTAAGATGGTGTCAACTCCTGTCCCAGATAGCAGGCACCTTTGTCACCAAGCTAAGTAACATTCTCTGTGGCTACTGCCTTTTTCATGTTTTTGGATCCTGTTGGAAAGTTTCTGCCACTTCCCATTAGAATCTCAGCCTTCAGCAGATACCAGAGCAGACTGAGGCCTTAGCTAGACCTAAGGTTTATCCCGGGATCATTGCGGGGTCGTCCCTGCCTGCTCCCAGGATCCCCTGTGTGTTGTTTTGCACAGGAATGACCCCAGGACGATCCCAGGATAAACCGTAGGTCTAGCTAAGGCCTTAGATGCAGAAGTGCTAGTCTTGACTGTCTTGTGCCAAAATAATCGACATGGAAAGTAATATAAAGCTTGTTTCTGTTGACACCAGACAAGCCAGTCTCTTACATGTAGTTCTCCATTAGTGCTTTGAAATTTCAGGATGCTTTCTGGGAAAACTTGATTGCAGGTGTCTTTTGGGAATGTTATCGGCAGAGGGATGTGACCATTCATAACATACTTTTCTATTTCCTTTCGGAATGGAAACTTATTGGATCAAATGGGGGATTGATGAAAATAATTATACAACAGCTGTGTTTATGTGTTCTTTCAGCATAGATGGGAGAGCTATGTGATGAACAGCATGGTGGGGCCAAGGGTGAGTGATTTATGAAGGCTAACGCATAGCGTACATGCATCCAGCGTGTGATCGCATATATAACCTTTTTTGCCCAGCGACAGCTAGAGCGTGTGCAGTAACCTCAGCTCATGTAACTTAGAAAATATGTGGCACTGTGCCAAAGAGCACTGGCTGTCAATGAATTCCATTAGAATCTGTTTGCAGTTGTGCACTAGTATGAATGATGCAACTTGTTTGTAGCACTGTTTAAAACCCCCGAGAAGCAGACGCTCGGGGTTGCTTCTGCCTTTTTGTTCAGACAGCCTTCACTGTACATGAATAAACTCGAGTTGGATCTTACCCGGTGTCTAATAGCTTATTGGAGCGGCAGCTAGACACGAATCTAAGAGACTCTCACAACACTACCAACCACATTCAATTCACAAAAAGGCAAAAGGGGCAAATAAAATGTTCCTCAGTGCAGAAGATTTGAATAGTGTATTGAGCATTTTCCTGACAAACAGTATGAGGAAGTGTTTTTATAAAGGAGAGCAATAATATAAATGGAATGCTAGATTGTCAGCAGACTGTATTAAGGGAATGAAATGATATCAGTAACTTAAGGAAAAGAAGGAGAATCTTTTCAAACGTACTTAATTTAAACAGGGCATAGTTGGTGGCTGCGGGGAAAGCAGAGGCAGCAACCCAGATCTACACTACTGCTTTATAACAGTTTTGACAACTGTATATGGAGTGTGTCCTGGACCCCAACAGTTGTCAAAACTGTTATAAAGCGCTTTAAAGCAGTGTAGATCTTGCCCTGGGCCGGTTGCTCCTTATCTCTTCCTTGTTCTTTCCTCCTCCCACTTGCTTTTTTCTTAGGGTGACCATATGAAAAGGAGAACAGGGCTCCTGCATCTTTAACAGTTGTATTGAAAGGGGGATTTCAGCAGGTGTCATTTGTATACATGTAGCACCTGGTGAAATTCCCTCTTTATCACAACAGTTAAAGCTGCAGGTGCCCTGCCCTCTTTTAAATCTGGTCACAGTATAGCTGCAGTATAGCTCCTGCAACTTTAACTGTTGTGATGAAGAGGAAATTTCACCAGGTGTGACATGCATACAAATGACACCTGCTGAAATTCCCTTTTCTATGCAACTGTCAAAGATACAGGAGCCCTTTCTTCCTTTTCATATGATCACCCTGTTTTTCCTCTTCAGTTGGATCTTGCTCCCGCAGGAGAAGGAGCAAGCAAAGGCTGTTTAGCCTGGCCTTCCTAGCACGTGCTCGCTCTCCTCTTCACTCTTATGCACTCAGTCCTTTCTAACCTTCCCACCCTGCCCCATCTTTTTCTAAAACAACAAGCGGCTTCTTCCAGATAATTAATCACCATGACAACGAGGCCTCAACGCTTCCGCTGACCAAGCAGCCCTGGAACTGGATCAAATCCTCGTCCCCCCTGCCGCTGGCTTCTTGGCCATCCCAGAATGCAAGCAATTATAACAGGAGTCCCAAAACTGGGGTGGCAAGCCCCTTGTTTGGGGGGGGCACTTGCCCCCCTCTGCCCTACCTCCCTGTCTGGCTCCTGTCCACCTGCCCAGCGGGAAGTCAGTGCGCCTCTCTTCTATAAGAGTCTGCTATCACCTGATTATGTTTGCCTGCAAACGGCTTTTATATACAATATTGTATATTTGAGGTTTTAAAATGTTTGCAAACGTCTGGCTATCAGTGGCAGCACCAGAAAAAAAAAGGGGGGGTGGCATAGAAGGGGCAAAGTATAGTTCTAGGTGGGAGGGCTGTGTCCCACGTGTTAAGATCTCTGAAAGAAAAATAGTAGTACATCTCACACTAAAACTGCCATCCTTACCATAGATTCTTTTTTTTTTATATATATATTTTTATTTTCTACAATACTTAAACATACACATTTACATTCACATAAAAACAACAACAACAACAACATACTACATAATGTTCAATTTGAATACAAAATCTTATCTTAATAACATAATCAAATAACCTACAAGTGCACCCCCCACCTCGGGATCTCATTCCTACTTCCAGAATCTCATACTTTCTTCTGCTGGTGGTTTCCCACTTCCTTTTGAAAACACAAATATTAGGAACTGTTTCCAAATTCCTTCAAAATCATTTGATTTAGCTATACCTCTTCTCCATTTAATATTGCTTGTTAATTTATCATTAATAGCTATATCCCATACTTCTTTATACCATTCTTCAGTAGAATATTCCCCTTGAATCTTCCAGTTCCTAGCTACAATCAATCTTGCTGCAATCAACAAATTCGTTATCAGTTCCTTAGTTTCCTTTTTACATTTAAAATCTTCTTCAAATAGTGACAGCAATGCAACTTTTGGTGTTCGTTCTATCTTCATTTCCACAATTTCTTCAATCTCCAAAAACACCATCTTCCACAATTTCTGAACATAGTTACATTCCCACCACATATGCAAATACGTTCCTTTAACCCCACAACCTCTCCAACAATTTTCTGATTGCTGATTGTTTATCTTATTCAATCTAACCAGAGTTAGGTACCACCTCCATACAATTTTATAATAATTCTCTTTTATTCTTACTGACATATTTCTCAACGCTCTTTGTTTCCATAATCCCTCCCAACCCTGTTGTCCTATTTGTACCTTCAAATCTGTCTCCCAAACCATTTTACCCGAATTATCCACCGTCCCTTTCTCTACCAATATTCTATATAATTCACTCATCAACCCTTTTAACACTGTTCTTTTCTCCCTTTCATTATCTTTCTTAACTATTAGTTCCTCGAACTTTGTTAATTCTCTACACTCCATTATCTCTTACCCACTTTTTAGTCCACTGTTCTAATTGCCTATAATTTAACCAAGTTAATTTTTTATCCTTCAAAACCTCTTCCATATCCTCTCTTGTACTCATTCCTCTTAACCAATCCTTTAATTTCATTTTATTTTTTTCTATTAAAACTTTACTTAATCTACTCTTTAATTCCTCCGGGAAATTCTTCAACATTATTACCGGTGACAAAGGAGAGCCGCTTGGAAGCAGCTCCCCTTTATATTTACTCCAAATTTCCCAGTGAAACCTCAAGAGCGGGTTATTTATACTTTCCACCCATTTTTTTTCCCCTTCCATAAAAAATACATTTTCCAATTTAGTCTCTATATTACTCGTAATTTTTTCTTCCATCCAATCTAATTCCCCTAATCCTGTAATTGCCTTCACTATATATCTTAATCTATTAGCTACATAATATAATTTAATATTCGGGAGACCCAATCCTCCCTTTTTTTGGCTCAAATACCATTTACTTTTATTTACCCTCGCTTTCTTATCACCATTACAATAATTATTTATAATCCTTTGCCAACTTTTTAGCTCTAATTCTGAAATTTTTATTGGTAGCATCCTGAACACAAAATTAATCTTTGCTAAAATCTTCATTTTTATTAATGCTATTCTTCCAAATTTAACCTTTTATATTTTTCCAATTTTGCTAAAATCTCTTTTTTTAACACATTTAAATTCTCTTTCTCTAAACTCTCTAATTTCTGCGTAATTTTTATTCCCAAATATCTAATCTGATTCTTAACTCTAATTTCTCTTCCCTTTTCTTCCCAATCCTTCTCTTCCTTTTTAGTATAATTAAACAACATCAATTCTGATTTAGACCAATTTATTTTTAACCCCGTAATATCCTCAAATTCTCTCAATTGTTGTTTAATTCTCCCCATCTTCTCTATTGGATTCTTTATCGTCAACAACGTGTCGTCTGCAAACATATTCAATTTAATTTCCTTCATACTACCTATTCCTTCAATCTCCTCATCTTCTCGTATTGCATTCGCCAATAATTCCATTACCATTACAAATAGGACTGGTGAGAGCAGACAACCTTGCCTTGTCCCTCTGGCTAGTCGTATCTTATCTGTCACACCATCATTCACTACCACTACGGCTGTATTTTGAGAGTATAACTGTTCTATTATCGCTTTAAATTTATTTCCAAACCCCATTTTATTTATAACCATCTTTAAATCTTGCCAGCTCACACAATCAAAAGCCTTAAAACTATCCAATGCCAGAATTCCCGCTTTAACCCTAGACTTATTTATCACCTGTATTGCATTTAATACTCTTCCCACTAAATTAGGCATCTGTCTACCTGCCACAAATCCACATTGATCCTCCCCTATATATTCCTCTATAAATTTATTCAACCGCCTTGCTAAGATAGTTGAAAAAAGCTTAGCATCTTGGTTTATTAATGAAATAGGTCTATATGAATCCGGGACAGTCAAATCTTTATCTGGTTTTGGTATTAAAATTATTAATGAGTGTTCCCATGATTCTGGCGTTCTATCCCCTTCCAATATGGAATTAAACAAATTTATTAATTTTGGTATTAAAATTCCTTTAAAAACCTTATAATATTCTGGTCCTAAACCGTCTACCCCCGGTGATTTACCCGGCTTCAGGTTCTCAATTACTTCTTCTACTTCTCCTTGCGTTATTACCTTCTCCATTAACTCTTTATGCTCTATTTTTATTCTCTTCTTTATATATTTTTCTATATAAGCTTCCAACTTTTGTTTTTGAGTATCCTTTCCCTTATACAATTCCTGATAAAACTCCTGAAAAATCTTTACTTTATCCTTCATTGTATGACAATACTTCCCTTGTTTATCCTTCAAAATCCCTATCCCGTTCCTGGCTTTTTCTTTTTGTGTGAGCCTGGCAAGCACTTTAGAATTCCTGTTACTGTTTTCAAAATACTCCCTTTTCATATATATTAAATTCTTTTGAACCTCCTCTAAATTTAAATTTTCTAATTGTTTTTTCTTTGCCTGTATTTCTATTAATTTATATTTATTTTTATGTTGCCAATAATCTTTCTCCATTTTCTTAATCTCTTCCTCCAATTGTTCCTGCTCTGCTACTTGTTGCCTTCTTAAATTACACATTTCTCTAATACATATCCCTCTCGATACTGCCTTCATGGTATCCCAAACTACTGCCCTTGACGTTCCTCCGTTCTCATTAATTTCCCAAGCCTCTATCATTTCTCTTTGCATTTTTTCTACCACCTTATTATACTTCAAAAGTTTTGTGTTTAGTTTCCACCTAAACGCTTCCTTATAATTCTTTTTAACTGTAAATTCTAAACTTAACAATGCATGGTCCGTTACCTTTATTACCCCCATTTCCATTTTACATACCTTACTTGCAAACTCTTTTGAAACCATTATATAATCTATTCTAGAGTATGTCTGATGAACTGAGGAGTAATAAGAAAATCCCGGATTCAAGCCATTCAGTAAATGCCAACAATCTACATAATCTTTTTCTTTTACTAGTTTATTCAATATAGTAATATTATTTCTTTTTTCCACATTTGTGGGGTTTGATCTATCCACTCTATTATTCATTACCATATTAAAATCCCCAGCTAAAATTAGATATCCTTCCCTAAACTCCTCTATTTCATTAAATAAATTCATAAAAAACTCTCTATGTCTCTCATTAGGGGCATAAACATTTACTAATGTATATTGTTCACTTTCAATTTTCCCCTTTATCATAAGATATCTACTATTATCATCCTTTCTTACAGTTTCCAATATGAATCCACTTTTTTTTGAAATCAAAATTGCTACTCCATTTTTCTTTGACGTCCCTAATGACTTCTCATAATAAACAGACCACCTTGTCCGGATTTCATTTACGCCATCAAATTTTTGGTGTGTTTCTTGCAACATAATAATATCCGATCTTTCTTTATTTAACATTTGTTCTATTCTCCTCCTTTTCACGACTGCCCCCAGACCTTTAACATTGAGCGTTGATACTTTAATATTCTTATTCATAATCACCCTTTTGATTTTCCTTCCGATCCCGTGTGCTCTGCAACTCATAAACATATACAACACCAAATATAAAAATAAACCCTAAACCCCCCTTCATCCCCCTCCCTCCCACCCTAATGATCCCCCCCAACCCCTCTTCCCCCCCACTACTTTCCCCCTCCCCATATCCCCGTGAGTCTATTACTCCGGCCATCTAACTTAGGGGAGAGGGGGGAGGCGGCGCCCCGCCATAACGGCACGATCCCTGTATTTAACTACTTATCATATTAATTATCTCATAACAACATTCCACATTTACCCCGTCCCAGACGCCCCGGCTACAGCTCCATTCTCATCTCCAGCTCCAAAACTTGCATCATTACATAACCCCAATCTCTTCAGCAGCTCCTTGCCTTGCTCCAGAGAGGTTACTCTATGTTCACCCCCAGCATAGGAAAACTTTAAAAAAACTGGGTAACCCCAAGCATATCTCACTGTATTTTTTGTTAACGTTTCAGTTATTTGCTTAACGCTGCGCCTCCATTGGAGTGTTTGCTGACAAAGATCGTTGAATACTTGCGCTGTTTTACCTTTATATTTAATCATGACCATAGCCCTCAATTTCTTCATCACTTGCTCTTTTTTGTAGTAACTGCCAAATCTCACAAGAATGTCTCTGGTTGATCCTCTATACTTTGCTCCTCCCACTCTATGGATCCTTTCAATATCACAGTCTTTTATATCCAGATCTGGCATCATATCGTTGAACCACTTCAAAACTATTTTTCTCAAATCCTCTCCTGGTTCTTCAACAAATTGTTTAATGCGTACATTGCAACGCCGCTCCTGATCTTGAAGTCGGATCAGCTGTAGATCTTGACTTTGAAATTTTAGCTCACAACTTTTTTCAAAGACATCCTGTTTTTTCACAAGTGCTTTAACTTCCACATCTAGCTTCTTTATCTCTCTATCATTAGCCGCGATCTTATCTGCTAGCACCCCCATTCGTGAAGCTGCATTTTTTTCATTAATATCCATCTTCTTGCTCAAAGTGGCAGTGCTATCTAGAATCAGTTTCTTCAATTCTTCCAGTGCAGCTGAAATTGGCTCCGTGCCAGAACCCTCAGCCATTTTGATAGATCCGTCTGAATCACTTCCAGAACTTTGTAAGTCTTTTTCTACAGACACTTTCTCAAGACGGGCCAAATTATGGTTAGAAGGATGAATTCTTTGCCAAGTAGCCTTCCCCGGGTTTTTTCCCCCTTTTTTTCTGATATATGGCATGGATCTATTTTTAACTCTCAGTCACTGTCCCGATTACAATCCACCGCGTCTCTCTCTTCTTACACAGATAAACACTTTATTCTTCGATGCTCTTTTTTTTTTTTTTTTAGAGGGGTGAATTTACTGCCAATTAAACCTTTCTCTCAGATTAGGAGTATATAAATCATCACTTTATCAGACTAGAAGACAGGAGAGCTCTAACATTCCAAAGTTAGTTTCGCTTTCTGCTCCCCCCTCCTTCCGTCTGCTTGCAGCCAGAGAACGGGCTGTTTTTCTCCTCCTTATTCTGAGTCTGCTTCCAAAAAAACAGGATTTTCACCCTCTCTTAACAATCATAATCATCCTCCTTCACTTTCATTAACGACCCATGCCTTTTTAGATGAGATAATTAGCTTTTCAGATCCCCCCCTTCGGGAGCTCTCAAGAAGAGACCTTACCCGTCATGACGTCCGGCTCCGCCCCCCCCCCTTACCATAGATTCTGAAATAAATCATATATTGATTAATTTATGTGTTGTTGTTTCTAATATAGCATGCGTTAGCCAAATTCTAATTACAGTAAGGAAAAGGGCTTTCAAACAAGGTAGTCACTACACAAGCATTTCCTTAACCTACAGATTAAACAGACAGAACAGTTTTTTTAAAAAAAGAAAACAGTTACTTTTGAACCAGTGCAGGCAGAACCATGAAGGTAGACTTCTAGTTTCACCAGGTGCTGCACCCATACAAATGACACCTGTTGAAGTCCCCTTTTCTATGCAACAGTTGAAAGATACAGGTTTGGCTTCTATTCATAGAATCATAGAATCATAGAATAGCAGAGTTGGAAGGGGCCTACAAGGCCATCGAGTCCAACCCCCTGCTCAATGCAGGAATCCACCCTAAAGCATCCCCGACAGATGCTTGTCCAGCTGCCTCTTGAAGGCCTCTAGTGTGGGAGAGCCCACCACCTCCCTAGGTAACTGATTCCATTGTCGCACTGCTCTAACAGTCAGGAAGTTTTTCCTGATGTCCAGCTGGAATCTGGCTTCCTTTAACTTGAGTCCATTATTCCGTGTCCTGCACTCTGGGAGGATCGAGAAGAGATCCTGGCCCTCCTCTGTGTGACAACCTTTTAAGTATTTGAAGAGTGCTATCATGTCTCCCCTCAATCCTCTCTTCTCCAGGCTAAACATGCCCAGTTCTTTCAGTCTCTCTTCATAGGGCTTTGTTTCCAGACCCCTGATCATCCTGGTTGCCCTCATCTGAACACGCTCCAGCTTGTCTGTGTCCTTCTTGAATTGTGGAGCCCAGAACTGGACGCAATATTCACCAAATGTTGCCATAGGTGGAGTGATTGTGGGGTTGGCAAGTGCTTCCCAGGCAAATACAAGATTTTATTGATGAAAAGCTTTGTCAACAGTAACATTTTTCACACCATCCTTAGACTTTTCTCTGCCTTCGTGTTTAATTTCGATGTTCTGCCGGTGTGCATCCCCTGCTTACTTCCCCAACACACAATGCAATTTTCCAGTGTCTTTTCTCCCACTAATATTTGTTACCTGAATTTTAGACATTCATGTTATGTGTATGTGTGTATAAACGAGAGACTGCCTATACTTCACCCATATCAGCCTGCCAGCACTTTAAGATCAGAAAGAGAGACCTGCCCACCAGTGAGAGAAATTAGGTGGGTCTCCACATGGGAGAGGGCCTTCTCAGCAGTGGCCCCACACCTGTGGAACAAACTCCCACTGGTGGTCCCCCATGCACCATTCATAGTGGCTTTTAAAAAGGGCTTAAAATATTTTTATTTAACTATGGCCTTTTGTTAGTTTTACTTTAAGCTTTTATTGTTTTTATCTGATATTTTGTTGTCTCTGCTTTTGTTGCTTGTAATGTTTATAGTGTTTTATGTATGGTTGTAAGCTGCCTTGGCCCTCACCATGAAAGGCAGCTAAGAAATGGTTTAAATAAAAAATAATAATGTGGGAATGCTTTGGGAACATTCATTCCCATTAATACATTCTATTTTTAAACCTTGGTTTGTGGATCTGCTGGCTGTGTTTTTTTGTTTAGCTTTCATTTACCAAAGTTTGGCAAAGGTGGCACTGGCCAAGGGTAAATGCTCTCCAGATTATTGTGCTTGCCCTCCCCCCAACACCCCATTGCTTGACCCTTGTGATTACATAAAGTGAAATGAAATCTCACTTCCTTATTCCTCCATCAATCCGCTCAATGAATTAAATAATAGTCCACAGTTCTATACCAGAGTTTCTTGACCAAAGTTTTTCTGTTCCAAGGCTTCTTACTTTCAGGTCCTTCTCCCCAGGGCTCCAAAGGCTAAAATATAGAACCCAGATAACCATGGAATGTTCCTTTTCTTTGCCCAGGCAGGTGCTGAGAAGGACAACGGGAAGAAGAAGGAGCCCTGTGACGTGTCCCTGGAAACAGGCATGAAGCAGAACAGACCTTTTGGAACAAAGTGGAACCAAACTGGCGCAAAGGAAATCCATCAAGGAATCGGAAGAAGAAGAAGACATCCTCTGCTTCCGAGACTCCTGACCTCCATGCATCCCTGATCCTACAGGATTGCAAACAAAAGGGAAGGAGAAAGAGTAAAGTCTTGGGGGGGGGTTATACATGAAGGTCAATTGAAATCAACAAGATATTGCAGAACCCACCCAGGGAAGAAACTATATCCATGTGTAGTGTGTGGTAAGAGGTTCAGTCAAAGAACAGACACAGTGGGGGAAACCTATATGCATAGACTGTGGAAAGAGCTTCAGTGATAATGGAAGCCTTACTGATAATGAAAGAATCTATACAGGGCAGACACTAACTGAATAAATTGAATGAGGAAAGAATTTGAGAAGGATTGCTGGACACACAGGGCAGAAATCACTGGAGTGTAAGGAATGTGGAAAGACTTTCAGCACAACCACTGACCATAAAAGTCATCACAGAACTCACAAGGGGGAGAAACCATGTAAAAGTACGGAATGTGGAAAGCGCTTCAATACGACCAGTAGCTGTAATGCACATCAGAGGACGCATACAGG
The DNA here is from genome assembly GCF_023053635.1 of Elgaria multicarinata webbii. Classification (NCBI taxonomy): domain Eukaryota; kingdom Metazoa; phylum Chordata; class Lepidosauria; order Squamata; family Anguidae; genus Elgaria; species Elgaria multicarinata. Next base: position 155,110,823 of record NC_086173.1, read on the forward strand.
AGAGAAACCTTATGAATGCATGGAGTGCGGAAAGAGCTTCAGTATAAGCCAGAGCCTTACTTTACATCAAAAAAGTCATACAGGAGAGAAACCATATAAATGCATGGAGTGCAGAAAGAGCTTCAGGGATATTACTCAACTTACTGAACATCAAAGAATCCACAAAGGGAAGAACCCATATGCTTGTACGGACTGTGGAAAGAGCTTCAGAATAAGTTCCTACTTTAGTATTCATCAAAGAATCCACACAGGGGAAAACCCACATATATTCATGGAGTGTGGAAAGAGCTTCAATAGGTGTGGCTCTCTTACTTTACATCAAAGAACACACACAGGAGTGAAACCTTATGAATGCATGGAATGTGGGAAGCACTTCAGTATAAGCCATGGCCTTACTTCACATCAAAAATGACATACAGGAGAGAAACCATATAAATGCATGGAGTGCAGAAAAAGCTTCAGGAATGGTACTGGATTTACTGAACATCAAAGAATCCACACGGGGAGAAACCATATGCTTGTATGGATTGTGGAAAGAGCTTCAGAACAAGTTCCCAGCTTAGGATTCATTAAAGAATCCACACAGGGAAAACCCACATATATGCATGGAGTGTGGAAAGAGCTTCAGTAGGAGTGGCTCTCTTACTTTACATCAAAGAACACACACAGGAGAGCAACCTAATGAATGCATGGAATGTGGAAAGCGTTTCAGTAACAGAGGTGGCCTTACTTTACATCAGAGAACCCACACGGGGGAGAAACCTATCAGTGCATGGAGTGTGGAAAGAGTTTTAGTCAAAGACAGTACTTAAACATACATCAAAGGACCCACACAGGAGAGAAACCATATGAATGCATGGAGTGTGGAAAGCGTTTCAGTGACAAGAGTGGCCTTACTTCACATCAAAGCACCCACATGGGGAAAAACCATATCAGTGCATGAAGTGTGGAAAGAGATTTAGTCGAAGTCCGCAGTTTGCTCAAGATCAAAGAATTCACACGGGAAAAACCATATCAATACATGGAATGTGGAATGAGCTTCATTAGGGGTAAATCCCTAACTTTACATGAAAGGACCCACACAGGAGAGAAACCATATAAATGCATGGTGTGCAGAAAGAGTTTCAGTGATGGTACTCGACTTACTCTACATCAAAGAATCCACTCAGGGGAGAAACCATATGCTTGTATGCACTGTGTATATGCACTGTGTATATGCACTGTATACACTCTCACCATAGGATTCATCAAAGAATCCACACATATCAATGCATGGAGTGTGGAAAGAGATTTATTCAAAGAGCACACTGTAATAGACATCAAATGACCCACGCAGGAGAAAAACCTTATGAATGCATGAAGTGTAGAAAGAGATTTAGTCAAAGCCCGCACCTTGCTTAGCATCAAAGAATTCACACAGGGGGAAAACCATATCAATGCATAGAGTGTGGAAAGTGCTTCAGGAACAGCAGTCATCTTCAGAGACATCAAAATACCCATAGAGGGGAAAAACCACAGAATTGTATAAAGTATTGATAAAGCTTCATTCAACCAGGGCCTTTACTCAATATCAAAGTACTTCCTCGGGAGTGAAACCATATAAATCAGAATTGTATAAAAAGCTTCAGTCAGAGCAAAGTTCTTTCTTTACGTGAAAGAACCCATACAAGATGGACATTGTTTCAATTTACACAACCTCAAGCTTTTTTCAATAGTGAAGCGAGACCCCCTGTTTACTGCCAACACAAAACTATTGTTCGTTTTATTTCCGAAGTAATTATTGCTTGATTCATTCCCGGGAAATCATAATGTAATCGATGGACGTACACAAACATGGGAATAAATAGGTCATGTCTCGCTGTTCTCCCAAGACCCTTGGGAAAGTGCTGACCCCTGAAGAATGACAACTAGAACTTAGCCAAAATGTTGCAGATTTTTCTTTTCTTACCCCCTAGAAATAAAGGACACTTTGCAGAATTTTCTTCATGTTTATGTGTGGGTGGGTCCATTCCCTTTTCCACCACTTGCTATGCCCTGGAGGCTGCTGATGCTGTTGCCACTTGAAGTCCCAGTGCAGAAAAGTCAAAAACCCATAGAGAAAAAAACCCAGAAGTTGTTCTACAACCCTTGCCAATTCCTACCTGTGAGAAATTGTTGGAGAACTTCTCCTCCCCCTGGAGAAATTTGATGAAATTCTCCCACCAATTTCTTTGCCCACAAACAGCTCCAGATTTAACCTTCCACAATAATTCAGCACTTCCAGCATCACCCCGACAATGTGTGTGGGGGAGCGTTGGAAAAATCCAGGATTGGACCAAATTTAAACACAGCATTCCCTAGTATGAAGGCATGAAGTGCACCATCAAAACCCTGTGAGGTTGCAAACAAAAAGACAAAACCTTGGGTGCTTCAAAACGGGGGCAATGCAGATAAACTCTGGGAAGTTTGTAGGATGGGGACCAAAGTTCATGCAAAGTCTCCCGGAGCAGTGATTCACACAAGCTTCACTGAAAATCCTGCACACTGACAAAAGCCTTTGCGAGCGAAAGTGCCTTTTGGTGGCAGCTATAACTCTATGGAAGTTTGCAGGAAGAAGACAAAACTTCACACACCTCATCAAGGCAAAATGACAACCCTGCACAGCTGTCACCACCCAAACAAGGGTATGTTTGACACTTGGGGAGGTTGCAAGGGTTAAGGTGGGATTGGTGTGTGATGTGTGATCAGTTGCTAGGCAGATCATGGAAACATCTGCCCATTGGAGGAGAGTGGCAGAAGCAGTTTTGACCGCTTTTGCCAAGCTATGCTTTGGGCGCCCAAAACAACCATCTGTGACCGCAACACGCTAACCTATAATGGGTTAAAAAGCCCACTCTGCAGACTGTGGGTTATGATAATGGCTTATATCATATATTATTAAATACATTAAAAGGTTGTCACACAGAGGAGGGCCAGGATCTCTTCTCGATCCTCCCAGAGTGTAGGACACGGGATAACGGGCTCAAGTTAAAGGAAGCCAGATTCCGGCTGGACATCAAGAAAAACTTCCTGTTAGAGCAGTACGACAATGGAATCAGTTACCTAGGGAGGTTGTGGGCTCTCCCACACTAGAGGCCTTCAAGAGGCAGCTGGACAACCATCTGTCAGGGATGCTTTAGGGTGGATTCCTGCATTGAGCAGGGGGTTGGACTCGATGGCCTTGTAGGCCCCTTCCAACTCTGCTATTCTATGATTCTATGATATATTATTAAATACATATATAGTCCGTTATATATAATTAAATACATATTAAATATATTTTTAAATATGTATATAGTGGTTTATATCATAGATAATTAAATACAGATATAATTAAAAATATATCACCAAATGCCTGCCCCAAGGAGCTTACAGTGTAACATTCCATGCAGAGGAAACAGTGAGCATCCTGTGTAAAGTTCTGGTCATCACATATAAAAATGATATGGTAGAGGTAGTGGTGCACAAGAGGGCAACTAAAATGATCAAGGGGTTGGAGTATCTCCCCTATGTGGGACGATTACAACAACTGGGACTATTTACCTTGGAAAAAAGGAGGCTAACGGGAGACATGATAAGAGGTATACAAAATTATGCCTGGTGTGGAGAATGTGGATACGGAGACATTTTTCTCCCTCTCCCATAACACTAGAACCAAATGGGGTCATCCCATGAAGCTGATTGGTGGGAGATTCAGGACAGATAAAAGGAACGACTTCTTCACACCACGCAGAATTAAACTACAGAATTCGCTACCACAAGATGTAGTGATGGCTGTCAATTTGGATGGCTTTAAAAGGGGGCTTGGATAAACTGTTGGAGAAGACTATCAGTGGCTCCTAATCCCGATGGCTGTGTGCTACCTCCAGTATCAGAGACAGTATGCCTCTGTTGCAGGGGAACATGGGTAGGAGGGTGCTCTTGCACCATGTGTTGTTTGTGGGTCCCTGGTCGACAGGTGGTTGTGTTATGGACTCGGGGATGGGGTGCCTCTGGTACTGGAGCTGTGATGTTTCTTGGGGATGGGGAAGCAAGTGAGGATTTAGTCAGGAGATAAATCCCAATCTTTTTAACGTGGGTTACTCCCTAGGAATTGTGTCACTATCCCATATGTAAATGAGCACATGCAAATTGTGCCTTCTTTTGTTGCTATGAGCCTGAGCCCCTTTTAGGCACCTGATATCACCCGGGCTGGGTCCTGCCCCCCTGCCCAGAGGGAAGTCACTGCTCCTCCCTCCAACAAGGGCCTATGTTTGCATGCAAACGGCTTTTATATTAGGCACGAGATTGTCTATTTGAGGTTTTTAAATCTTTGCAAACCGCCCAGAGAGCTCTGGCTCTTAGAGAGAGGGAGCTTCTCCCTCCCAGTCCTCCAAGAGTTAAACGAGCTGAGCTCTGGCTCCTAGAGAGGCAGGAAATGTTTTTTAAATGTGCGAGAAAGACAAGAGCGAGAACCCCGCATTCCTCTTCCGGGAAGGGAAAAGGGCCTCGTGGGTCTCCTTGGGCAGGCGGGGAGGCGGATACACGGCCGGAGAAAGAGGTAAAATGCAATGCAATGCGATGTGGGGCTGGGAGGTGGAGGAGGAGACGTGTGGGGGGTAAGATTTTGCTCTGGAGGGCGGTTTGGGGGTCCAGGGGGGCTGAGCCCTGCAATCCAGCTGCAGAATCAGCCCGAAACATCTGCATAGTTTCTCTTGCACGACCAAGATGCCGTTCTCTGCGGTGTTCGTGGTTATGGCGTCGGGCAGAGACTAGAGAGACACCCAGGCTCACGTCCCCACTTCGACAGAGGGCTCATTGGGTGATCTTCCGCCAGTAACGCTCTCAAGCGGATCTACCTCACTGGGTTGTTGTGAAGATACACGGGGTAGGGTGACCATATGAAAAGGAGGACAGGGCTCCTGTATCTTTAACAGTTGGACAGAGCAGGGAATTTCATCAGGTATCATTTGTATATATGGAGAACCTGGTGAAATTTTCTCTTCATCACAGCAGTTAAAGCTGCAGGAGCTACCAGATTTAAAAGAGGGCAGGGCACCTGCACCTTTAACTGCTGTGATGAAGAGGGAAAATCCCCAGATTCCCCATGTATACAAATGACACCTGCTGAAATTCCCTTTTTAATACAACTGTTAAAGATACAGGAGCCCTGTCCTCCTTTTCATATGGTCACCCTAAGGTGGTGGGAGAACCATGTACGCTGCACTGAACTCCTTCAGGGAGAAAAAGGGTGACTAATAATCTTTCACCCATTGTACAGGTAAAGATTGTGTTTGTTCATGTTTTATTATTTATTTTTATATTATTTCTCTGCACTCCTGCTCTATCCTCCCGAAAGTAAAAACACTGCTAAATGTTGACATTCAAAAATTCAGACACCCCCAGTTAAATTTTGGAAGTACCCCAGATTATATATCTAGTTTCCCCCAGTTTCTGCTTTGTTCCACCTTAGCAGCCAGTGTATTTCTTGCAAGGCCAGAGGCAGACCAGAGTCGCCGGCCAGCCATTGCTTCTCCTTCTCCAAAAGCATTGCGAGGTGTAATCTGATACCTGCAGCACCGACCACTGGCAAAGTCATTCAGGGTATAAAACTCCATTTTGAGACTGGTCTGTCTTCGCTGCAGACCTCATGGCTGTGACCCGGGGGCCAAATTTCTGGACTTCCCTCACTTTTCAGGCGTTCACAGCTGAATCCTGCAGCTCACATGTCAGTGGATTTCTGCATTTTTGGATGCTCTCAAAAGTACTTTGGGATTCCTCAGATGTGTATGTGTGGTTAAAGAGACCTGTTGTTAGTCCTATGTTGCTATTTTGCGTCCTTAGATCTCTCTCTCTCTCTCTCTGATTAAGACTGTATATCGGGAAACACTTCGGGTGCGTTAACTTTGATTAATGCATTCTATTTTGTCTGCAATGTTCTTGTTTTGGCTTCTATTCACCAAATGTGGGCATAGGTGGTGTGGTTGTGGGGTTGGCAAATCCTTCCCAGACCCGTAGGTTCTCCTTGCAGCTCCCCACCCTCTCCTATATTATTTTTAAATATCAGTTCCCTCTTCATCACAACAGTGAAAGCTGCAGGAGCCCTTTCTAGTATGACCAGATACAAAAGAGGGCAGGGCTCCTGCAACTTAACTGTTCTGATGAAGAGGGAATTTCACCAGGTGCTGCATGCATACAAATGACACCTGCTGATATTCCCTTTCCTATACAATTGTTAAAGATGCAAGTGCCCTGTCCTCCTTTTCATATGGACACCCTAGATTAAGGTTGTGTACTCGGAAAGAATTTGGGTATATTAACTCTCATTAATGCATTCTATTTTGTCTGCAATTTTTTCCCCGTCTTTGGTTTGGCTCCTATTAATCCAGCATTGGCACAAGTGGTATTGTTGTGGGCTTGGCAAATTCTTCCCGGGCAAGGAGCGGTTGTTGTACCTCCCCACCCCTCATCTTTGGGGCTACATCACAAATTTATTCAGTTTATAAACCTCCATTTTGAGACTGCTCTGCCTAATCTAAAGACATCATGTCTGGGACCCCGGGCCAAATTTCTCGACTTGGTTTCTTCCCTCATCGCCCAAACTCCAATTCTTGCATTCAAGACTGCTGATAATCCCAGGTACATTGTGTGAATACCCCTCATTGCATATATCTGTTTCCCTCTCATTTCAGGCATCCACAACCTAATCCTGCAGCTCACATATAAGTGACTGGCAAAAGTTTCACGTGTGGATTTCTGAATTTTGGGGCACTCACAAAAGTACGTTGGGATTCCTCAAATGTGTCTGTGTGCTTACAGAGAGGTGTTGTCAGTCCTATGTTGTTGCTGTTTAACTCTCATTATTGCGTTCTATTTTGCCTGCATTTTTTTTCTTTTATGGCTTGGCTTCTATTCACCCAAAGTGGCCGTAGGTGGGATGATTGTGGGGTTGGCAAATGCTACCCAGGCAAGGAGAGTCTCCATGTACCTCCCCACCCCACACCTCTGTGGCTACTTAGGGGAAAACACAAAGGGAGAAAGTAGTCTCAGGATGCTGTACAAGATTTTATAATTAATACTTTTATGTATTTTCTACAAAAAATAAGACACGCAGGGAAAGGTAAAAAACAATACAAACTATACAAACTACATCACAACGCATGCAAGTACTAAAACACCCACAAATACATAAGGCTATATTCCATTTAGAGCAATCTTCATGTCAGACGACAAACCTCAATCATTTCTAGTTAGCCATGTCGTAATTACTTAGTAGCAAGCAACTGCTTATAATAAAGACAAAAACACAGTCTATATAAAAAAAATCCACATACAAATAAATCATCTTTTTGCAATTCTTGTAGGTACTCAATAAGAAGTTTCCAGTCCATTACATAAGAAGCTATTGTTCTTTCTTTTACCAACGCCGTTAATTTTGCCATCTTTGCCAGTTCTAGCACCTTGAGGAGCCATTCTTCCGTTGTTGGTACTTGTGTTTTCTTCCAATATTTTGCATATAGTAGTTTTGCCGCTGTTGTCATATATTGAAATACCAGTCCCTTTTCTTTTACTTGATCGTCCATTTTTTCTTGTTTATTCATTCAGTCGCTTCTGACTCTTCGTGACTTCATGGACCAGCCCACGCCAGAGCTTTCTGTCGGCCGTCGCTCCCCCTAGCTCCCCCAAGGTCAAGTCTGTCACCTCCAGAATATCATCCATCCCTCTTGCCCTTGGTCGACCCCTCTTCCTTTTGCCTTCCACTTTCGCTAGCATCAGCCTCTTCTCCAGGGTGTCCTGTCTTCTCATTATGTGGCCAAAGTACTTCAGTTTTGCCTTTAATACCATTCCCTCAAGTGAGCAGTCTGGCTTTATTTCCTGGAGTATGGACTGGTTTGATCTTCTTGCAGTCCAAGGCACTCTCAGAATTTTTCTCCAACACCACAGTTCAAAAGCATCTTTCTTCCTTCGCTCAGCTTTCCTTATGGTCCAGCTCTAGCAGCCATAGGTTACTACGGGGAATACCATTGCTTTAACTATGCGGACCTTTGCTGTCAGTGTGGTGTCTCTGCTCTTAACTATTTTATCCAGATTTGTCATTGCTCTCCTCCCAAGAAGTAAACGTCTTCTGATTTCCTGGCTGCAGTCAGCGTCTGCAGAAATCTTTGCGCCCAGAAATACAAAGTCTGTCACTGCCTCCACAAGTCTGAGCAAAAACATTTCAAGTTTCATTTCTATGTTTATTTTGTTTTAAAAAATGCATTATTGCATGTATTTTAACTCTGTGGCTACCTAAAGGAAAACACAAAGGGAGAAAGTAGTCCCAGAATGCTGTACAAGATTTTATTGATGAAAAGATTTGTCATCGGTAAATTCTTTCACACCCTCCTGAGACTTCTCTCTGCCTTTGTGTTCACTTTCGATGGTCCGCCACTGTGCATCCCCTGCTTCCGTCCCCCAACACACAATGCCATCTTCCCGTGTCTTTTCTCCCTCTAATATTTGTTTCTTGAATTTTAGACATTCACATGCACGTTGTATGTATGTGTGTATGAACAAGAGATTGTCTGTACTTCACCCATATCAGCCTGCCAGCACTTTAAGATCAGAACGAGAGACCTGCCCACCAGTGAGAGCAATTAGGTGGGTGATCACATGCCCTTGCTTTTTCTTTACTGATAGTTTTACTGTTGGCTTTTTTTGTTTTTATCTGATATTTTACTGTCTCTGCTTTGATTACTTGTAATATTTATAGTGTTTTATGTACGGTTGTAAGCCGCCTTGAGAGGGCTCACCCTAAAAGGCGGCTAAGAAATCGTTTAAAGAAAAATAATAATGGGGTAATGCTTTGGGAACATTAATTCTCATTAACATTCTATTTTTAAACCTTAGTTCTTGGATATGTTTTTTTTTCTGGCTGTGTTCTTTTGTTTAGCTTTTAATTACCAAATTTTGGCACTGGCCAGGGGTAAACGCTCTCCAGATGATTGTGCTTGGCCTCCCCACAACACCCCATTGCTTGATCCCTGTGATTTCATAAAGGGAAATGAAATCTCACTTCCTTATTCCTCCTACAATCTGCTCAGTGAATTAAACAATTGTCCACAGTTCTAGACCAGAGTTTCTTGACCAAAGCTTTTCTGTTCCAAGCTTCCTTACTTACAGGTCCTTATCCCCAGTTCTCCAAAGCCTAAAATATAGAACCCGGATAATGTTCCTTTTCTTTGCCCAGGCAGGTGCTGAGAAAGACAACGGGAATAATAAGGAGCCCTGTGAAGTGTCCCTAGAAGCAAGCAGGCATGAAGCCGAACAGGAGACCTTTTGGAACAAAGTAGAACCAAACTGGCACAAAGGAAATCCATCAAGGAATGTGGAGAAGAAGGGGTATAGATAAAGATCAATTAAAATCAACAAGATATTGCAGAACCCACCCAGAGAAGAAACTATATCCATGTGTAGTGTGCGGTAAGAGGTTCAGTCAAAAGAGTGACCTTAAAATACATCAAAGAACAGACACAGGGGGGAAACCTTCTATATGCATAGACTGCGGAAAGAGCTTCAGGGATAGTGGAAGCCTTACGGATAATGAAAGAATCCATACAGGGTAGACACGAACTGTATAAATGGAACGAGGAAAGAATTTGAGAAGGATTGTTGGACACACAGGGCAGAAATCACTGAAGTGTAAGGAGTGTGGAAAGATTTTCAGCACAACCAGTGACCATAAAAGACATCTGAGAACTCACATGGGGGAGAAACCATATAAATGTACGGAATGTGGAAAGTACTTCAATACGACCAGTAGCCGTTATGCACATCAGAGGACGCACACAGGAGAGAAACCTCATGAATGCATGGAGTGTGGAAAAAGCTTCAGGAATGGTACTCAACTTACTGAACATCAAAGAATCCACACAGGGGAGAAACCATATGCATGTATTGACTGTGGAAAGAGCTTCAAAGTAAGTTATTCCCTTAAGATACATCAAAGGACCCACACAGGGGAGAAACCAAGCTTCAGAATAAGTTCTCACTTAAGGATACATCAAAGAATACACACAGCAGAAAAACCTTATGAATGCATGGAATGTGGAAAGTGCTTCAGTAAAAGCAGCGGCCTTACTTTACATGAAAAAACACATACAGGAGAGAAACCATATAAATGCATGGAGTGTGGAAAGAGCTTCAGTAGGGGTGGAGCTCTTACTTTACATCAAAGAATCCACACAGGGGAGAAACCATATGCTTGTATGGACTGTGGAAAGAGCTTTAGAACAAATTCTTCCCTTACGGGTCATCAAAGAACCCACACAGGGGAAAAACCATATAAATGCATGGAGTGTGGAAAGAGCTTTAGTCAAAGACCGCACCTTATTATACATCAAAGGACCCACACAGGAGAGAAACCTTATGAATGCATGAAGTGTGGAAAGAGCTTCAAGGAGAGCGGTAAACTTAGTCAACATCAAAAAATCCACACAGGAGACAAACCATATAAATGCACTGCATGTGGGAAGAGCTTTAGTCGAAGACCGCACCTTATTATACATCAAAGAACTCACACGGGGGAGAAACCTTACGAATGCATGGAATGTGGAAAGCATTTCAGTGACAGCACTGGCTTTACTTTACATCAAAGAACCCACACAGGGGAAAAACCATATCAGTGCATGGAGTGTGGAAAGAGATTTAGTCAAAGCCCGCACCTTACTCAACATCAAAAAATCCACACAGGGGAAAAACCGTATAAATGCATGGAATGTGGAATGAGCTTCAGTAGGAGTGACGGCCTTACTTCACATCAAAGAACACACACAGGAGAGAAACCATTTAAATGCATGGAGTGTGGAAAGAGCTTCGGGAATAGTGGTAGCCTTTGGGCACATCAAAGAACTCATGCAAAGAAATAACCACAGAATTCTATAAAATGTTGATAAATCTACATTCATCCAAGAGCCTTTACTCAGTATGAAAGTACTTCCTCAGCACTGAACCCATATAAATCAGAATGGTGCAAAAAGCTTCAATCAGAGCAAAGTTCTTTCCATGAAAGAACCCATGAAAGAAATTGTTTCAATTCACACAACCGCCACCAATTTCCAAGATTCTGTTCCAATAGTGAAGAAAGCACCTGCTTAGTGCCAACAGAAAACCATTGTTCCTTTTATTTTAGAGATGATGACTGGCTCATTCCCCAGGAAATCAAAATGTAATCTATGGAGGTATGCGTACTAAAATGAGGGGAGAAATAGCTAATGTCTCCCTGTCCTCAACTGACTCCATGACAGTGTTCAGATGTCATTTTAAGTCATGATGTGTTAATAAACTACTCACAGGGTGCATTTGGATGACACAGTGGCTAACCCTGACACGATAGTCCACTCCACGGATGACTAGCAGTATGTAGCACTTGGGTGACATGCTAATAATTTATCCTTGGAGTAGGCTATCAGGGCAGGGTTGTGTGGAGGAACTCAAAAGGGTAGTTTCCCTTGGTTCGCTGAGTGGCGGTCAAAGACTCTCAAGACACAATTTCTCTCACCTTGGAAAAGATTTACTACGAGCAGCCTGCCGTGCTGCAAGGTGGCAAACCCTAGAGCAGCCTTCCTCAACCTGGGGCGCTCCAGATGTGCTGGACTGCATCTCCCAGAATGCCCCAGCCAGCAGAGCATTCTGGGAGTTGTAGTCCAACACATCTGGAGCGCCCCAGGTTGAGGAAGGCTGCCCTAGAGGCTCTGAAGGACTGCCCACTAACTGCAGGCAAAGCTAACATACTTATAGGGTCAATTTCCCAGAACCTTCCTGCCAATCATGATACAGTTTTGCAATACAGTAACCAATGATACACAAGGCAGTTATGCGTGTACAGAGTCGAATAATTCTAAGACTAAAAACTATACATAGATGTATTGAAACCTGCACCTGTTTTCGTTTGAGGTTAGCTAGCTCCCGAAAATATCTCACTCTACCCTCTAACTGTTTTCATTGAAACCCAGTCTTGCAACATGTCAGTTCAACCTTGACCGTTAGATTCGAAGGAGTGGGTTGCAATCTTAATATACGTTACCGTATTTCTTCGACTGTAAGACGCACACTAATTTCAGTGCCACCAACAGGAAAAACAACAACCCTAAGACACACCCGCGATTCTAAGACGCACCCCATTTTTAGAGATGTTTATATGGGGGGGAAAGTGCATCTTAGAATCGAAGAAATAGAGTAGTTACACTAAAAGCATGAATCTTATGATTTATAATGAAAAGGCCAAGGCACACGTTTTCCTATACCTGTGGGCATAGGTAAACAGACCACCCATTGTGATTTCCTCGACAGTTGGCTGTTGCTCCCCCCCCCCCCCGCACCGAATGGTAGCACTGGTTCCCCCTTGCCTTATCGGTACATTGCCATTCCATGGGGTGGGTGTGGAGAGGGGAAGAGACACCCCCCCACCTCCCTGCTGTCAGGGGAGCTGATCTGTACGCTGATTCTTGCTGCAGTGGCCGCAGTGCGGGGATGTGCCCTGGCTGCCGAAAGAACCTGGGGCCATAGAAACGAAAGGAGGGCGCTGCTCTAGCAATGGTTGCTGGAGCTGCCCTTTCCGAGTTTCCATGGCCCCGGCGGTGAAAGAGGCGGCAGCTCAGCGAAGTCATCTCACTCTGCCCTGCTGCCTCCTTCCTCATTAGTTTCGAGGCTGAAGGCCGAGAGAGCTGTCGGCATCCTCTCTCTCCGCCCCTGGCTTCGAAACAAACGGGAGAGGACGCGTGGTGGAGGGAAACCGTTCCAGGATCGGGAATAGTACCCGTCCACTACGTGTCCCTGCCTGTTTCTTGCTATGCCGAGGGCGGAGAGAACCATCAGGAGAGCCGCTCTTGACAAATGCATTTAACAGCATTTAACAACATATGCTAAGTTTGTTTGTTTTTAATGGATCCCAGAACTGTTGTTGTTTACTCCAAGGGAAGCTCAGAGGATGGCAACAAGGGAGAGGGCCTTGTCAGTGGTGGCCCCCCAATTATGGAATGATCTTCCCGACGAGGCTCTCCTGGCGCCAACATTGTTATCTTTTCGGCGCCAGGTCAAGACCTTTCTCTTCTCCCAGGCATTTAACAGCATTTAACAACATATGCTAAGTCTGCTTTTTAATAGCCCCCAGAACTTTTTTTTTTTAAATTTTATTTACCACAAATTAAAACATCTTACAAAAAAGAAATAACACAACATACTACATACATTTTGAATAAATGTTGAATACATAAATATTGAGTAAATATTATCTATAACCTATCCTATCATACAATATAATCATTCTTAACATATAAGTGCACCCCCCACCTCGGGATCTATTCCTGCTTCCGAAATCTCATACTTTCTTCCGGTTTCCCACTTCCCTTAGAAAACACAAATATTAGGAACTGTTTCCAAATTCCTTCAAACTCATTTATTTTGGTTATACCTTTCCTCCAGTTAATATTACAAGTCAATTTATCATTAATAGCTATATCCCAAGCTTCTCTATACCATTCTTCAATAGAATATTCCCCCTGAATCTTCCAGTTCCTAGCTACCATCAAACGTGCTGCAGTCAGCAAACTCGATATCAATTCTTTAATTTCTTTTCCACATTTTAAATCTTCAAATAGTGACAGTAATGCAATTTTTGGTGTTTGTTCTATTTTCATTCCCACTATTTCTTCAATTTCAAAAAACACCATCTTCGTAATCTTTGTACATATTTGCATTCCCACCACATATGTAAATACGTTCCTTTTTCCCCACAACCTCTCTAACAATTTGCTGAATGCTGATTATTTATCTTATTCAGTCTAATCGGGGTTAGGTACCACCTCCACAAAATTTTAAAGTAATTCTCTTTTATTCTCACTGACATACTTCTCAACACTCTTTGTTTCCACAGTCCCTCCCAGCTCTGTCGCCCTATTTGTACCTTCAAATCTGTCTCCCATACCATTTTTCCTGAACTATCCATTAGCCCTTTTTCTAACAATATTTTATATATTTCGCTCATTAACCCTTTTAAGACTAAACTTCCTCCTTTACATTTTTCCTTTTTAACTATTAACTCCTCAAACTTCATCATTTCTCTACAAACTCTATTTTCTTTAATCCACTTTTTATTCCACTGTTCTAATTGCCTATACTCTAACCAAGATAATTTTTTCTCCTTTAACAGCTCTTCCATATCTTCTCTTGTATTTATATCTCTTAACCAATCCTTTAATTTCATTTTATTTTTCTCTTTTAATATTTTACTTAATCTACCCTTCAGTTCCTTTGGGAAATTCTTTAACATTATTACCGGTGACAAGGGAGAGTTGCTCGGAAGCAGCTTCCCTTTAAATTTACTCCAAATTTCCCATTGAGACCTCAGGAGTGGATTATCTATACTTTCAACCCACTTTCTCCCTCCTTCCTTAAAAAAAACATTTTCCAAACTCATCTCTACATTACAAGTAATTTTATCCTCCATCCAATCTAAATCTCCTACTCCTATAATTGCTTCTACAATATGTCTTAACCTATTTGTTACATAGTATAATTTTATATTTGGGAGACCCAATCCTCCCTTTTTTTGGCTTAAATACCATTTATTCTTATTTACCCTCGCTTTCTTATCTCCGTTAAAATATCTGTTAATAATATTTTGCCAGCTTTTTATCTCAACTTCTGAAATTTTTATTGGTAACATCCTAAACACAAAATTAATCTTTGCTAAAATCTTCATTTTTATTAATGCTATTCTTCCAAACCAGGATAAATTTAATCTTTTATATTTTTCCAATTTTTCTAATACCTCTTTTTTTAACCTCGTTAAGTTCTCCTTTTCTAAATTATCTAATTTTTTTGTAATTTTAATTCCCAAATATCTAATCTGTTCCTTAACTCTCATTTCTATTCCCTTTCGTTCCCATTCCTTTTCTTCCTTCTTAGTGTAATTAAACAAAATCATCTCTGATTTGGACCAATTTATTCTTAATCCTGTAGCTTCTTCAAATTCTCTCAATTGTTGTTTAATTTTATCTATTTTTCTTATTGGATTCTTAATAGTCAATAGGGTGTCATCCGCAAACATGTTCAATTTTATTTCCCTTACCTTTCCAATTCCTTCTATCTCTCCATCATCTCTTATTGTGTTCGCCAATACTTCCATAACCATTACAAACAGGACCGGCGAGAGCGGACATCCTTGTCTTGTACCTCTGGCTAGTCGTATCTTATCAGTGAGTCCATCGTTTACCACCACTACAGCTGTATTTTGGGAATATAACTGTTCTATTATAGTTTAAAATTTATTTCCAAATCCCATTTTATCTAAAATAATCTTTAATGCCTGCCAGCTCACACAATCAAAAGCCTTAAAAATATCCAATGCCAAAATTCCTGCCTTGATCTTTGATTTATCGCGTGTATTACATTTAAAACTCTTCCCACTAAACTATGCATCTGTCTCCCCGCCACAAATCCACATTGATCTTCTCCTATATATTCTGATATAAATTTATTTAACCGTTTCGCCAAAGTAGATGAAAAAAATTTAGCATCTTGATTTATTAATGAAATAGGTCTATATGAATCAGGGATAGTCAAATCTTTCTCTGGTTTTGGAATTAATATCAATGAGTGTTCCCATGATTCTGGTATCTTCTCTCCTTGTAATATAGCGTTGTAAAGTTTCAATAATTTCGGAACTAAAAACTCCTTAAAAACCTTATAATATTCTGATCCTAAGCCATCTGCTCCCGGTGATTTACCCACTTTCAAATTATCAATTACATCTTCAACTTCTCTTTGAGTTATTACCTTCTCCATTTGCTCTTTATGTACTATTTTTATTCCCTTCTTTATATACCTTCCTATATAGTCCTCCAAATTTGCACTGATTTGCCTTTATACTGTAGCAGGGCCATGGATCTCAGTTTCTTCATAACTTACTCTTTTTTATAATAATTGCCAAATTTCACCAAAATATCTCTGGTAGCTCCTCTATAATTTTGCCCCCCCACTCTGTGGACTCGGTCGAAATCACAGTCCTCTAATTCCAAATCAGGCATCATCTCTTTGAACCACTGCAGAATTATATCTCGCAAATTTTCTCCTTGTATTTGAATTAAATGTTTTATACGAAGTGATGAATGACGATTTTGATCTTCTAAAGTTATCAGCCTTAATTCGTGGTCCTGGAATTGCACATTGGACGATTTTTCAAAAGCCTCCTGTCTCTTCTCGATCAGGTCTGCTCCTGCCTCTAAATCCTTTATACTCTTGACGTTCTGTGCTATCTTATCAGCCAACACAATCATCCGCTTATCTAATTTTTCCGTTTGCTGGTCCATTTTTTAAAAAATGATTACATTGTTTTCTGCAATAACACTCTTGATTTCAGCTAAGGTGGCTGGCTGGCTGCCAGCTGATTTTCCACCTTCCGCTATTTTAGTATCTTCTGCTGCTGTGTCTGTATCTCCCTGCTCTTCTTCCAAAGCCAATTTTTCCAAATGAGGGAGGTTGTGATTACTGGGTCGTTTCCTTGACCACGTAACTTTTGCAAATTCCGTTTTAATTTTTCTTTTTATATTCGACATAGGGCATAAATCTCTTTCTTAAGTCCCGGCTCCCCTTCTTGCCCAGACTATTTTTTATCTCTCTGTGCTTTTCAATACTTAATAACTCTTCTCTGGGGGGGGGGGGGAATTTCACCATATATCAAGACAGCATTCACTGGGGGAGATCGAACAACCATAAACACAGTTCCAACAGTATCAAGCAGTCGTCTCCCCTCCCCAAATGCTGCAAATGCTCCAAATGCTGCAGTCCACTTCCCCCCCCCCCCATAATCTCAAATTAGCACACCGTCTGTCCGTCCGTCTATGCCTGGGTTGCTTTCACTCTGTAAAGCCGGTAATTAACAGCTCTTCGCTTTCCAATAAAAAGTGAGATTTGCCATAAATCAAGTCCGCGTCTCTAACAATAACAAGCAATTAACTGCTGTGCACTTTCCGGCACACAGCAGTCTCTTTCTTTTTCAACTAGAGACGTTGTCTCCAACCGCTTCAAATTTCTCACTTTTAAATCATTTCCACTTTACACCATTATCAGCAACATCAACAATTAATATTCATAGTCCTTTTCCATCGTGTTCCTTTGAAATTTATGCCCTTTTAAAAGGAGATAATTGACTTTTCCGGCGTGGCCGGTTAGAAAGTTAAGAAACTCTTACCAGCTCCATGGCCGCCAAGCTCCGCCCCCCTACTGTTGTTTAAAATGGACACTGTTTTATATTTTTGACTGTTTTAAATTTTGTACACTTTTAATGTTCGCTCTTTTAACTTTTGTAAACAGCCCAGAGAGCTTCGGCTATGGGGTGGTATATACATTTGATAAATAAATAAATAAATAAATGGATATTGTTGTTTTATACTTTTTAAATGTATTTTTGATGGTTTTTAAATTTTGCATACTTTTTAATGTTCACTGTTTTTAACCTTTGTAAACTGCCCAGAGAGATTTGGCTATGGGGGAAAAAAGGAAAGGAACCTCTCGTGCAAGCACTGAGTCATTACTGACTCTTGGAGGGACGCCAGCTTTCGCTGACATTTTCTTGGCAGGCCTTATAGCGGGGTGGTTTGCCGTTGCCTTCCCCGGCCGTTGTTACCTTTCTCCCAGCTAACTGGGTACTCATTTTACTGACCTCGGGAGGATGGAAGGCTGAGTTGACATGAGCCGGCTGCCTAAAACCAGCTTCTGCTGGGATCAAACTCAGGCTGTGGGGAGAGTTTCAGCTGCAGAAACTGCTGCTTTACTACTCTGTGCCACATATAAATTTAATAAATAAATAATAATAAATAATTGCCCCACCCCTACTCTCGGCATAACAACAAATCTCAAATGGACGATGGGGACGCAGGAGAACGCTCTCACCCCTGCGCCCGTTCACCGCAAAGTGCTGCGAACGGAGCAGGAGTTCTTTGCATACGCAGTTGCCAGCACTTTCCCTCTGTGGGAGGGGTAGGGGGCATGAGGGGCACCGCAAATGGCAGTGCCCCACCCAGGGACAGTAGGACTGGCAGCTGCTGAAGTGCTTCCCGGACGGGATTATTTCCCGTCTTCAGCGCCCCATCTAGGTAAGAGCGGCGGGGGGGGGGGGTCTGCCCCTCTTGCCTCACAACTCCGTAGGAAGGGGAATTAAACCACGGAGCCCGCCACACGCCACAGTAATCAATGGCTGTGCAACGGCTCTTAATTGTGCTGGTTATGTTCTAGCAATAACCAACTGTGGTGTAGCTTTTCCCACCAGACGACACAATAGTCAATGGTAGACTATTCAGTCTACATGGACTATTTAATCAACTGTTGACTTAGAATCATAGAATAGTAGAGTTGGAAGGGGCCTATAAGGCCATCGAGGCCAACCTCCTGCTCAGTGCTGGAATTCACCCTAAAGCATCCCTGACATGGTTGTCCAGCTGCCTCTTGAATGCCTCTAGTGTGGGAGAACCCACAACCTCCCTAGGTAACTGATTCCATTGTTGTACTGCTCTAACAGTTAGGAAGTTTTTCCTGATGTCCAGCTGGAATCTGGCTTCCTGTCACTTGAGCCCATTATTCTGTGTCTTGCAATCTCGGAGGATCGAGAAGAGATCCTGGCCCTCCTCTGTGTGACAACCTTTTAAGTATTTGAAGAGTGCTCTCATGTCTCCTCTCAATCTTCTCTTCTCCAGGCTAAACATGCCCAGTTGTTTCAGTCTCTCTTCATAAGGAGACTGTGGCCATAGCTAGACCGAAGGTTTATCCCAGGATTGTCCTGAGGCCAAACCTGTTCATCTAAGTGCCACACAAGGCATCCAGCGCTCAGGCAGGGGTGAATCTGGGATGATTTACTCTTCCTCCATTTACTCTGGAGGAAGAAACCCATAGGACTGAACAAGAAGGAAAGAGGATTTTGTTGGCAGAGACGAAGCTCCAAACATAACCTCCCAAAGATAAGAGTTTTTAACTTCAATTTTATATGGACATTTTAACTTACTTTTTTCTCATTTATTCAATTTTAATGGTTCATCAATCAGGGAATCTGCTTGGCACTTAAGTGTGTTTTTACTACAATTTTTAAACAATTTTTAACAAATTTTTACAACAAATTGGAGGAGGTGAAGGGGAGGTTGAGGGAGCGAACAAACGAAGGGGAGTAAATAAGTTCACCACCTTAGACTGGGTGAAAATTGGAATCATGGTGTTTACAAGAAGGATTTATAAAGATTTGGGTCTTACCCCTTGCCAACAATATCGTTCTCCAGAGCCGCGGAAGAGACAAATTAAAATCACTCAGTTTTTTAAGCATGAGGAGGAAGGGGGAAAAACAGGAGAACTGTTTAAGTCCATGCAGGATGATTCCTCGCCAGAACTTAAAATGCTGGATTGGTCAGTAGATCTTAAAGGGGCCTTACAAGAACCTAAATCTACGATGTCTATATTAGATCTAGCATCACAGCTGGCCCTGGCTGAGATCCATGACTCCCTACTTGAAGCACAGCGGGTCGTCGAGGGAGAGGGAGAAGAATTAATGTAGAAGCTGAGGAAGAACCTGTGCAGAATCAATCATTTAATTGCGTAGCTAATATCTCAAGAAAGAATTACAACACAATCTCCTTGCAAACAGAGGATACAGGAAAGGAATTTCTTCAGATGGAAGGGCAGTTACTTATGATATCTAAAGAACTAGCCCTCATTAAAAACTTTTTGGCAGAAAGTAACAGGTTGTTAACAACTTTGACTGAATGCTTTAATTTGCAGGAGAGGAACCAGCTGGTAAAAGGTAATGATGATAGGAAAACTCAAACAGAGTCGTCAAACAAGAAGTTATGCAACTCCAGAAAGAACCAGTCTAAAGGAAATAAAAAAGTGGCTCAAAATGGGGAGCATAAGAAACAAAAGAAAAGCAAAAACATGAAAACATCTAAAAAGCAGGAGAAAAAAGTACGGTCTTGCCGGAGAAAGGATTTTCAGAGGTTGTTTGATTTGTTGGATGTATCTAAAAATGCCAACCCTATCAAGCCTCGACAGAAAGAGCAGGAGGAAAGGGGAAAAAGGACAAAGAGCAAAGGATCACTTAAAGCCCTTACTAAACAATGTAGTGGTGAAGAAGATCTTGCTTTGAGCAATGTGTCCAGTGATCAGGATTTGGAACTGTTGCGAGATCCCTGGGAAGACGTTCTTTGTAAGGCTCAGGTAAAGTTGGAGGATGATATTCAAGGTATTAAGCAGGGTGCTGCTATTTTTCAGCCCAAACCAGTGCTGGTCTCTACTGTAAGAGCCAATTGGAATTTGGTGATGATCCCTTATAAGCTGGTGTTTGTGAACTATCCCAAACCGTGGGGCAATCTTGCCCAGTCAGTTCGTGTCTCACATTTTTTGCATATGGTAAATAGTGTTATGCCAGGTGCATTGCACTTTAACAACATTGTGAATATAGAATACTTATATTATGATGGAATAAGAGCACGTGCTGTTGTTACATTTAGTGACCAGGGCATAGCAAGTTGTATTTATAGAGCAAAAAGGGAATTTTTAGTAAGTAATATAGTTTTAGCAAGATTTTTTGAAAATCAGGCCCCTTTGGCCCCTTTATTTGATGCTCTAGACAGGAAACCCAGTGAGAACATAATGGGAGTTAGGAATCACACTGAAAATCTAATTGATCTAAATTGGTCCTGTGACATCAATCAAGCCCCTACTCAGTTAGAGAAACAGGACAAATTGAGGATTAAAGTAAACCCAACAATGGGATCACAGCATTTTGATAACGGAAAGTTAGGTTTAGACATTGCAGAGGAGACTGCTCTCCTGAATTCTTTTCAGGTCTTGCCAGATTTTGCACAGGAAGAGATTTTGGAAAGGTTAGAATCATTGAAAAACCATCTAAGGGAAATAAATCTAGGGAAACCTAAGCCTTATGATGGAGGAGGACTTCAAAAAGAAGAAGAGCTAAAAATAGTGGTGGATGCAGGAGATAGTAGGATGGCTCAGATTTCAACAAGTAATTCAATAAAAATGAGCCCAGTTAATCTTTCAGGTTTGATCCAAAATAGAAATGAATGCATTGCTTCTAAACCCAAGAAAGGTGTCGACTTAAACAGCATAAACTGGCAAGCTATGAGGTTCCTGGAGGAAGGGGAGTTGGGATGTATTAATCAGCCCATTGTGACCACACATTCTAAGACAGACATCATCCATCCTTTGAGTTCTAATGTGAGTGTATTAAGTCCCTTTATGGAGGAATTGACGTGTCTGGATACGGAGTATATTCAACCCACTAATCAATTAGAAAAGGCAGTCAAAATTAGTTGATTAGGAGAGCTAATTGATTTAGGGAGGGGGGATTCATTGACAGCTAGATTTTCATCTCATGCATATCTTAGTCCCCACAATCACACTAGCAGGCCAGTTAAATTTCTCTCATGGAATGTATCGGGCTGGAGGTCTTGTCAGCAGGGAGTTGATCTGAAGGAATTCCTTTTTGACTTTGATGTGATTGCCCTCCAAGAAACTTGGCTCATAAATAATGAGAATATCCTCCCAGGTTATATTGTTTGGAATGAACCTGCTTGGAAAATGAAGAATAAGGGCAGAGCAGTTGGGGGATTAGCAATTCTTGTTAAGGAAGATTTAGGTTGGGTTGGTGAGCTGGTGTGTAATAGTTTTGCTCCACAAAATAGTATAGTAATTAGGTTAAAAACCCCAGGTTTATCATTATTATTAGTAAATATTTATATACCACCACTCAACTCACAGTATTATTTTCAGGATGTCTGGCTTCTTTTGGAACATTTGGTGGAGGATTTAGGTACGAGATTCCCGAATGATTTAATTATCATGTTGGGTGATTTTAATGCCAGAATTGGCTCCAATCCATCACAATCTGCTGAGCGTTGGGGTCTTCATGAAGACCTCCAGGAGATCTATTAATGGTCCTCCAGAGATAAGAAAGTAAATAAAGCGGGTCGGAATTTGTTGGAGTTAACCTATAAATTAGGGCTTCAAATTTTAGGTCCCAGTGATACCGGGCTTCTTTATCCATATACATATTTTACACATTCAGCTGGCAGTGTTATAGATTACATTTGTGTCCCTAGACAGAATGTTCATCTGTTCCCAGGAATTACGGTAACTACAAGAGAAAAGAGTGACCATCAACCCATTTCAACTCACTTAATTTTAGAATCAGATCGTAGATTAGTGACCCAGTTAGACAAGTATGTGTCAAGTAGGCTAGACATTGTTAGTGAGAAAAGAATAAGATGGGAGCATGTGAATACCCAGAATCTCAAATCCTGTCTGAAATCAAATGAGGGAATAGCCCTGGGAAATCTGATATGTGCTCTGGATACAAACATTGAGTCTGTGCTGTCTGCATACCAAACAATTTGTTCACAAATTAAACCCTGGTTACTAAAAAGGGACAGTAGAAATGGTCTGCGGAATATAAAAAGTACTTGGTTTGATGCAGATTGTAGAGTTTCAAGGAATAGACTGAGAAAACAAATGAGGATTGCTCATGATACCTTGGACAATGAAGCACATATACTTATGCTTAAGCTTAGGCGAAATTATAAGAAATTACTCATAGATAAGAAAATTAATTATTATGCAAAAAGTTGGTCTGAGTTGGAACAGGCGGCCAGAAACAAAAATTCAGCAAGTTTTTGGCGTATGGTATCTGCCAGATTTAGAACAGACAATTATAGTGTAGAGATTCCTGTATCTGCTAAAGTATGGGAAGACTTTTATTTCGAACTATTTAGGGATAAGGCAAACGGGGAAGGAATAAATGTTGCAGAAGACATTGATGCCATTCCCAAATGGCCTCCAATTTTAAAACAAGAAATAAAGCCTCTCATTCTCATGTTAAAGAATAATAAGGCTCCTGGAGAAGATTTTTTGCCGCCAGAACTTTTTAAAGACAATGTTGACTGGTGGGCTTCTGTTCTTGCAGGCCTCTACACTCATATAAGTAATACTGGTCGTATACCTAATGGATGGAAACTTAGCATAGTAATTCCCTTATTTAAAAAAGGTGATCGCAGAGACCCCAGTAACTATAGACCTATCAGTTTAATAGATATCCCTGCAAAAATCTATGCTAGATTCTTATACCAAAAATTAGAGGAGTGGGCGGAACAAAATGCTATTTTGGTAGAAGAGCAGGCAGGTTTTAGGCAGGGAAGGTCTGTTATTGATAATTGTTTCACACTATCTCATTTGATATCCAAATATACCTCAAAGGGTGGACAGCTCTTCACAGCATTCATCGATTTAACTGCAGCCTTTGATTCAATTAATAGAAGTCTTCTCTGGGATAAGTTGGCTAAAACAAACATTGATCAGAGACTCCTTTTTCTTATAAAGATCCTCTATACAGATACCCGTTTAAAGGTTAGAACTGGGGTAAACCAAGCTTTAACAAACGACATTCCCACAAGTAAAGGAGTTCGTCAGGGTTGTATTCTTGCGCCATTCCTCTTCAATTTCTATGTTAATGATGTAGTTTCCGCACTACATAGTCAAGAGCTTCATATGCCAAGGATACTGGATAAATCGTTGAATATCCTCCTTTATGCAGATGATATGATTTTGTTTTCTACCACACAGGTTGGTTTGCGGAGGCTTCTGAGAAAATTTAGTTTATATTGCAGGGAAAATGATTTAACGATTAATGGTAAGAAATCAAAAGTGTTAGTCTTTGGAAAGAAAAAGAAGCGATATAAGTGGGTTTTGGATTCTAATGAAATTGACCAGGTGGATTCATTTATCTATCTTGGCTTAGAGTTTACTTCCTCAGGTTCTTGGGCACCGCAGTTAAAAAGAAACGAACTAAAGGCAACGGTGTGTGCAAAATCCTTGAACAAGCTCTTGAATTATAGACATCCTGGTTCTCTTTTGCCAGTAATTAATGTGTACAAGGCTAAAGTGTTGCCGATAATAATTTATGGGGCTGAAATCTGGGGCTTTTCTAAAAGTAGGGAAATAGAAAGGGTCCAAAACCGTTTCTTTTGTACGATTCTAGGGGTTGCATTTGCCTGTCCAGCATATGTGCTTAGATCGGAATTAGGTATCTTGGCTGTTTTAGACCAAATGCATTGCAGGCTATTTAATTATTGGTTTAAGCTAGTTTCGATGAATGAGGCCAGGCTTCCAAAGATGTGTCTTCTCGAGCAGATGGCCAAACCTTTAAAAACTTCCTGGCTTTATAAATTTAGTAAGATGCTACCAAACTATGGCTTTAGTTTGCAGGCACTTAGCATTTCAAACACCAATATAAGAAATGCCGTTAAACTCAGGATTTCAGATATTAGAAGGCAGTCTGATATAGCGGCAGTGTCAAAATCAAGGGCCATGAAATGGCTAGCCAAAACAAAATTCCATTTCAAAGAAGAAAAATATTTGTTTTTTGTTATGAAACGGGCCCATCGAGTAGCCTTTACCCGGCTTCGATTCGAGCTGATGGACACAATGATGTTACAGGGTAGATTCCAAGGTATTCCATTGAAAGATAGACTATGTATATGTGGCAACCCTGAAATTGAAGATTTAACCCACTATTTACTTGAATGTTGTTTATATTCGAAATGTAGAGAACATTATCTATCTATGTTTTTAATACGCATGAGAGCCTGGTCAGCCAAGGATAAATTGGCCTTTCTCCTACGTGGTTCTAACTATTTTGTGACCCAGAGGGTTGCTCTCTTCGCTCTTAAAGCAGCCAGTATAAGGAAAAAAGAATTAGAAAAAATGGATTAATTAATAAGTTTTTATCAAATGTTGCAATATATGTGGGGTTTTATTAACTGTTAGTCATATATAATGTATTAATTATGAACTGTATATTGTTTTAGAATTTTAAATCATAAATTTTAAGTATTTGTTTGTTTTTAATAATATGTGATTTTTTTGAAATGGTCAGTAGACTTATTCAATAAAGGTATTCATTCATTCATTCATTCCTGAGAAAGTACTTTGATCTTGAGTAAAGGCCTTGGATGAATGAAGCTTGATCAATATTCTATACAATTCTGTGGTTATTCCCCTCTATGGGTTCTTTGATGGCACCGAAGCTGACTACTGTTACTGAAGCACTTTCCACACTCAATGCATTTATATAGTTTCTCTCCTGTGTGGATTTTTTGATGTTGAGCAAGGTGCGGGCTTTGACTAAATCTCTTTCCACACTCCATGCATGGATATGGTTTTTCCCCTGTGTGGGTTCTTTGATGACAAGTAAGGCCAGTGCTGTCACTGAAACGCTTTCCACATTCCATGCATTCGTAAGGTTTCTCCCCCGTGTGAGTTCTTTGATGTTGAGCAAGATGGTGACTTCGTCTAAATCTCTTCCCACATGCAGTGCATTTATATGGTTTGTCTTCTGTGTGGATTTTTTGATGTAGACTAAGTTTACTGCTCTCCTTGAAGCTCTTTCCACACTTCATGCATTCATAAGGTTTCTCTCCTGTGTGGGTCCTTTGATGTATAATAAGGTGCGGACTTTGACTAAAGCTCTTTCCACATTCCATGCATTTATATGGTTTTTCCCCTGTGTGGGTTCTTTGATGTATCCTTAAGTGAGAACTTACTCTGAAGCTCTTTCCACAGTCCATACATGCATATGGTTTCTCCCCTGTGTGGGTCCTTTGATGTAGAGTAAGTTGAATGCCATCAATGAAGCTCTTTCCACACTCCATGCATTTATATGGTTTCTCTCCTGTATGTGTTTTTTGATGTAAAGTAAGACCCTGCCTCATTCTGAAGCACTTTCCACACTCCAGGCATTCATAAGGTTTTTCTGCTGTGTGGATTCTTTGATGTTTCCAAAGGTTAGAACTTACACTGAAGCTCTTTCCACAGTCCGTGCATGCATATGGTTTCTCCCCTGTGTGGGTCCTTTGATGTATTCTAAGGTAAGAATTTACTCTGAAGCTCTTTCCACAGTCCATACATGCGTATGGTTTCTCTCCTGTGTGGATTCTTTGATGTTCAGTAAGTTCAGTACCATGCCCGAAGCACTTTCCACACTCCACGCATTCAAAAGATTTCTCTCTTGTGTGCATCCTCTGATGTGCATTACGGCTACTGGTCATATTGAAGCTCTTTCTGCATTCCATACATTTATATGGTTTCTCCCCCGTGAGAGTTCTCAGATGTCTTTTATGGTCAGTGGTTGTGCTGAAAGTCTTTCCACACTCCTTACACTTCAGTGATTTCTGCCCTGTGTGTCCAACAATCCTTCTCAAATTCTTTCCTCGTTCCATTTATACAGTTAGAGTCTGCCCTGTATGGATTCTTTCATTATCCGTAAGGCTTCCACTATCCCTGAAGCTCTTTCCGCAGTCTATGCATATAGAAGGTTTTCCCCCCTGTGTCTGTTCTTTGATGTATTTTAAGGTCACTCTTTTGACTGAACCTCTTACTGCACACTACACATGGATATAGTTTCTTAACTGGGTGGGTTCTGCAATATCTTGTTGATTTCAATTGATCTTTATCTATACCCCTTCTTCTCCACATTCCTTGATGGATTTCCTTTGTGCCAGTTTGGTTCTACTTTGTTCCAAAAGGTCTCCTGTTCTGCTTCATGCCTGCTTGCTTCCAGGGACACTTCACAGGGCTCCTTCTTATTCCTGTTGTCCTTCTCAGCACCTGCCTGGGCAAAGAAAAGGAACATTCCATGGTTATCCGGGTTCTATATCTTAATCTTTGGAGCATTGGGGAGAAGGACCTGTAAGTAAGGAAGCTTGGAACAGAAAAGCTTTGGTCAAGAAACTCTGGTCTAGAACTTTGGACTATTGTTTAATTCATTGAGCGGATTGTAGGAGGAATAAGGAAGTGAGATTTCATTTCCCTTTATGTAATCACAGGGGTCAAGCAATGGGGTGTTGGGGGGAGGGCAAGCTACTCACCTGGAAAGCATTTACCCCTGGCCAGTGAAAGTTTGTTTTGAAAGTTAAACAAAAAAAAACACAGCCAAATATCCAAGAACCAAGGTATAAAAATAGAATATATTAATTAGAATTAATGTCCCCAAAGCATTCCCCCATTATTATTTTTTATTTAAACCATTTTTTAGCTGCTTCTCAGGGCGAGCCCTTCCAAGGCGGCTTACAACCATACATAAAACACTATAAATATTACAAGCACTAAAAGTAGTGACAGTAAAATATGTGACAGATAAAACAATAAAAGCTAACAGTAAAACTAACAGTAAAAATGACAAGGGCAGTAGCAGCAAAACAATAATAACAGTAATAATAATAATAATAAATTTATTTATTTATTTCTTATCTGCTTCTCCCTTTGGATTGAGGCGGGGAATAACATTATTACAAGAATCAACACATCTTAAAAATTCTTGATTTAACATTGATCTGGATAGGCCTGAGGGAAAAGGCTCGTCTTCAAAGCAGTCTTAAAATCACAGAGAGAGTTAATTTTACGACTCTTCTCCGGTGGGCCGTTCCACAATCTGGGGGTGACAGAAGAAAAGTTCCTCTGGGTAACTGATGTCAGCCTACTTTTGGCTGACTGAAGTAAGTTCTCCCCAGAGGACCCGAGTGTGCAGGACGGACTGTATATGAGAAGGCGATCCTGCAGGTAACCTGGACCCAAACCATGTAAGGCTTTAATGACCAACGCTTTGTAATTTGCCCAGAAACTAATTGGCAGCCAGTGGAGTGATATTAATGTTGGGGTAATATGCTCGCCCCTAGACGTACAGGTGACCAACCTGGCTGCTGTATTTTGAACTAGTTGAAGTTTCCTAACTAGGTACAATGGGATAAATAAATGTATGTAAATGTACAGCGCATTGCAGAAGTCAAGCCTTGAGGTTACCAGCATGTGCACTACTGTCTTTAGGTCTTCCAACTCTAGAAAAGGTCACAGCTGGCGCAACAGCCAAAACTGATAGTCGGCACTCCTGGCCGTCGCATCTATCTGGGCTGTCATTTGGAGTGCTGGATCCAGGAGCACCCCCAAACTGCGAACACAGTCTTTCAGGGGGAGTGTAGCCCCATCTAGAACTGGTTGACACACCTCCGAACCTAGGTCAGAGCCCTTGACAGCAAGCACCTCAGTCTTGCCTGCATTCAGCTTCAGTTTGTTTTTCCTCATCCAGCCCATTACTGCCTCCAAGCATTCATTCAGAGGAGACACACGATCCTTAGCTGATGCTGTTATTGAAATGATCGTTAAATGCATCAGAGTGAACTACCGAAGGCTCAGGGGAGAAGGTGTCTGAGTTAGACCCCTCACCACTCTGAACAGTTCTGCTGGACGCGAATTCGCAGACGCAAAAAGCTTTTCATCAGTAAAATCTTGCACAGCATCCTGAGACCACTTTCTCTCTTTGTGTTTTCCTCTAAGTAGCCACCGAGGGGTGGTGCGGTACATGGAAACACTCGTTCGGGAAGCATTTGCCAACCCTACTATGCCAGCATTTGGTGAATAGAAGCCAAACCCAAAAAGAAAAAAAATGCAGGCAAAATAGAATGCAATAATGTACCCCAAAGGCTTTCCCAATTCACAGTCCGAATATATGAGGAAACAAAACAGCAACAACATAGGACTGACAACACCTCTCTGTAACCACACATACACATTTGAGGACTCCAGAAGTACTTTTGTGAGCGCCCCAAAATTCAGAAATCCACACGTGAAATCCACACTTTTGGCAGTCACTTACATGTGAGGTGCAGGATTCAGTTGTGAATGCCTGAAATGAGAGGTAAGCAGATATATGCAATGAGTCGTATTCACAAAATGTACCTGGGATTAACGGTATTATGTACCCAAATTCTTTCCGAGTACACAGTTTTAATCTTGGGTGACCCTGGGAAAAGGAGGACAAGGCTCCTGCATCTTTAACAGTTGTATAGTAAAGGGAATTTCAACTGTTGTAATTTGCATGCATGCTACACTTGGTGAAATTCCCTCTTCATCACAACAGTTAAGCTGCAGGAGCCCTGCCCTCTTTTGTATCTGGTCATGCTAGGCAGGGCAACTGTTGTGATGAAGAGGGAACTGATGTTTACAAATAAAATAGGGGAGGTGCAAGGAGAACCTACTGGTCTGGGAAGTGTTTGCCAACCCCACAACCTATGCCCACATTTGGTGAATAGAAGCCAAGCCAAAAACATTGCAGACAAAATAGAGTGCATTAATCAAAGTTAATGCACCCAAAGTGTTTCCCAATATACAGTCTTAAACAGAGAGAGAGAGAGAGAGAGAGATCTTAAACCACACATGCATATTTGAGGAATCCCAGAGTGCCTTGGACTGCAAGAAGATCAAACCAGTCCATACTCCAGGAAATAAAGCCAGACTGCTCACTTGAGGGAATGGTATTAAAGGCAAAACTGAAGTACTTTGGCCACATAATGAGAAGACAGGACACCCTGGAGAATTGGCTGATGTTAGGGAAAGTGGAAGGCAAAAGGAAGAGGGGCCGACCGAGGGCAAGATGGATGGATGATATTCGGGAGGTGACAGACTTGACCTTGGGGGAGCTGGGGGTGGCGAGGGGCTGACGGAAAGCTCTGGCGTGGGCTGGTCCATGAAGTCACGAAGAGTCGGAAGCGACTGAACGAATAAACAACAACAAAGTACTTTTCAGAGCGTCCAAAAATGCAGAAATCCGTAAATGAAACTTCTGCCAGACACTGACATGTGAGCTGCAGGATTCGGTTGCCAACGCCTAAAAAGTGAGGGAAGTCCAGAAATTTGGCCCCCGGGTCACAGCCATGAGGTCTGCAGAGAAGACAGACCAGTCTCAAAATGGAGGTTTGTAACCCGACTGACTTTGCCAGTGGTCGGTGTTGCAGATATGGGATTACGCTTTGCAATGCTTTTGCGGAAGGAGAAGCAACGGCCGATCTCCCTTCCATAGAAGCACAAAGGCCGGCAGCGACTCTGGTCTGCCTCTGGCCTTGCAAGAAATACACCCTGGTTGCTAAAGTGGGACAGAGCAGAAACTGGGGAAGCGGATATATAATCTGGGTACTTCCAAAATTTACCTGCGGGTGTCTGAATTTTTGAATGCCAACTTTTACCAATGTTTTCACTTTTGGGAGGATAGAGCAGGAGTGCAGAGAAATATAAAAAATACGGTCTTGTATGGGTTCTTTCACGCAGCTGGATTGCAGGGCTCAGCCCCCCTGGACCCCCAAACCGCCCTCCAGAGCAAAATCTTACCCCCCACACGTCTCCTCCTCCACCTCCCAGCCCCACATCGCGTTGCATTTTACCTCCTTTTCCAGCCTTGTATCCGCCTCCCCGCCTGCCCAAGGAGACCCACGAGGCCCTTTTCCCTTCCCGGAAGAGGAATGCGGGGTTCTCGCTCTTATCTTTCTCGCACATTTTAAAAACATTTCCTGCCTCTCTAGGAACCAGAGCTCAGCTCGTTTAACCCTTGGAGGACTGGGAGGGAGATCCTCCCTCTCTCTAAGAGCCAGAGCTCTCTGGGCGGTTTGCAAAGATGTTAAAAACCTTAAAGAGACAATCTCGTGCCTAATATAAAAGCCGTTTGCCTGTAAACATAGGAACAGGCGATAGCGGACCCCGGCTGGGGGGAGGAGCAGTGACTTCCCTCTGGGCAGGGGGGCAGGAGACAGCCCCGGGGGGTGGGTAGCAGGTGCCTAAAAGGGGCTCAAGCTCTAGGAGCAAAAGAAGGCACAAATTTGCATGTGCTCATTTACTTATGCAAATATATGAGATGGTGACACAATTCCTAGGGAGTAACCCACATGACAAAGATGGGGATTTCTCTCTTGACTGAATCCTCCCCCCATCCCCAAGAAGCAGAACAGCTCCAGTACCGGAGGCACCCCCATCCTATGCTATTCTATGATTCTATGAAAGACTTCAATCCATCCATCCTTTATTTACAGTCATAGGCGTGCGCAGCACATTTCATTTGGGGGTTCAGCCAGGGGTTGTTTTTTTTAAGGTAAACATTGATTGAACATACAGTAATAAAGGACTTTTTTCACTCATCAAACAAATGAAATAAACGAAAACTGAAGTAAACTGTATTTTTGTTATTAACAAGTAATATGTACTTTAAAAATACACATTTTGAAACAGAGACTCTGAATACTTTTTTTTGCTGTAGTAATAACCAGGCATATATAAAGATACAGTTAATTTTTATCATCTTTAAATTTAATCAGATAATGACCTAATCCAAACTTACTAAAACAGATTCAAGTTTCTTGATCTTCTTTTCCTAAAGAAGGAGGCGTCGCTCACCAGGTGTTATGGACTTAAATTCCTCAATAACATCATTATAATTAACTGACAAAACCAATTCTTGTTCAATGTACAAAATCATGAGTGAGTCGAGTCGCTGTTGGGACATTGTAGTTCTTAGTTTGGTTTTTACATGTGTTAGTTTCGAAAATGCTCTTTCACATGAACAGCTTGTAACAGGCAAGATTACAAAACATTGAATACATTTGTAAAAGGCCTGGAACATGGAAGACCGATCCGATTCCTTTAGCCAATCAAGCCATTCTCTGGTGGTGTTTGTAGTGCTACCTTTAGGAACAGATCCTTCATAACCCC
The DNA here is from genome assembly GCF_023053635.1 of Elgaria multicarinata webbii. Lineage (NCBI taxonomy): Eukaryota > Metazoa > Chordata > Lepidosauria > Squamata > Anguidae > Elgaria > Elgaria multicarinata. Next base: position 155,142,437 of record NC_086173.1, read on the forward strand.
GAAGCAGTCTGACTTCAGCTTCCAACTCATCCAAGGACACTTTAAATTTTTTGGAAATGATTCTAATATCATCCCTGCCAATGTCTAAGCTCAACAGCTTTCCCACTGCAGTCACAATTTCACAAGTGTCCTGTTCAAATCGCTGGTCAATGCAAGTAATCATTGAGTCTAGGAGTGGGTAAAAGGAAGTTATTCTCTCCTGCTCCTCTTTCGTATCAAAGTGATGCTGGGACTCAAACATGTCATCAATCCGAGTAGATATTCTTCTCTTCTTAACTGGGGGAATAGATATATCACGCTCTTCACATATTTTCACGCTGTCATTGAAAATAGATTTAAAATGTTCTGGGTCACTTCTCATTGCAGCCAAAGAGTTACGCAAACTTTTCACCCCTGTCATTGCAGTCAGTAGGTTGAGTTCTGGAGCTTGAAGAGCCTTACTCACTTTTACCACCATCTGGAGAATAGGGTGCATCATATGAAGGGCAAAGATGAACTTGAATGAATTTAGTTCATGGATAAGGCCCTTGGCTTTTATTTTAGCGTCAGCAAGGCGAGTTGTTTCATTTATCTCTTTTAAAGCTTGTAAAATGACGGAGTAGTTTTGTTTTACAGCAGCCACTGCTTCTGCTCTGCATGCCCATCTTGTGTTTGACAGTGACTTCAAAGTTTTCAACTGGGATCCTACGTCTTGTGCAATTTTCTCCAATACTGCATGTCGCACAGCACTCCCCTCCATGAAAGCATAAAGAGTCTGAATAACACCAAAAAAATTAAACACAGTTCTGTTTTGTTGACTTGAAGTGCATGCATCTACTAGGACGAGGTTCAAGCAATGTGCATAGCAGTGAACATAGAGTATTTCACTGTTTCGATGTTTACATTTCATTTGAACTCCTGCAGTACATCCAGACATAGTAGATGCACCATCAAAACAGACAGACATCACTGAAGACCAGCCAATTTTAAGAATGCCAAGGACCTGATCTAACTGGTCAAAAACAGATTGAGCATCAACTGCTAATAATCTCTGAACAGATACAAAACGTTCAACTGGACCATGTTTTTCATTGTCGAAATATCGCACCACAATGGACATCTGTTCATGGTGTCCACAGTCAGTAGTGTCGTCGGCAATTATTGAAACCATTTTTCCATTTAGTGAAGAAATAATTTGTTGTTGCACAACATTGTGACAGGCCACAATTAAATCATTTTGGATGCGATTGCTCAGATAGGTAGCATTTCAAGGAGAATGTTGCACATGCTCTGCCATTACGGGATCATATTTTTGGAGCATAGTGACAAGATCTAGAAATAAGCCTTTTTCAGCACTGTCAGCTTTTTCATTGTGACCCCTGAATGGTCTCCCACCTTTTGCCAAACACAGAACAATGTCAATCAGACGCTCCATTATTCTTCGGTTATGGCAGCGTTCTTCTTCTTGCTTAGTCAGATAAGCCTGCTTGCCCTCATCCAACAATGCATCAATAGGTTTCCCTTCATTAAAAGTTGACCATGAAGAAAAGCTCAACACATGAGATTTTGAAAGTTGGTGGTTTTTAAAAGTTTTGCTAGCCTTATGCCAACTTCTGAAGCCCTTACGAATAAATGCTAAATCAGGGTGACCTTTGTTTGTTGGCATATTAGAGGAGAAGCAACGGCAGAAAAAACAAAATGCTGCATCCTTTGATGGGCTGTATTCTAGCCAACTATACTTTTCATACCAATCAGAATGAAAACTTCTTTTACTTTTTGCCATTTCAGTTTTAGGAAATATGCTCAATTTAGGCTGATAATGACCTCTAGATAATCGGGACTGGCGTTCTAATCTGTTTTTTGGAACATCACAGGCTGGGTCATCAGGTGAAATGTCTGATGGCTTTGAAGAGGAACTACACTGACCTGAACTAACAGACAAAGTCTGTTTCTGTTGTTCATTTCTCAGTTCATTGCACACACTAGAACTAGTGGCAGCAATAACTTCATCTTCATGTAAGTTCTTCAGTGAGGAGTCAGAGCTATTTGCACTAGTATCAGCACATTCATTATAGTTCAGTTTGTCTGCTCCTTTCTTTATCTTAACCACAAACCGATCCATATTTAAAATTTGCTACTGTACCCCACTATTTCAGTGCACAGGTTGCTACACTTGATGGTCCCGAGTGCTCAGGATTGCAACTCCCTTTTCTCCAAAGGCCCTTTTTCTGAAAATAAATAAATATTGTAGAGCTAGGAACTGTGTAGAAAAAAGCAACTAAAATGTTCATTTGGCTTTAACAACTTTAGCAAAAACAGCTGAACCCAATGGAAATTTTTATGCAAGTAAGTAAGGTGACCATATGAAAAGGAGGACAGGGCTCCTGTAACTTTAACAGTACTGTAGAAAAGGGAATTTCAGCAGCTGTCAATTGAAGAGGGTGAAATTCTCTCTTCATCACAACAGTTAAAGCTACACTAGCTATAGTAGAGTGGCCAGATACAAAAGAGGGCAGGGCTTCTGCAGCTTTAAGTGTTGTGATGAAGAGGGAATTTCAGCCTCTTCAATTCACACCTGCTGAAATTCCCTTTTCTATATTACTGTTAAAAATACAGGAGCCCTGTCCTCCTTTTCATATGGTCACCCTACAAGTAAGTGATCACCCAGTCACTCCCTACGTAGGTGGAAGGGGGGTGGGAGAAAGGGGATGCCTGGCAGGTTATGAAAAAGCCCAGGGCAGACAAATAAAGCCACGTGCACGCACGCACACACATTGCAACTGGATCTGGAAAAAGGATTTGCACTTGAGGCCAGGGCAGGAGGGCATTGCAACAACTGGAGAAAGATGGGGTGCGAGGTCTGGGCAGGGAACAACCCCATCAAGCCTCGTGCAGCGCAGCTGGAGAGAGGAGGGGCACTTGAGCCCCCGCAGGAAGCAATCCCCAGCAGGCCACATGTAGCACACACCGAGGCTAGGAAAACATGAGGCGTTCGAAGCCAGGACAGGGAGGGAGCAATCTCCGGGGAAGCCGTGTGCAGCATGCACTGAGGCTGGAGTTAGGCGAGGCGTCCGGCGCGAGGCCCGTACAGGGAGCAACTCCCAGGGAAGCCGTGTGCGGTGTGCGCCGAGGCTGGAGATAGGTGAGGCCCGGGCAGGGCCAGGGCAGGGAGCAACCCCCAGGGAAGCTGCAGTGTGTGTGTTTTACGTATGTGGCACCAGATTGCTGTTCCTCCGTGCCTTGTGAAGGGAAAGGAAATTGGGCCAAGGGCTTCAGCTGGCTAACACACACACACACACACACACACACACACACACACACACACACGATGAAGACTCCAGCTTCAAAATTGTGACACTTGCCTCCAGCACGACACCCACCCAGCCAGTCACCCCAACGCAGTGCGCCCTACATGCCTCCACCCGCTAGCCAGCCTCCCTCTCCCCATCCAGCACAACACGAGAGAAAACCTTCTCGCCCCTACCGCGCTCGGCTCCTGCTTCTTCCTCTAGCTGCTGCTGGCTGAGCTGATAATAGTGGCCGCTCTGTGCTGAGGCAATGGGGAGGAGCGGGAGACACCCCAATCACCACGGAGCAAACGGACCCGAGTGGCTTCACCCTAACCCAGGGCCGGTGCCAGACTATTTGGTGCCCTAGGCGAGGGGAGCTATTTTCACCCCCTCCCCCCGAAAAATTGCCAACTTTGTTTTGTCTACTTAGAAGCCCAATTGGGTTCAACAGGATTTACTCGGGTGTAAGCGCGCTCAGTATTAGAATCCCGAGCTGATCAACAGCAGCTGGGAATCTCCCCATTGAGAACTGGATCATTCTGAACTCAGACAAAGATGGGCTTTGGCCCACAGGTTTGGAGGTTGGGGTGGGAGCGGAGCCCCCCCTTTTTTGTTTCAGTGGGCCCAGCTCACCCGGGACAGCCTAGCAGAGAGCCCATTACCTTAGAGTAGGCTTCGCTCCCTTCCTCGGCTTCCATCGGCCTACTCAACTTCCTCATCCGAGCCCTCTCTCTCCCTGCGGCAGAGGAGGAGGAAGCCCCACGTGGGAGAGTCCCTTACCTTAGAGTAGGCTTTTCTCTCCCTTCCTCGGCCTCCATCGGGCCGCACCTTTCGGCCCCTCTTCCCCGGCCTGCCCAAGCTCCTTTGCCGTGCCACGAGGCGCGGACAGCCTTCCACGTGAGAGGAGTCGCGGCCGGAGTGAGGGGCTGGAACCGCCTTGCCAGCCGCTCGCGCCAGAGCCACATAAACGGGCGCAGCCGCTCCGGCACGAACACATGCAGTGAGGGAGCCGGCCCGCCTCCTCTCCTGCATCCGGGCACCACCTCGCCTACGGCCTACCTCCTTCGCCTTCAACGGGAAGCCTTCCACCGCTTCATCCCGGCCCACTCTATTTCTTCTCCCCCCGGCCTGCGGCGGGTACGCTCGCAGAGTGGAGCCAGGACCGGCTTGCTAGCCCAACCAGCGCAACCCAGAGCTGCCAGGTGACATTGGGCTGTCGGAGGGTGGGCCCATCCACTGCCGCGCCTCACGGCCGGGCTCTCGGCCTACACCAGCAGAGACAAAGCGCAGGAGGCTGCGAGGGCCTGAAATCCTAGACTCAGAGCTACTTTGGCACGGGCAAAGTGAGGGGGACCAATGGCTACTATTAGCAGACCAAGAAAATAGCTTACTTTCACGAACTCGCCTGTAGCTTCGTGGTGCTCCTGGCTGCCCTCGCCTCGCCTGTCGCCTCGTGTTCCTCGGCTATTGCAGCTGTGGGAGGGGCGAGCAGCTTCCGGGCGCGTTCCGGAAGCCTGAATGAACATGTGTCGAGTGGAGCTGCCCCTCCCCCCGAGCGTCCCTCCCTGCTTTGCTCGGCTGGGCAGGCGCAGGGGCGGATCTCTCGCCCGCCCAGTCGTTTCTCCCTAGAGAGCTGCTAGAGTGGCTCTGGGAGCAGCAGCGGGCGGGGGTGGAGGGCGGCTTGCTCAGCAGGGACGGGGGAAACAACATGGCGGTGGCAGCACATTAGGGGGTTCAATTGAACCCTCTGAATCCCCTGTGCGCACGCCAATGTTTACAGTCAATAGACCAGAAAAAGAAAGGTACAGTTATTTCAAGCAAAAGGAAGAGAGATATAGCCTATGAAATACCAAGAGTTAAACGAACTGAGCTCTATTTCTGGCTCCTAGAGAGGCAGGAAATGTTTTTAAAATGTGCGGGAAAGACAAAAGCCAGGCTCCCGCATTCCTCTTCCGGGAGGGGAAAAGGGCCTCGTGGGTCTCCTTGGGGAGGCGGGTGCACGGCCGGAGAAAGAGGTAAAATGCAATGCAATGCGATGTGGGGCTGGGAGGTGGAGGAGGAGACGTGTGGGGGGTAAGATTTTGCTCTGGAGGGCGGTTTGGGGGTCCAGGGGGGCTGAGCCCTGCAATCCAGCTGCAGAATCAGCCCGGAACATCTGCACCGTTTCTCTTGCACGACCAAGATGGCGTTCTCTGCGGGGTTCGTGGTTATGGCGTCGGGCAGAGGCCGGAGAGACACCCAGGCTCACGTCCCCACTTCGACAGAGGGCTCATGGGGTGATCTTCCGCCAGTAACGCTTTCAGGCGGATCTACCTCACTGGGTTGTTGTGAAGATACGGGGTGGTGGGAGAACCATGTGCGCTGCTCTGAACTCCTTCAGGGAGAAAAAGGGTAATCTTTCTCCCATTGTACAGGTAAAGATTGTGTTTGTTCATGTTTTATTATTTATTTTTATATTATTTCTCTGCACTCCTGCTCTATCCTCCCGAAAGTAAAAACACTGCTAAATGTTGACATTCAAAAATTCAGACACCCCCAGTTAAATTTTGGAAGTACCCAGATTATATATCCGGTTCCCCCAGTTTCTGCTCTGTTCCACCACACTATTGCCCCGCTCGTGCTCTTCGCTCCTCTGACGCCATGTTTCTCACCTGCCCAAGGGCCTCTACTTCCCTTGCTCCGCTCTGTCCATTTTATTCTGCTGCCCCTTATGCCTGGAACGCTCTTCCAGAACATTTGAGAACTACAAGTTCAATCGCAGCTTTTAAAGCTCAACTAAAAACTTTTCTTTTTCCTAAAGCTTTTAAAACTTGATGTTGTGCAGACTTTATACTGTTAGTTTTACCCTACCCTGTGCCTGTTTGCATTCTCTTCCCCTCCTTATTGCTTTACTATGACTTTATTAGAATGTAAGCCTATGCGGCAGGGTCTTGCTATTTACTGTTTTACTCTGTACAGCACCATGTACATTGATGGTGCTATATAAATAATAATAATAATAATAATAATAATAATAATAATAATAATAATAATGAATAAAGGCCGCCGGCCTTTGTGCTTCTAAGGAAGGAAGATCAGCCATTGCTTCTCCTTCCCCAAAAACATTGAGAGGTGTAATCTGATACCTACAGCACCGGCCACTGGAAAAGTCATTCAGGATATAACCCTCCATTTTGAGACTGGTCTGTCTTCTCTGCAGACCTCATGGCTGTGACCCGGGGGCCAAATTTCTGGACTTCCCTCACTATTCAGGTGTTCACAACTGAATCCTGCAGCTCACATGTCAGTGGATTTCTGCATTTTTGAATGCTCTCAAAAGTACTTTGGGATTCCTCAAATGTGTATGTGTGGTTAAAGAGACCTGTTGTTAGTCCTATGTTGCTATTTTGCGTCCTTAGATCTCTCTCTCTCTCTGATTAAGACTGTATATTGGGAAACACTTCGGTTGCGTTAACTTTGATTAATGCATTCTATTTTGTCTGCAATGTTCTTGTTTTGGCTTCTATTCACCAAATGTGGGCATAGGTGGTGTGGTTGTGGGGTTGGGAAAAGCTTCCTAGACCAGTAGGTTCTCCTTGCAGCTCCCCACCCTCCCCTATGTTATTTTTAAATATCAGTTCCCTCTTCATCACAACAGTGAAAGCTGCAGGAGCCCTTTCTAGCATGACCAGATACAAAAGACGGCAGGGCTCCTGCAGCTTAACTGTTGTGATGAAGAGGGAATTTTACCAGGTGCTGCATGCATACAAATGACACCTTCTGATATTCCCTTTCCTATACAATTGTTAAAGATGCAAGTGCCCTGTCCTCCTTTTCATAGGGTCACCCTAAATTAAGGTTGTGTACTTGGAAAGAATTTGGGTATATTAACTCTCATTAATGCATTCTATTTTTCCCCCGTCTTTGGTTTGGCTTCTATTAATCCAGCGTTGGCACAAGTGGTATTGTTGTGGGCTTGGCAAATGCTTCCCAGGCAAAGAGCGGTTGTTGTACCTCCCCACCCCTCATCTTTGGGGCTACATCGCAAATTTATTCAGTTTATAAACCTCCATTTTGAGACTGCTCTGCCTAATCTAAAGAGATCATGTCTGGGACTCCGGGCCAAATTTCTCGTCTTTGTTTCTTCCCTCATCCCGTTTTTTACCACTATGCCCAAACTCCAATTCTCGTATTCAAGACTGCTGAAAATCCCAGGTACATTGTGTGAATACCCCTCATTGCATATATCAGTTTCCCTCTCATTTCAGGCATTCACAGCCTAATCCTGCAGCTCACATGTAAGTGACTGGCAAAAGCTTCACGTGTGGATTTCTGAATTTTGGGGCACTCACAAAAGTACGTTGGGATTCCTCAAATGTGTCTGTGTGCTTACAGAGAGGTGTTGTCAGTCCTATGTTGTTGCTGTTTAACTCTCATTATTGCGTTCTATTTTGCCTGCATTTTTTTTCTTTTATGGCTTGGCTTCTATTCACCCAAAGTGGCCGTAGGTGGGATGATTGTGGGGTTGGCAAATGCTACCCAGGGAAGGAGCGTCTCCATGTACCTCCCCACCCCACACCTCTGTGGCTACTTAGGGGAAAACACAAAGGGAGAAAGTAGTCTCAGGATGCTGTACAAGATTTTATAATTAATACTTTTATGTATTTTCTACAAAAAATAAGACACGCAGGGAAAGGTAAAAAACAATACAAACTATACAAACTACATCACAACGCATACAAGTACTAAAATACCCACAAATACATAAGGCTATATTCCATTTAGAGCAATCGTCATGTCAGACGACAAACTTCAATCATTTCTAGTTAGCCATATCAGAATTACTTAGTAGCAAGCAACTGCTTATAATAAAGACAAAAACACAGTCTATATAAAAAAAATCCACATACAAATAAATCATCTTTTTGCAATTCTTGTAGGTACTCAATAAGAAGTTTCCAGTCCATTACATAAGAAGCTATTGTTCTTTCTTTTACCAACGCCGTTAATTTTGCCATCTTTGCCAGTTCTAGCACCTTGAGGAGCCATTCTTCCGTTGTTGGTACCTGTGTTTTCTTCCAATATTTTGCATATAGTAGTTTTGCCGCTGTTGTCATATATTGAAATACCAGTGCCTTTTCTTTTACTTGATCGTCCATTTTTTCTTGTTTATTCATTCAGTCGCTTCCGACTCTTCGTGACTTCATGGACCAGCCCACACCAGAGCTTTCTGTCGGCTGACGCCACCCCTAGCTCCCCCAAGGTCAAGTCTGTCACCTCCAGAATATCATCCATCCATCTTGCCCTCGGTCGGCCCCTCTTCCTTTTGCCTTCCACTTTCCCTAGCATCAGCCTCTTCTCCAGGGTGTCCTGTCTTCTCATTATGTGGCCAAAGTACTTCAGTTTTGCCTTTAATACCATTCCCTCAAGTGAGCAGTCTGGCTTTATTTCCTGGAGTATGGACTGGTTTGATCTTCTTGCAGTCCAAGGCACTCTCAGAATTTTCCTCCAACACCACAGCTCAAAAGCATCTATCTTCCTTCGCTCAGCTTTCCTTATGGTCCAGCTCTCGCAGCCATAGGCTACTACGGGGAACACCATTGCTTTAACTATGCGGACCTTTGCTGTCAGTGTGGTGCCTCTGCTCTTAACTATTTTATCGAGATTTATCATTGCTCTCCTCCCAAGAAGTAAACGTCTTCTGATTTCCTGGCTGCAGTCAGCATCTGCAGAAATCTTTGCGCCCAGAAATACAAAGTCTGTCACTGCCTCCACAAGTCTGAGCAAAAACATTTCAGGTTTCATTTCTATGTTTATTTTTTTTAAAAAAATGCATTATTGCATGTATTTTAACTCTGTGGCTACCTAAAGGAAAACACAAAGGGAGAAAGTAGTCCCAGGATGCTGTACAAGATTTTATTGATGAAAAGCTCTTTCATCAGTAAATTCTTTCACACCCTCCTGAGACTTCTCTCTGCCTTTGTGTTCACTTTCGATGGTCCGCCACTGTGCATCCCCTGCTTCCTTCCCCCAACACACAATGCCATCTTCCCGTGTCTTTTCTCCCTCTAATATTTGTTTCTTGAATTTTAGACATTCACATGCACGTTGTATGTATGTGTGTATGAACAAGAGATTGTCTGTACTTCACCCATTTCAGCCTTCCAGCACTTTAAGATCAGAACGAGAGACCTGCCCACCAGTGAGAGGAATTAGGTGGGTGATCACATGGGAGAGGGCCTTCTCAGCAGTGGCCCCACACCTGTGGAACAAACTCCCACAAGTGTTCCCCCATGCACCACCCATAGAGGCTTTTAAGAAGGCCTTAGGGTCATTTTATTTTACTAGGGCCTTCTCATAAGTGAATACTGTTTTGCTGCCACTGCCCTTGCTTTTTCTTTACAGATACTTTTACTGTTAACTTTTATTGTTTTTATCTGATATTTTACTGTCTGCTTTGATTGCTTGTAATGTTTATAGTGCTTTATGTACGGTTGTAAGCCGCCTGGAGAGGGCTCACCCTGGAAGGCTGCTAAGAAATCATTTAAATAAAAATAATAATGGGGTAATGCTTTGGGAACATTAATTCTCATTAATACATGCTATTTTGGTTATCTAAATCATTAAGCCATTTACCCTTCCCTTTTTGCTTAAAAAACACATTTTGCAATTTCAACTCAATATTCCCCAGCGTATTTTCCTCCATCCATTTCAAATCCCCTACCCCTATAATTGCTTCAACAACATGTCTTAACCTATTAGCTAGATAGTAGTACTCAAGGTTTGGGAGACCCAGTCCGCCTCTCTTTTGGCTTAAATACCATTTACTTTTATTAATCCTTGATCTCTTCCCTTCATTGCAGTAATTATTTATAAGATTCTGCCATCTTTTTAATTCTATCTCTGAAATTCTTATTGGTAACATTCTAAAGAAAAAGTTAATCTTAGGTAAAATTTTCATCTTTATTAAAGCTATTCTTCCAAACCAGGAAAGATTCAGTTTCTTATACTTCTTTAACTCTTCCTCTAATTATTTTTTCAATCCATTTAAATTCTCACTTCCCAAATCTTCTAAATTTTTTGTAATCTTAACACCCAAATATTTAATTTTTTCTTTGCTTTTCAAAACTGAAGCCTTCCCTTCCCACTCCCTTTCTTCCTTTTTAGTATAGTTGAATAACATCAAATCCGATTTTGCCCAGTTTATCCTTAACCCCGTAACTTCCTCAAAATCATTCAACTGCTGTTTAATTCTTTCCATTTTACCTAAAGGGTCTCTGATAGTCATCAATGTATCATCTGCAAACATGTTCAGTTTAATTTTATTACTACTACCTATCCCCTCTATCTCTCCATCCTCTCTTATTGCGTTTGCCAACAATTCCATCACCAATACAAACAGGACTGGCGAAAGTGGGCATCCTTGTCTAGTCCCTCTAGCTAGTCGTATCTTGTCCGTTATTCCATCATTTACTACCACTACGGCTGTGCTCTTAGAGTATAACTGCTCAATTATTGCTCTAAATTTAATACCAAATCCCATTTTATTTATAACCAACTTTAAAGTTTGCCAGCTCACACAATCAAAAGCCTTAAAAATATCTAACGCTAAAATACCCGCCTTAATCCTTGATTTTTTTATCCCCTGTATTACACTCAAAACTCTACCTATTAATGTGTGCATCTGTCTATCTGCTAGAAAACCACATTGATCTTCCCCTACATATTTAGCTATACATTTATTTAACCTTTTAGCCAAAATGCCTGAAAAAATTTTTGCATCTTGGTTTATTAGTGAAATTGGTCTATATGAATCGGGGAGAGTCAGATCCTTATCTGGTTTCGGGATTAAAATTATTATAGAATGCTCCCATGACTCTGGAATCCTCTCCCCCTCCATTATTGCATTATATAATTTCAGCAACTTTGGCACTATTAAGGTTTTAAATTTTTTGTAAAACTCTGGTCCTAAACCATCTGCCCCTGGTGATTTCCCTGCTTTAAGCTGGTCTATAACCTCCTCTATTTCACTTTGCAATATTTTATTATCCATTATTTCCTTATGTTCTTTTTCTAATCCTTTCTTCAAAAATTTATCCACATATTCCTCCGTCCTCTTCATTTGGGTATCTCTTTTCTTGTATAACTCTTCAAAAAAATCCTGAAAATTTTTTATTTTATCCTTCATCAAATGACAATCATTACCCTGCTTATTTTTTATTAACCCTATCCCATTTTTGGCGTTTTCTTTCTGTGTGAGTTTGGCAAGCATCTTCGAATTCCTGTTACTATTTTGAAAATATGCCCTTTTCATATAAATTAAATTCCTCTGAACCTCTTCTAAGTTAATGTTTTCTAATTCCTTTTTTTGTGCCATTAATTCTATTAATTTATGTTTATTCTTAGTTTGCCAATATTCTTTTTCCAGCTTTATTATCTCTTTTTCTAGAGTAGCCTGCCTTGCCTCTTGTTGTCTTTTTAATTTACACGTTTCCCTAATACAGTTCCCCCTAAACACAGCCTTCATGGTATCCCAAACCACTGCTGTTCTTGTTCCCCCTTTCTCATTTATTTCCCATGTTTCTGACAATTCCTTCTGCATTTTCTCAATTACTTTATCATTCTTAAATATCTTAGTATTCAATCTCCACCTTAATGCTTCTTTATATTCCTTACTAACTGCAAAAACTAAGCTTACCAGTGCATGATCCGATACCTTGATTGTCTCTAATTCCATTCTACATGTCTTGGTTACAAAATCTCTAGATACAAAAATATGATCAATTCTGGAGTATGTATGATGGACTGAAGAATAAAACGTGAATCCTGGGTCCGCCCCTCTGAGAACTCTCCAAGAATCAACAAAATCCTTCTCTTTAATTAATTTGCTTAAAATAGTAACATTGTTTCTCTTTTCTACCTCAGAGGGATTTGACCTATCTACTCTATTGTCCATAACCATGTTAAAGTCTCCCTCCATAATTACATACCCCTCCTTGAATTCTTCCATCTCTCTTAATACCTCCTCATAAAATTCTTTTTGTTTATTGTTTGGTGCATACATGTTAATCAAAGTATATTTTTCCCCCTCCAGTTTGCCTTTAATCATGAGATATCTCCCATTCTCATCTTTTTTAATATCCTCCATCATAAACCCAGTTCTTTTTGAAATCAAAATGGCCACTCCTTTTTTTTTTTTTGACGTCCCCAATGATACTTCATAATAGACTGGCCATCTCAATCGAATAACGTTCTTTTTCTCCTTAATTTGATGAGTCTCTTGCAGAAATATCATATCAGAACCATCCTTATTTAACAATTGTTCAATCCTTCTCCTTTTTACGACTGCCCCCAGACCTTTGACATTGAGCGTTGAGATTCTTAACTTCTTATCCATATTCAGCTCTCTGATCTTCTATTCGATCCCGATCGTGTTGAAAACATAACATACACACATATACATACAACACCTCAAACATACCCTTCCCTCCCACCCCACTTCCCCCTTCCCTCCCATCACTTTTCCCCCCAATATATACCCGGAAGTCTAATACTTCCGCCATTTTTTTTTTTACCCTTTGGGGGGGGGAAGAAGCCAGGAACCCAGAGCCAGCAGGAACTAATTAATATATTTCTTATCATCGCTATATTAACCATCTACACCACCACCCCAACTGCTCCTCTTTCTTCTTCATCATCACTTTTTGCACCGCCACCAGCATCTCTTTGAGGACCCAAACCTAAGCTCTCAAGAAGCAGAAAAATCGGATATCCCCATGCATAAAGAATTTTCTTCTTTTTCAATTCCTCCGTTATGACCTTGACACTGCGTCTCCATTCCAAAGTCTGTTGGCACAAATCATTAAAGACCTGCACTGTTGCTCCTTGGAACTTCAGCTCACCCAATGCTCTTAATTCCTTCATCAATTGCTCTTTCTTGTAATAGCTTAAAAATTTCACCAAAACATCTCTGGGGGGTGCACCACTTCTGAAACCCCCTACCCTGTGAGCACGCTCCACATCTTCTTCAGCTAATTGCAGGGTTGGGACTAGTTCTTTGAACCAGCTTAGAATATTCTTCCTGAGGTCCTCCCCTTTCTTCTCCACCATATAACGAACGCGCATGTTTACTCTTCGTGCGTTATCTTCTATATCAATCAGTCTCTTATCTTGATCTTTAAATTTCGCCTCTTGATCATTTTGAGTCTTCTTAATTTCTTTAACTTGATTTTTCACTTGATCAACCTCTGTCTTCAAAAAGCCTAATTGATTGTCTCTTATAGCCATTTCTGCTGCCAGCTTATCCACCCTCTTATTATTTTTGTCAATTTCCGTTTCAATTTTCATAAAAAGTTCAGCTTTAAGACTTTTCAACATAGCTGAAATTTGATCCACCATTTCCTCTTGCCCTGCTGGCTCTGCGCCAGCTCCGGCAGCCATCTTCAACTCCTTTGTCGTTATTGCAGATTCTTCTTGTTTTTCTTCCGTCTCCGGCTCTGGATCAACAACTCTTTGAAGTCTTTTAATGGTATTGTTGGACGCGTGTTGCACCCAACGTGGCTTCACCACCAGGGCAGTTTTTTTGGGTGGCATAGGCTTGCAAATACTGCTGGTGCTAATTAGTTTCGCTTTTAAATCCAACAAACAGCGAGCTCAGAAGGGTTTTACTGCCGTGCTTAACGAGATTTATTACTTGCTACTGAAAAGGTGGCTATCAATCAATCTCTCCTGACGATGGCTCTGCAATTAAAATTCCTTTCAAGATAAGCTCTCCGTCTGGGAGATTCCTTACGCAGCCGTTCTTAACAGTTCAAGGAGGGGCTACTTCTCCACTAGCCACCTTCCTTCCACTTCAAATACACTCGTTAAGCAGCAAAATACTTTAATCTTTTAAATCCCATTCTGTAGCTCAAAGTTTCCCATTCAATCTTCACCGTTCTTCACTATTTGATAGAAGAAGAACCGAGGGGACAGGAGCAGGCAGAAGTAACATCGGGGCCTGCTCCTGCTGGACTCTTCCCCCCCCCCCCACAGGGCAAACTGCCATCTTGGCCCTGTGGGGAAGAAGAAGACCGAGGGGACAGGAGCAGGCAGAAGTAACTTCGGGGCCTGTTCCTGCTGGACTCTTCCCCCCCCCCACAGGGCAAACTGCCATCTTGGCCCTGTGGGGAAGAAGAAGGACCGAGGGGACAGGAGCAGGCAGAAGTAACATCGGGGCCTGCTCCTGCTGGACTCTTCCCCCCCCCCACAGGGCAAACTGCCATCTTGGCCCTGTGGGGAAGAAGAAGAACCGAGGGGACAGGAGCAGGCAGAAGTAACATCGGGGCCTGCTCCTGCTGGACTCTTCCCCCCCCCCCCACAGGGCAAACTGCCATCTTGGCCCTGTGGGGAAGAAGAAGAACCGAGGGGACAGGAGCAGGCAGAAGTAACATCGGGGCCTGCTCCTGCTGGACTCTTCCCCCCCCACAGGGCAAACTGCCATCTTGGCCCTGTGGGGAAGAAGAAGGACCGAGGGGACAGGAGCAGGCAGAAGTAACATCGGGGCCTGCTCCTGCTGGACTCTTCCCCCCCCCCTCACAGGGCAAACTGCCATCTTGGCCCTGTGGGGAAGAAGAAGGACCGAGGGGACAGGAGCAGGCAGAAGTAACATCGGGGCCTGCTCCTGCTGGACTCTTCCCCCCCCCACAGGGCAAACTGCCATCTTGGCCCTGTGGGGAAGAAGAAGGACCGAGGGGACAGGAGCAGGCAGAAGTAACATCGGGGCCTGCTCCTGCTGGACTCTTCCCCCCCCCCCCACAGGGCAAACTGCCATCTTGGCCCTGTGGGGAAGAAGAAGGACCGAGGGGACAGGAGCAGGCAGAAGTAACATCGGGGCCTGCTCCTGCTGGACTCTTCCCCCCCCCCCACAGGGCAAACTGCCATCTTGGCCCTGTGGGGAAGAAGAAGGACCGAGGGGACAGGAGCAGGCAGAAGTAACATCGGAGCCTGCTCCTGCTGGACTCTCTCTTTCTCTCTCTCTTTCTTTCTCTCTTCTCCCTCCCTCCCTCCTTGACTCCTTTTCCTTGTGTGTCATGTCTTTATTAGATTGTAAGCCTGAGGGCAGGGACTGTCTTTTTTCCTAAGTGTAAGCCGCTCTGAGAGCCTTTTTTGGCTGAGGAGCGGGGTATAAGTATGATAAATAAATAAATAAATAAATAAATAAATAAATAAATATTTCCAGCCCAAATAATTAGATGATAAGGCTTAAAAACCTACCGGTCCATCTGCAGTTCTTTTTTTCCCTTATTGCTCCATGGCACGCTGGCTCCTCCCCCTTAATGGCTTAATGATTTAGATAATCAATTTCTGAAGTTCCATTGGGAACTTTGGGATAATTATAAAAAGGAATTATTTTCAAGTAATTCCCCCTTAACACCGGTGATAAAGTTAAAGAAATTTCCTGAAAATTTAAAGATGAGGTTAAGCAAAGTTTTAAAAGAAATAAATAAAATGAAATTAGGAGAGTGGTTAAGGGGGATGAATACAAGAGAGAGGTTGGAAGAAGTTTTGAGAGATTTGGAATTAACGTGGTTAAATTATTTTCAATTAGAACAATGGACTAAAAATTGGGTAAGAGAAAATGGAGAATGTAAAGAGAGGACGAAATTTGAGGAATTAATTGAACAAAAAGAAATAGATAAGGGACAAAATATAGGGATAAAGGGGTTAGTGAGTCAAATATATAATATATTAGTTGAGAAAGGAGGGCTGGATAGTGCTGGGAAAATGGTTTGGGAGACTGATTTGAAGATACAAATAGGACAACAGAGGTGGGATGGACTATGGAGACAGAGAGTGTTGAGAAATATGTCAGTAAGAATAAAGGAGAATTACTATAAACTTGTATGGAGGTGGTACTTAACTCCGGTTAGATTAAATAAGATTAATAAACAGCTTTCAGCAGATTGTTGGAGAGGTTGTGGAGAAAAGGGAACGTATTTACATATGTGGTGGGATTGTATACATGTGCAAAAGTTATGGAAGATGGTGTTTTATGAGATTGAACAGATTGTGGGATTTAAAGTAGAAGTTACACCAAGGATTGCATTACTCTCACTGCATGATGATCTTAAATGTAATAAAGAAATGAAAGAATTGATAACGAACCTGCTGACAGCTGCGAGGTTGATAGTAACTAGGAATTGGAAAATTACAGGAGATTATTGTATTGAAGAATGGTATAAAGAAGTGTGGGACATTGCTATAAATGATAAATTGACGTGTAATATAAAAATGAAAAGAGGCATAGTAAAAACGAATGATTTTGAGAGTATATGGAAAAAGTTCCTGGAGTTTGTATTTTCTAAAGGAAGGGGGGTTCCACCAACAGATGAAACTATGAGTTTTTGGAAACAAGAGTGAGATCCCGAGGTGGGGGGAGCACTGTTATGTTTATTATATTATGTTTAATAGGTTAATATTGAATATATGATAGTAAGGTATGATAATATCTTGTATTAAGTGATTTTGATTTGTGTTTGTTTCAATAATAAAAATATTTTTTTAAAAAAATTAATACATGCTATTTTTAAACCTTGGTTCTTGGATATGTTTTTTTTTCTGGCTGTGTTCTTTTGTTTAGCTTTTATTTACCAGATTTTGGCATAGGTAGCACTGGCCAGGGGTAAATGCTCTCCAGATGATTGTGCTTGGCCTCCGCACCACACCCCATTGCTTGACCCCTGTGATTTCATAAAGGGAAATGAAATCTCACTTCCTTATTCCTCCTACAATCTGCTCAGTGAATTAAACAATTGTCCACAGTTCTAGACCAGAGTTTCTTGACCAAAGCTTTTCTGTTCCAAGGCTCCTTATTTACAGGTCCTTTTCCCCAGTTCTCCAAAGCCTAAAATATAGAACCCGGATAACGTTCCTTTTCTTTGCCCAAGCAGGTGCTGAGAAAGACAACGGGAATAATAAGGAGCCCTGTGAAGTGTCCCTAGAAGCAAACAGGCATGAAGCCGAACAGGAGACCTTTTGGAACAAAGTAGATCCAAACTGGCACAAAGGAAATCCATCAAGGAATGTGGAGAAGAAGGGGTATAGATAAAGATCAATTGAAATCAACAAGATATTGCAGAACCCACCCAGGGAAGAAACTATATCCATGTGTAGTGTGCGGTAAGAGGTTCAGTCAAAAGAGTGACCTTAAAATACATCAAAGAACAGACACAGGGGGGAAACCTTCTATATGCATAGACTGCGAAAGAGCTTCAGGGATAGTGGAAGCCTTACTGATAATGAAAGAATCCATACAGGGCAGACACTAACTGTATAAATGGAACGAGGAAAGAATTTGAGAAGGATTGTTGGACACACAGGGCAGAAATCACTGAAGTGTAAGGAGTGTGGAAGGATTTTCAGCACAACCAGTGACCATAAAAGACATCTGAGAACTCACATGGGGGAGAAACCATATAAATGTACGGAATGTGGAAAGTGCTTCAATACGACCAGTAGCCGTTATGCACATCAGAGGACGCACACAGGAGAGAAACCTTATGAATGCATGGAGTGTGGAAAAAGCTTCAGGAATGGTACTCAACTTACTGAACATCAAAGAATCCACACAGGGGAGAAACCATATGCATGTATGGACTGTGGAAAGAGCTTCAGAGTAAGTTATTCCCTTAAGATACATCAAAGGACCCACACAGGGGAGAAACCATATGCTTGTATGGACTGTGGAAAGAGCTTCAGAGTAAGTTATTCCCTTAAGATACATCAAAGGACCCACACAGGGGAAAAACCTTATGAATGCATGGAGTGTGGAAAGTGCTTTAGTAAAAGAAGCGGCCTTACTTTACATGAACAAACACATACAGGAGAGAAACCATATAAATGCATGGAGTGTGGAAAGAGCTACAGTAGGAGTGACGCTCTTACTTTACATCAAAGAATCCACACAGGGGAGAAACCATATGCTTGTATGGACTGTGGAAAGAGCTTCAGAGTAAATTTTCACTTAAGGATACATCAAAGAATCCACACAGGGGAAAAACCTTATGAATGCATGGAGTGTGGAAAGTGCTTCAGTCAATGCAGCAACCTTACTTTACATGAACAAACACATACAGGAGAGAAACCATATAAATGCATGGAGTGCGGAAAGAGCTTCAGTAGGAGTGGCACTCTTACTTTACATCAAAGAATCCACACAGGGGAGAAACCATATGCTTGTATGGTCTGTGGAAAGAGCTTCAGAAAAAGTTCCTGCATTAGGATTCATCAAAGAACCCACACAGGGGAAAAGCCATATAAATGCATGGAGTGTGGAAAGTGCTTTAGTCATAGACCGCCCCTTATTATACATCAAAGGACCCACACAGGAGAGAAACCTTATGAATGCATGAAGTGTGGAAAGAGCTTCAAGGGGAGAAGTTATCTTAGTCTACATCAAAAAATCCACACAGAAGACAAACAATATAAATGCACTGCATGTGGGAAGAGATTTAGACGAAGTCACCATCTTGCTCAACATCAAAGAACTCACACTGGGGAGAAACCTTACGAATGCATGGAATGTGGAAAGCGTTTCAGTGACCGCACTGGCCTTACTTGTCATCAAAGAACCCACACAGGGGAAAAACCATATCCATGCATGGAGTGTGGAAAGAGATTTAGTCAAAGCCCGCACCTTGCTCAACATCAAAGAACACACACAGGAGAGAAACCATTTAAATGCATGGAGTGTGGAAAGAGCTTCAGGAACAGTGGTAGCCTTAGGGCACATCAAAGAACTCATGCAAAGAAATAACCACAGAATTGTATAGAATATTGATAAATCTACATTCATCCAAGAGCCTTTACTCAATATGAAAGTACTTCCTCAGCACTGAATCCATATAAATCAGAATAGTGCAAAAAGCTTCAATCAGAGCAAAGTTCTTTCCATGAAAGAACCCATGCAAGAAATTGTTTCAATTCACACAACCGCCACCAATTTCCAAGATTCTGTTCCAATAGTGAAGAAGGCACCTGCTTAGTGCCAACAGAAAACCATTGTTCCTTTTATTTTAGAGATGATGACTGGCTCATTCCCCAGGAAATCGAAATGTAATCTATGGAGATATGTGTACTAAAATGAGGGGAGAAATAGCTAATGTCTCCCTGTCCTCAACTGACTCCATGACAGTGTTCAGATGTCATTTTAAGTCATGATGTGTTAATAAACTACTCACAGGGTGCATTTGGATGACACAGTGGCTAACCCTGACCTGATAGTCCACTCCACGGATGACTGTATGTAGCACTTGGGTGACATGCTAATAATTCATCCTTGGAGTAGGCTATCAGGGCAGGGTTGTGTGGAGGAACCCAGAAGGGCGGGTTCCCTTGGTTCGCTGAGTGGCGATCAAAGACTCTCAAGACACAATTTCTCTCACCTTGGAAAAGATTTACTACGAGCAGCCTGCCGTGCTGCAAGGTGGCAAACCCTAGAGGCTCTGAAGGACTGCCCACTAACTGCAGGCAAAGCTAACATACTTATAGGGTCAATTTCCCAGAACCTTCCTGCCATCACAGTAACCAATAATACACAAGGCAGTTATGCGTGTACAGAGTCGAATAATTCTAAGACTAAAAACTATACATAGATGTATTGAAACCTGCACCTGTTTTCTTTTGCGGTTAGCTATCTCCCGAAAATATCTCACTCTACCCTCTAACTGTTTTCATCGAAATCCAGTCTTGCGACATGTCAGTTCAACCTTGACTGTTAGATTCGAAGGAGTGGGTTGCAATCTTAATATATGTTACCGTATTTCTTCGATTGTAAGACGCCATCGATTGTAAGACGCACACTAATTTCAGTGCCACCAACAGGAAAAACAACAACCCTAAGACACACCCGCGATTCTAAGACGCACCCCATTTTTAGAGATGTTTATATGGGGGGAAAAGTGTGTCTTAGAATCGAAGAAATAGTTGCACTAAAAGCATGAATCTTATGATTTATAATGAAAAGGCCAAGGCATACGTTTTCCTATACCTGTGGGCATAGGTAAACAGACCACCCATTGTGATTTCCTCGACAGTTGGCTGTTGCTCCCCCGCACTGAATGGTAGCACTGGTTCCCCCTTGCCTTATCGGTACATTGCCATTCCATGGGGTGGGTGTGGAGAGGGGAAGAGACATCCCCCCACCTCCTCCCTGCTGTCAGGGGAGCTGATCTGTACATTGATTCTTGCTGCAGTGGCCGCAGTGCGGGGATGTGCCCTGGCTGCCGAAAGAACCAGGGGGCGGATCACCTGGGGCCATAGAAACGAAAGGAGGGCGCTGCTCTAGCAATGGTTGCTGGAGCTGCCCTTTCCTAGTTTCCATGGCCCCGGCGGTGAAAGAGGCGGCAGCTCAGACAGCTGGCTCGGGTCGACTTGACAAGTCATCTCACTCCGCCCTGCTGCCTCCTTCCTCGTTAGTTTCGAGGCTGAAGGCCGAGAGAGCTGTCGGCATCCTCTCTCTCTGCCCTTGGCCTCGAAACAAATGGGCGAGGACGCGTGGTGGAGGGAAACCGTTCCAGGATCGGGAATAGTACCCTTCCACTACATGTCCCTGCCTGTTTCTTGCTATGCCGAGGACGGAGAGAACCATCAGGAGAGTCGCTCTTGACAATGCATTTAACAGCATTTAACAACATATGCTAAGTTTGTTTGTTTTTAATGGATCCCAGAACTGTTGTTGTTTACTCCAAGGGAAGCTCAGAGGATGGCAACAAGGGAGAGGGCCTTGTCAGTGGTGGCCCCCCAATTATGGAATGATCTTCCCGACGAGGCTCTCCTGGCGCCAACATTGTTGTCTTTTCAGCGCCAGGTCAAGACCTTTCTCTTCTCCCAGGCATTTAACAACATATGCGAAGTCTGCTTTTTAATAGCCCCCAGAACTGTTGTTGTTTAAAATGGATACTGTTTTATATTTTTGACTGTTTTAAATTTTGTACACTTTTAACGTTTGCTCTTTTAACTTTTGTAAACAGCCCAGAGAGATTCGGCTATGGGGTGGTATATACATTTGATTGATAGATAGATAGATAGATAGATAGATAGATAGATAGATAAATAAATGGATATTGTTTTATACTTTTTAAATGTATTTTTGATGGTTTTAAAATTTTGCATACTTTTTAATGTTCACTGTTTTTAACCTTTGTAAACTGCCCAAAGAGATTTGGCTATGGAAAAAAAAAAAGAGAAAGGAACCTCTCGTGCAAGCACTGAGTCATTACTGACTCTTGGAGGGACGCCAGCTTTCGCTGACGTTTTCTTGGCAGGCCTTATAGCGGGGTGGTTTGCCGTTGCCTTCCCTGGCCGTTATTACCTTTCCCCCAGCTAACTGGGTACTCATTTTACCAACCTCGGGAGGATGGAAGGCTGAGTCGACCCGAGCCAGCTGTCTGAAACCAGCTTCCGCTGGGATCGAACTCAGGCCGTAGGGAGAGTTTCGGCTGCAGAAACTGCTGCTTTACTACTCTGCACCACATATAAATTAAATAAATAATAATAAAAAATCCCTCCACCCCACCCTCAGCATAGCAACAAATCGCAAATGGACGATGGGGACGCAGGAGAATGCGCTCACCCCTGCGCCCCTGTTCACCGCAAAGTGCTGCGAACGGAGCAGGAGTTCTTTGCATACCCAGTCGCCAGCACTTTCCCTCTGTGGAAGGGATAGGGGGGCATGAGGGGCACCGCAAATGGCAGTGCCCCACCCAGGGACAGCATGCGCCCGTCCCAGAAAGTGCATGGCTCCCCACCGATGGATGGTAGGATTGGCAGCTGCAAAAGTGCTTCCCGGACGGGATTATTTCCCCTGCCTTCAGCGCCCCCTTTAGATAAGAGCGGCGGGGGGGGGGGGTTCTGCCCCTCTTGCCTCACAACTCTGTAGACGGGGGAATTAAACCACGGAGCCCGCCACACGCCACAGTATTCAACGGCTGTGCAGATAACCAACTCTGCACTCTTAATTGCGCTGGTTACGTTCTAGCAATAACCGTGGCGTGGCTTTTCCCACCAGACGACACAATAGTCTACCGTGGACTATTTAATCAACTGTTGATTTAGAATCGTAGAATAGTAGAGTTGGAAGGGGCCTACAAGGCCATCGAGTCCAACCCCCTGCTCAGTGCAGGAATCCACCCTAAAGCATCCCGGACAGATGGTTGTCCATCTGCCTCTTGAATGCCTCTAGTGTGGGAGAACACACAACCTCCCTAGGTAACTGATTCCATTGTCGTACGGCTCTAACAGTCAGGAAGTTCTTCCTGATGTCCAGCTGGAATCTGGCTTCCTGTCACTTGAGCCCATTATTCTGTGTCCTGCAATCTGGGAGGATCGAGAAGAGAACCTGGCCCTCCTCTGTGTGACAACCTTTTAAGTATTTGAAGAGTGCTCTCATATCTCCTCTCAATCTTCTCTTCTCCAGGCTAAACATGCTCAGTTGTTTCAGTCTCTCTTCATAGGGAGACTGTGGCCGTAGCTAGACCTAAGGTTTATCCCAGGATTGTCCTTAGGTCAAACCTGTTCATCTAAGTGCCACACAAGGCATCCAGCGCTCAGGCTGGGATGATCCTGGGATAAACCTTAGGTCTAGCTACGGCCTGTGTCATCCAAAGCCACGTACCATAGGTTATTTTGAATATAAGCTACTGTTATCCCCCACAGGACCAGACAAGCTACTGTGCATAGCTTCGTGAGCTGGTGTGCATCATCTCATCTGCCCACAGCCTGCCCTGTTGCAGTCCTTCTGCCCCAACAATGGCCGTTTCACCCATTGACAACATCATAGTAGCCTGTTTTAACTTGTGCTGCCCCCCCCCCCAAATTCTCCCACGTATTTTTCAACCATTCTCATTCAATTTGATAGAAATTGCTTTTGAAAAGCAGTTCAGAGAAGAAATGTTGGTGAAGTTCTCATGGGTTTGGTTCA
Organism: Elgaria multicarinata webbii; assembly: GCF_023053635.1. Lineage (NCBI taxonomy): Eukaryota > Metazoa > Chordata > Lepidosauria > Squamata > Anguidae > Elgaria > Elgaria multicarinata. The sequence goes on from NC_086173.1 coordinate 155,165,645, forward strand.
GGGTTCTTGTGCTTACCTTACTTATGAGATGGCTGAGGAGTGTATTTGAATGTCCTGCCTTTCATTGTGCAGTCATCTCTCTGACAGCCTGTGGACCCCTTGGTGACAGGATCAAGTTTACTCTTCCTAGGGGGGCAGGGAAGGGGCTTGGGGGGGTGTCAGTTGGACTCATAATCTGGAGGAGAAGAACCAGGAATTTACCAGCCAATGCAGGAAGTACGGGAGGAGTTTCACCAAGACTCTTCAGGAGTCAAGGATGAATCTTCTGACGAGCTTATCGCGGAGAATGCAGACAGTTCAGAGACACCTGCGAACTCAGTCTTTGTCTGAAGGGGAAGGGATGTCAAAATTCATAGATCCCAGAGTCTGCCACACGTTGACAGGGTTGAGAGGAGGTGAGAGACTCTCAGGGTATCGGATTGCGAGAGGCTTTCCCCAAAAGATTCTCCATGTGCTACAGTGCCCCTTGGACTGTAGGAAACGGTCCTGCTGTAGTTGTTGATTTGTTGAATAAAGCTTTGTGGATTACACTGCAGGTGTCTTTATTATCTCGCACCAGTGGGAGGGCTTGGAATCATGACACTCGGCGTCCCGCACTTCCCACTTAGGTGAAGGTGTCTTGAATTTATTCCTCCCATAGGCCCTTTTCAGATCAGGAAGTGCAGGCAGCCTGGGAGACTGAAGGGCAAAGGTGTGATGTGTCATGCAAAGGAAAATAGGGAAAGTACCCACGGCCACCTCACAGTGATTAGGTAAGGTGAAAAACACCAACACTCATTCACAATGACTTATGAAATACCCTGAGAATGAGGTAGAAAAATGGAAGCTTCCTTCATGGTGGAAGAAAACTTTTAGGAAATTGGAGGAGAGGTTTTGGCACAGCGTTAGCACCACGACTTACCTAGAGCTGGATGCAACACTGCCCCCCCCCGCCTTGCACCTTTTACAGCTTTCAGGGAAGGAGCATCTGCACTAGAGACTTAAGACGTAGCCACAATCACCCCTCAGAAATTGGGAAGATCCTAGGGAAGGTGCTGAACCCTGAAGAATAAACCAGTGTGGTTGTGGTCACAGACTCGCAAGACACAATTTCTCTCTCTTTAGAAGGTTTATTACAAGCAGCACTGCAAGGTGACAGTCTCAGAAGACCTGAGGAACTGCCCAACAATTTCAGGAAAGGCTAACATATTTATAGGGTCCGTTCCCCTGAGATACAATGGCAGAACCTTCCCACCAATCATAATACAGTTCTGCAATACAATAACCAATGAGAATCAATGCATTTAGGCATGAACAGAGTGTAAGTACTTCTCTGATTAGAAAAACAATACATAAATGGGTATTGCAATAGTTACAGCAACCAAATCTCCCATCTGTTTCCTTTTACGGTTAGCTTGCTTTGAAAACATCTTACTCCACCCTCTAGCTTCCTGTGTTGACACCGTCTTGTGACATGATTTCAACACCAGCTATGAGTTGTGAAAGTAGCTTCAGTCTTAAAAAATTGTGGTTACGCAGGAATGATTTATAGAGCCTTTTTCCTATACCTGTGGGCATAGGTAAAAGAACCACCCAGCTTGAGTTCCTCGACATGGTGTTGTGGCTAGAGTGTCAGACTGGGAGTTGGGAGATCCAGGTTCTAGTCCCCACATGGCCATGGAGACCCACTGGGTGACTTTGGGCCAGTCACAGACTCTCAGCCCAACCCACCTCATAGGGTTGTTGTGAGGATAAAGTGGAGAGGAGGAGGATTATGTATGCCGCCTTGGGTTTCTTAGAGGAAAAAACGCAGGATATAAATGCAGTAATAAATGAATGAACTAGGGCTGAGCCAAAATGTTTTAGAAGCTATGTTTCTCAGAAAAGTCTTGAGATTTTTCTTTTCTTACCCCTTAGGAATAAAAGGACACTTTCCGGGAATTTTCTTCACCATTATTCCTCTCACACCACTGATGTGTCTCTGGAAAGTGTGTGTGTGTGTGTTGTGGTAGTGGAAGATTTGAACATGAGACACATAGGCTTGGTTCAGAGGCTCTTTACCAATGTCTGTCAGGCAACATGCAACTGATGGTTGGCTATTTTCCGAAATAAGTGTATTAGGGCAGCATAGCTGGCGAGAGGAAAAGGTAAAATGGTTTGGGTAGTTTTCGTTTGGCATTTCAATGTGCGGAAGGAGAAGGGTGCCAGCCAGAGGACTTACCGTCTGGACACCTGGGAAGGGAAACGGAAAGATAGGAGAGACTTTGGTACTAGGTTAACCTTATTTTGGAAACCAAAAAGGACAACGCCCACCTGAACATGGCCTTGGTCTTGTGTCTGATTTTACAGCACATAATTAAGACAAATATGTTCTACATAACATCTTAATGTTAAAATCAGTGAAATAAAGATCAAGTGAAACATTCAATGTATGTGAAATTCACTTACTCCTAGTTTTGTAGCATTTCCTGTGCTTTGAAGCTTTTGCTACACTGTGTGACACATTCTCCTCTTCCCTCAAGATCTTTTCTGACTGCATCCTCACTCTGCTGCAAGCTGCTGGTGCTGCTGTGAATGGGGTTTGCTGCTGGTCGGCCAGCTGCCTTTTTATTTTTAAATTTCAATTAAAAAAACCCTTGTGTACGATTGTCACTTGACGAAGACCTTTTCAGTCGAAACGCGTTTGGCCTCTTCCTATGAAGTTTTAGACACATATTGGTCTGCGCAATATGCTATTGTACTTTTAATGTGACATTATTTTTCATTTGTATTTTACATGATCGTATATTAAATATTATGGTTTCATTGTATATATACCCTTAACTTTGGGTTGAGTATTGTATTCTTGTTTGTTAAGGACTACACCTTTTCTTGCTCTTGTCACAGCACTAGTTGAAACAGGATGGCAATGGGTGAAACAGGGCCACTGCTGGGGCAATATGACCGCAGACGGACAAGGGGCAAGTGACTCAGTTCTGGGCTAATAGAAGTATAGCTTCCAAATCACGTGAGGTACTGGCTCCTCTCTATTCGGCCCTGGTTAGGCCTCATCTAGAGTACTGCGTCCAGTTCTGGGCTCCACGATTCAAGAAGGACACAGACAAGCTGGAGCGTGTTCAGAGGAGGGCAACCAGGATGATCAGGGGTCTGGAAACAAAGCCCTATGAAGAGAGACTGAGAGAACTGGGCATGTTTAGCCTGGAGAAGAGAAGCTTGAGGGGAGACATGAGAGCACTCTTCAAATACTTGAAAGGTTGTCACACAGAGGAGGGCCAGGATCTCTTCTCGATCCTCCCAGAGTGCAGGACACGGAATAACGGGCTCAAGTTAAAGGAAGCCAGATTCCGGCTGGACATCAGGAAAAACTTCCTGACTGTTAGAGCAGTACGACAATGGAACCAGTTTCCTAGGGAGGTTGTGGGCTCTCCCACCCTAGAGGCCTTCAAGAGGCAGCTGGACAGCCATCTCTCAGGGATGCTTTAGGGTGGATTCCTGCATTGTGCAGGAAGTTGGACTCAATGGCCTTGTAGGTCCCTTCCAACTCTGCTATTCTATGATTCTATGACGCACACTAGCTCAACAAGCTACACACAGAAGTTTATGTGCCTGATCGTATGGGGGATAACAGTAGCTCATTTTCAAAATACACTTCTGTGAGTAGCTTATCAACCCATCATGGCTTAAAGTGACGTCCAAACGCGGTCATGGAGTCAGTTGAGAACAGCGAGACATGACCTATTTCGTCCCATGTTTCGGTACATATATGTCCATAGATTACATTATGATTTCCCGGATTTACTTCGGAAATAAAAGGAAGAACAGTTTCGTGTTGGCAGTAAACAAGGAGTCTCGCTTCACTATTGAAAAAAGCTTGGAAATGGGCAGAGGTTGTGTACATTGAAACAATTTCCATCTTGAATGGGTTCTTTCATGTAAAGAAAGAACTTTGCGCTGAATGAAGCTTTTTATACAATTCTGATTTATATAGTTTCACTCCTGAGAAAGTACTTTGATCTTGAGTAAAGGCCTTGGATGAATGAAGCTTTATCAATATTCTATACAATTCTGTGGTTATTCCCCTCTATGGGTCCTTTGATGGCACCGAAGCTGACTGCTGTTCCTGAAGCACTTTCCACACTCAATGCATTTATATGATTTCTCTCCTGTGTGGATTTTTTGATGTTGAGCAAGGTGCAGGCTTTGACTAAATCTCTTTCCACACTCCATGCACTGATATGGTTTTCCCCGTTTGGGTTCTTTGATGACAAGTAAGACCAGTGCTGTCACTGAAACGCTTTCCACATTCCATGCATTCGTATGGTTTCTCCCCCGTGTGAGTTCTTTGATGTAGAGCAAGATGGTGACTTTGTCTAAATCTTTTCCCACATGCAGTGCATTTATATGGTTTGTCTTCTGTGTGGATTTTTTGATGTTGACTAAGTTTACCTCTCTCCTTGAAGCTCTTTCCACACTTCATGCATTCATAAGGTTTTTCTGCTGTGTGGATTCTTTGATGTATCCTTAAGTGAGAACTTACTCTGAAGCTCTTTCCACAGTCCATACATGCATATGGTTTCTCCTCTGTATGGGTCCTTTGATGTAGAGTAAGATGAGTGCCAGCAATAAAGCTCTTTCCACACTCCATGCATTTATATGGTTTGTCTCCTCTATGTGTTTTTTGATGTAAAGTAAGGCCATGCCTTATTCTGAAGCACTTTCCACACTCCATACATGCATATGGTTTCTCCCGTGTGGATTCTTTGATGTTCAGTAAGTTCAGTACCATGCCTGAAGTGCTTTCTACACTCCATGCATTCATAAGGTTTCTCTCCTGTGTGCGTCCTCTGATGTGCATAACGGCTACTGGTCATATTGAAGCTCTTTCTACATTCCGTACATTTATATGGTTTCTCCCCCATGTGAGTTCTCAGATGTCTTTTATGGTCACTGGTTGTGCTGAAAATCTTTCCACACTCCTTACACTTCAGTGATTTCTGCCCTGTGTGTCCAACAATCCTTCTCAAATTCTTTCCTCATTCCATTTATACAGTTAGTGTCTGCCCTGTATGGATTCTTTCATTATCTGTAAGGCTTCCACTATCCCTGAAGCTCTTTCCGAAGTCTATGCATATATAAAGGTTTCCCCCCTGTGTCTGTTCTTTGATGTATTCTAAGGTCACTCTTTTGACTGAACGTCTTACCACACACTACACATGGATACAGTTTCTTCCCTGGGTGGGTTCTATAATATCTTGTTGATTTCAATTGATCTTCATGTATAACCCCTCCAAGACTTCCCTCTTTCTCCTTCCCTTTGGTTTGCGAACCTGTAGGATCAGGGATGCATGGAAGTCAGGACTCTCGGAAGCAGAGGATGTCTTCTTCTTCTTCCCAGTCCTTGATGAATTTCCTTTCCGCCAGTTTGGTTCTACTTTGTTCCAAAAGGTCTCCTGTTCTGCTTCATGCCTGCTTGCTTCCAGGGACACTTCACAGGGCTCCTTCTTATTCCCGTTGTCCTTCTCAGCACCTGCCTGGGCAAAGAAAAGGAACATTCCATGATTATCCGGGTTCTATATTTTAACCTTTGGAGCACTGGGGAGAAGGACCTGTAAGTAAGGAAGCTTGGAACGTAAAAGCTTCGGTCAAGAAACTCTGGTCTAGAACTTCGCCTGTCCTTAAGGCGGAGGCAAAGAGGATTGGGGGGACGGCGGAGCGTGGCCGGCGGAGCGTGGCAAAGAGGATCAAGGTGAAGGCGGATCCTTCGCCTCGATCCGGAGCTCTGCCGGAAAGGTAAGTGGGGTTTACGGGGTAAGGCCCGGTAATAGCAGGTAAGGCCCCCCTCCCCCTTGGTCCCTTACCGGGCTCTGCCGCCGTCGCCGCACGGGCAGCGATGGCGGCAGGGCCCGGTAAACCTCCCGCCCTCCTCTCCCGGCCTTACCTGGCGCCACTCCCCTCCACTGTGGAGCTCCGATTCGGAGCCGGAGCTCCGCGGCGAAGAGGAGCGGAGTATGGGCGGAGCAGCGCGGAGCAGAGTGAGCCGATCCGAAATTTTCGGATCGGCCCGCGGGGCGGAGCGGGGGGTCCGTGCACACCCCTACTGATCTCCCTTCCTTAGAAGCACAAAGGCCGGCAGCAACTCTGGTCTGCCTCTGGCCTTGCAAGAAATATACCCTGGTTGGTAAAGTGGAACAGAGCAGAAACTGGGGAAGCGGATATATAATATGGGTACTTACAAAAATTTACCTGCGGGTGTCTGAATTTTTGAATGTCAACATTTAGCAGTGTTTTTACTTTTGGGAGGATAGAGCAGGAGTGCAGAGAAATATAAAAATATACGTTCTTGTATGGGTTCTTTCACGCAGCTGGATTGCAGGGCTCAACCCCTGGACCTCCCAGCCGCCCTCCAGAGCAAAATCTTACCCCCACACACACGTCTCCTCCTCCACCTCCCAGCCCCACATTGCATTGCATTGCATTATTATCTATCTATCTATCTATCTATTTATTTATTTATTTATTTATTTATTTATTTATTTATAGCACCATCAATGTACATTGCATTTTACCTCCTTCTCCGGCCTTGTATCCGCCTCCCCGCCTGCCCAAGGAGACCCACGAGGCCCTTTTCCCTTCCCGGAAGAGGAATGCGGGGTTCTCGCTCTTGTTTTTCCCGCACATTTTAAAAACATTTCCTGCCTCTCTAGGAACCAGAGCTACGCTCGTTTAACCCTTGGAGGACTGGGAGGGAGAAGCTCCCTCTCTCTAAGAGCCAGAGCTCTCTGGGCGGTTTGCAAAGATTTTAAAAACCTTAAAGAGACAATCTCGTGCCTAATATAAAAGCCGTTTGCTTGCAAACATAGGAACAGGCGATAGCGGACCCCGGCTGGAGGGAGGAGCAGTGACTTCCCTCTGGGCAGGGGGGCAGGAGACAGCCCCGGGGGTGGGTGGGTTAGCAGCTGCCTAAAAGGGGCTCAAGCTCTAGGAGCAAAAGAAGGCACAAATTTGCATGTGTTCATTTACTTATGCAAATATATGAGATGGTGACACAATTCCTAGGGAGTAACCCACATGAAAAAGATGGGGATTTCTCTTTTCACTGAATCCTCACTTGCCTCTCCATCCCCAAGAAGCAGAACAGCTCCAGTACCAGAGGCACCCCCATCCTATGCTATTCTAAGATTCTATGAAAGACTTCAATCAATCAATCAATCCTTTATTTACAGTCAATAGACCAGAAAAAGAAAGGTACAGTTATTTCAAGCAAAAGGAAGAGATATATCCTATGAAAAACTTAAAAGGTTGTCACACAGAGGAGGGCCAGGATCTCTTCTCAATCCTCCCAGAGTGCAGGACACGCAATAACGGGCTCAAGTTAAAGGAAGCCAGATTCCAGCTGGACATCAGGAAAAGCTTACTGACTGTTAGAGCAGTATGACAATGGAATCAGTTACCTAGGGAGGTTGTGGGCTCTCCCACACTAGAGACATCCAAGAGGCAGCTGGACAACCATCTGTCAGGGATGCTTTAGGGTGGATTCCTGCATCGAGCAGGGGGTTGGACTTGATGGCCTTGTAGGCCCCTTCCAACTCTGCTATTCTATGATACTATGATCCCTGCCGCAATATCAGCCCTGCCCTCCAACTGGGGAATGGGGCATTCCAAGGGTGAGGGGGGGTGTCATGGAAAGAACAGGGGAGCTCTGCAGTGGGTGGAAAGACATTTAGAACATAAGAAGAGCCCTGCTGGATCAGACCAAGGGGGCATCGAGTCCATAACTCGGTTCACCACCTGTGGACCAGAGACCCACAAACAACACATGGTGCAAAAGCACCCTCCTACCCATCTTCCCCTACAGTTGGCGTATATAGGCTTATTGTCTCTGATACTGGAAATAGCACATAGCCATCGGGATCAGTAGCCTCTGATAGCCTTCTCCTCCAGCTGTTTATCCAAGCCCCTTTTAAAGCCATCCAAATTGATGGCCGTCAGTGTTCCCGATACAAATATTATAATAATAATTATTATTATTCCGTGGTCCGCACAGTGTTTTGCCTCACACTAGGTGCTGCCAACCATTTTGGACCTTTGGGTACTTTGGTAGGGTGACCATATGGAAAGGAGGACAGGGCTCCTGTATCTTTAACAGTGGCATAGAAAAGGGAATTTCAGCAGGTGTCATTTGTATATATGGACAACTGATAGGTAACTGATTCCATTGTCATACTGCTCTAACAGTCAGGAAGTTTTCCCTGACGTCCAGCTGGAATCTGGCTTCCTTTAACTTGATCCCGTTATTCCGTGTCCTGCACTCTGGGAGGATCGAGAAGAGATCCTGGCGATAGTAGATGGCATGGCACTTCTTCACACCTACCACAAACCTAACTCAGTGAAAACATGCCGTGACCTTGCTGTAAGCTTCAGCAAATGGATTGGTGAAAAATTCAGCAATTAACAGTGAGGTTCATGTGGTTTTCGACTCTTACAAAGAGAACCCATTGAAAAAAGAGATGGGAGTGATTCAGCAAAAAAGGCTCAGATCCAATCCAGTACAAAATCAGACCAGAAACAACGATTGGAAGTACACCAATGAATAAATTACTGGCTCATGATAAGACAAAGGATGAACTGACAGAGTTCCTTTCCAACCAGATCCTTCATTTCGGTGTGGCCAATAGGAAAAAGTACGTTTTCAGTTGGAAGGACAAAGTCGTGAGTGATTAAAAAAAACAACTATAAGAAGAGCCCTGCTGCTGGACCAGGTCAAAGACCAACCTAGTCAAGCATCCTATTTCTTAGAGTTGCAAACTAGATGCCTCTGGGGAAGCTCACAAGCAGAACATGAGCGCAACAGCACCCTCTTGCACATAGAATCATAGAATAGCAGAGTTGGAAGGGGCCTACAAGGCCATGGAGTCCAACCCCCTGCTCAATGCAGGAATCCACCCTAAAGCATCCCTGACAGATGGTTGTCCAGCTGCCTCTTGAAGGCCTCTAGTGTGGGAGAGGCCACAACCTCAGCAGGCAACTGATTCCATTGTCATACTGCTCTAACAGTCAGGAAGTTTTTCCTGATGTCCAGCTGGAATCTGGCTTCCTGTAACTTGAGCCTGTTATTCCGTGTCCTGCACTCTGGGAGGATGGAGAAGAGATCCTGGTCCTCCTCTGTGTGACAACCTTTCAAGTATTTCATAGAATCATAGAATAGCAGAGTTGGAAGGGGCCTACAAGGCCATCGAGTCCAACCCCCTGCTCAATGCAGGAATCCACCCTAAAGCATCCCTGACAGACGGTTGTCCAGCTGCCTCTTGAAGGCCTCTAGTGTGGGAGAGCCCACAACCTCCCTAGGTCACTGGTTCCATTGTCGCACTGCTCTAACAGTCAGGAAGTTTTTCCTGATGTTGCCCAGAAGCTGGTCTTCAAAGGTTACAGCCATCAAGGCTAGTAGACAGTGATATTTATTTATTTATTTATAACATTTATTAATTATTTTATTTTATGTATTACATTTTTATACCGTCCAATAGCCGAAGCTCTCTGGGCGGTTCACAAAAATTAAAACCATGAAGAGCATAAAAACAACCAACACATTTAGAACACAAATATAAAAAGCACAACCAGAATAAAACCACACAGCAAAATTTAAAATAGGTTAAAATATGAGATTAAAACAGCAAAGTTTAAATTTAAGTTAAATTAGGTGTTAAAATACTGAGAAAATAAAAAGGTCTTCAGCTGGCGACGGAAAGAAAACAATGTAGGTGCCAAGTGAACCTCTCTGGGGAGCTTGTGCCACAACCAGGGTGCCACAGCAGAGAAAGCCCTCCTCCTAGTAGCCACCTGCCTCACTTCCTTCAGCAGGGTCTCACGGAGAAGGACCCCTGTGGATGATCTTAAGGTCTGGGCAGGCACATATGGGAGGAGGTGTTCCTTCAAATAACCTGGCCCCAAACCGTTTAGGGCTTTGAATGTTAATACCTGCACTTTGAATCGGCCCGGACCTGGACTGGCAGCCAATGAAGTTGTAGAAGGACTGGCGTGATATGATCTTGCCAGCCAGTCCCTGTTAGTAGGCGGGCTGCCCTGTTTTGTACCAGCTGAAGCTTCTGGACCGTTTTCAAAGGCAGCCCCACGTATAACGCATTGCAGTAATCCAAATGAGAGCTTATCAGAGCATGGATAACTGTAGCTAGGCTATCTAGGCTATATCACGCCCTATATCAATAAGATCTCAGGGCGGCATACAGATAAAAGCATACAGTACAAAACAGTAAATATACACAGCTAAAACCAAATTAAACCATACACCAAGTTAAAGCAATATATAATTTAAAAGTAGTAAAACTATTAAAACAGTTAAAACAATGTGCCAACTTAGTGAATTCAACCATTAAAAGCTTTGTTATTTATATTGAAGGAATTAAAAGGTAAATTACAAAAGAGGTAGGCACAACTATACAATGCTCCATTTAGTACTGACAAACGGCTAGCCCTCCCCTAGCCATAAAAGCGGCCAGCCTTGTCTTAGGAAAACCAGACCTCTAAAACATAAACAAAAACTCTAGCTTACTCCAAGCAACCATCCCAGGCAGCTTTTAATGTTCTTCCTCCAAACCCCGAAGAGAAGACCCCCTCCTCGGCAGGATGCCCCTTTTTATCCCCTTGTGGCTATAAAGCCCCATGACCCTGCTGAACCAACCCCTAACTCAGCTTGACTATTAATTCCCCTCCCTTCCTGGAGAGGCTTCGCCCTCTCTCTCACACTGAACCCAATTATCCTAACGACTAGGGAGATAACCTGCAGGTGCAAGGCCAAATTTGACCTTGGAGTCTCTTGAAGTCTTGGCGCCTAGAGTCCCAACTCCCACCTTCACTTAACATACTAGTGTAACTACACAACACATACCAGAACAGATACACAGCAGAAAGAATAATACAATTAAAAGCCCATATACTTAAAGAGCCAGGAGCCAGTACATTTCCATCAGCAAACCCCATGTCCTTCACAGCTTATAATAGAATCATAGAATCATAGAATAGCAGAGTTGGAAGGGGCCTACAAGGCCATCGAGTCCAACCCCCTGCTCAATGCAGGAATCCACCCTAAAGCATCCCTGACAGATGGTATACTCATTTGTATACTCATATACAAATCTGTGGTGTGAATGGGACACGCATGAAATACTGCGGTCTGGTCACCGCACCTCTAAAAGGATTTTGAACAGCAGGAAAAGGTCCAGAAAACTGCAACGGAAATTTATTTATTTATTTATTATTGCATTTATATCCCGCCTCTTTTCCTCCAAGGAACCCAAGGAGGCGTTTGTAAATTGCCCAGAGAGCTATGGGGCGGTTATATAAATTTAATAATTAAAATAATCATGCATGCTGCTACCTCAGATCAAAGCCTTACGTGGTAGTATTAGTGAATTGGTAATAAACCTGCTTTGGTCCTTACGTTGTGTGTGTGTGATTTATTCCTGAAACCTCTGGCTCCTTAGGGTGGTTGGTCCTTGGTCCCGGGACCGCCTTGCAGGGAGGTCAGATTGACTCTGGCCTTCGGTTACATAAGCCATTTAGAAATTTCAAACAATAGTAATTACCTATATCAGAAGTACCCTGGAAAGTTGATCACATCCTTATCCTTACCCAGCAAACTGCCCTCTTGCTTGGCATCCGTGGAGAGCTGTATCTTCATGGTATCAAGTGGTCCCTCCTCAATCTTAGGGGGAATTAGCAGCCCCATCTTCCACCTGTAGCTGAAACAAATACGCAAGTAACACTCATTATATTCAGATATTCTATTTCTGTGAACAATCAACATGCAAGAGGGGAGAACAACGATAAGCACACTAGTTCCAATCTCCCTTGTCGCTATTCCCCTCAACACTCCATAAGTTGTGGAGAAGGAAAGGAAAGGAACCTCTCGTGCAAGAACTGAGTCATTACTGAACTCTTGGAGGGACGCCAGTTTTCGCTGACGTTTTCTTGGCAGGCCTTATAGCGGGGTGGTTTGCCGTTGCCTTCCCCGGCTGTTATTACCTTTCCCCCAGCTAACTGGGTACTCATTTTACCGACCTCGGGAGGATGGAAGGCTTTGTCGACCCGAGCCAGCTGTCTGAAACCAGCTTCCGCTGGGATCAAACTCAGGCCGTAGGGAGAGTTTCGGCTGCAGAAACTGCTGCTTTACTACTCTGCACCACATATAAATTAAATAAATAATAATAAAAAATCCCTCCACCCCACCCTCAGCATAGCAACAAATCGCAAATGGACGATGGGGACGCAGGAGAATGCGCTCACCCCTGCGCCCCTGTTCACCGCAAAGTGCTGCGAACGGAGCAGGAGTTCTTTGCATACCCAGTTGCCAGCACTTTCCCTCTGTGGAAGGGATAGGGGGGCATGAGTAGGGTGACCATATTTGGGAAACCAAAAAAGAGGACACCTAGTGTGTGTGTGGGGAAGCAGCTTTCTGAGTCCTGCAGAAAGTACGTTATTCCCCCGCCACCTTAAAGAACCCGATTGGAGTGGAGGAGGGGAAAGGATTTCATTCTGCACCACCACCATCCACTCCAATTGGGGCCTTTTCTATAATGTCCACGAATGACCCACTTTCCCCTTTAAGACCTCAATTGGAGCTTGGGGTGGGGGAATGACATGCCTCAAGAAAGCATGTCACTCCCTCCTGCCATGCTAATGGCGGCCTTAAAGGGGAAGGTGTGCCATTCCAGGACATTATTGAAAATTATAGAAAATCCCCCCTGACACCATGGAAAGAACAAAAACCAGGACAAATTCGGGGAAATCCTGACAGTTGGTCACCCTAGGCATGAGGGGCACCGCAAATGGCAGTGCCCAACCCAGGGACAGCATGCGCCCGTCCCAGAAAGTGCATGGCTCCCCACCGATGGACGGTAGGATTGGCAGCTGCCGAAGTGCTTCCCGGACGGGATTATTTCCCCTGCAATCAGCGCCCCCTCTAGGTAAGAGCGGCAGGGGGGGGGTTCTGCCCCTCTTGCCTCACAACTCTGTAGACGGGGGAATTAAACCGCGGAGCCCGCGGTTATTTATTTATAAATAAATAAATAAATAAATGGATAAATAAATATATCATTTGTATATATGGAGAACCTGGTGAAATTCATCACAACAGTTAAAGGTGCGGGAGCTATACTAGAATGATCAGATTTAAAAGAGGGCAGGGCACCTGCAGCTTTAACTACTGTGATGAAGAGGAAATTTCACCAGGTTCTCCATATATACAAACGACACCTGCTGAAATTCCCTTTTCTATGCAACTGTTAAAGATACAGGAGCCCTGTCCTCTTTTCATATGGTCACCCTAGAGACTCTGGTTAGTTTAACCTTCCCAGATGTGTTGGACTACAATTCCCAGCATTCCACTGGGCGGCAGACTGAGGTGAACAAGTCCCCCCCCGCCCAGTGAGAGGTGTATTGCATTTCTATTTACATGTAGCATGATAGGTATTGTTTCTAAAGTAGCCTCTGTACGTATAAATCGTTCGGTGCAAATTGCATGCAGATTTGTGTCCTCTTGTTTGGTGATGCATTTCCTCTTTTCCTTTTGATGGGGTGGGGGGGGAGTGAGAGGGCGCTGCATAAATAGCAGCCTAACTGAAAGTCTCTTACTTTGGAGGACCCCCCCCCCAAAGAAGCTCAAGGGGTTAAATGCACCGAGCTTTTTAGGCCTAGAGAGGAATGACCAGAAACATATGGCGAGGGAGGGATGTGGAAAGAAAAAGACAGAGAGGAGGAGGTGGAGAGAAACCCAGTGAGGTCACTTTCCTGCCCCACCCTCTCCCCTTCCTGGTGTGTTGAGCTTCATTTTCTTGGATTTTCCCCCTCCTGCAAGGGCTGCAAAATAACACCCCCAAGAGGAGAGCGTCGTGCCAAAGCGGTGCAAGGAGCCGGTGAGTTCAAAACGGGGTACGCGAGTGAGGCTTGGTGGGATCCGGATTGGGATGCAGGCAGGTAGGAAAAGAAAAGGGGGGGATCCTTGGAGTAGATCCATCACTGCAGAAAGGAGACTAGATCGGGGGTGCATGGGGAAAACGAAGTGTCTCTTTAGCACTTGGAAATATCCCGGTTTTTTTAAATTAAAAACAAAGGTAGCCGTGTAAGAAAAATGCGAAAATCCCTATTGGTGTAATACGTTTATTAGGCCAAGCAAAAGAAAGCTTGCATGGTGATCTTTCAGTTGGCCTAATAAATATATTACACCCATATGGGTTTTGGGACTAAATTGTTATTAGGATTATTATTCCTAAAACAAGGTGTTATAGAAAACACATAGGGATCCAGACCTATGTGTTTTGTAAAATGGCTTGTTTTACGAGGTATTATTTCATTTGGAACAGACCCATTGAAATCAATGGGATTTGAATTAGACTAACTTGCAGCCCCATTGATTTCTGTAGGTCTGTGCTAAGTATGACTAAGGATGATATCCTATGCGTGTTTAGACAGAAAAAAAGCCCTATAACTCCCAGCATTCTCCAGCCAGTATGGGTGGCTGGGGAATCGTGAGGGTTTATGGCTTTTTTTCTGCCAAACTATTCAAAGGTTGCTCCCTAAAATTCTAGGTAAAAACGCATTAAAAGTCCAGCTCTTTCCAATGGGTTTGCGACCTCACATTTTTGCTCTCCCAACTGTACTTTCTGGTACCTCAAAAAGACACACCTCCAGTCTGCTTTGCTGCTCAGTATGCCTTGAACTGCCTCCCTGGACACCTGTGTGACGCTGCCTCTCTTGCTTCCTTCAAATGTCTTTTAAAAGTCTACCTTTTCTGTGAAGCCTTGAAAATGACCCCCTCTTTTGCAGGCCCTCCTGCAACTCAAAAGTTTAAATGTCTGCACTGCAGCTGGAACAAGCATATATTCCGTAGAGTGACCATATGAAAAGGAGGACAGGGCTCCTGTATCTTTAACAGTTGTATTGAAAAGGAAAGTTCAGCAGGTGTCCTTTGTATATATGGGGAACCTGGTGAAATTTCCTCCATCACAACAGTTAAAGCTGCAGGTGCCCTGCCCTCTTTTAAATCTCCTGCAGCTTTAACCGTGGTGATGAAGAGGGAATTTCACCAGGTTCTCCGTATATACAAATGACACCTGCTGAAATTCCCTTTTCTATGCAACTGTTAAAGATACAGGAGCCCTGTCCTCCTTTTCATAGGGTCACCCTATATATTCCTTCCCTGTCCACATCTGCCTCCATTTCCCTTTCCTTCTCTTCTTTCACCTGTCTAGGATTGAACCCGGAAGCCTTCTGCTTGCAGCATCTCCAGGTAGGGTTAGGAAAGAGGCCTTCCTTAAATCCTGAAGAGCAGCTGTCAGTCAGTGTCAACAATCCTGGGTGAGATAGACCAATGGTCTGAATCAGTATGAGGCAGCTTCCTATGTAAACTTCTTAACAGCATGCTGAAATAACAACAATAACAATATTATTATTATTATTAATAATAATAATAATAATAATAATATCAACAACAACAAAATAACGATACAATAAAAACTCTTCAGCAATTGCCTGAAGATGAAAGAAAAGGGGGGCGGTGGATTTCCAGGATATTCTACAGTCTTGGTGCCACTAAAAAAAAATCCCTGTCTCAGCTACCCCCTCTTCTGATCTTGCATAAGGGCTAGATTGAGAGCAGATCCTCTGGAGGTGATCTTAATCTGTAGGCAAGCTCATGTGGGAGAAAACAGGCCTTGAAACAACCTCCAAGCCACCTGTTTAGAGCAAGGGCCTTGCAAATATTTTGGCCTAAAACTCCCATCAGCCCTAGCCAGCACAGCCAATGCTGAGGGATCATGGGAGTTGTAGGCCAAAAATCTGAAGGGCCCAAGTTGCCCGTTACTGGTTTAGAGCTTCCAAAGTTAAGATCAGCTCATTAAAGCCACCTTTCCCAAGCTGGGTGCCCCCACACGTTGGACCATAATTCCAAGATGACTGATCATGCTGGCTGGGGCTGATGGGAGTTGTAGTCTAACAATGGAAACTAGTTAGGGAAGGCTGCTTTAAAATGAGCCCAGAAACAAATAGGCAGCTGATGGTACTGTTGCAAGATCGGACCATAATTTAATCAATACTCCATGAAACGAAGAGCACGAAAGGCGCAATCCTATGCACGTTTAGGCTGAAATAAGGCCTACAACTCCCAGCATGTCTGACTGGGGCATGCTGGGAGTTGTAGGGCATTTTTCTGTCTAAACATGCGTAGGATGGTACCCCAATTGACATTTCAGAGCAGTTCTTAAGGGCAGCCCAATTTTAATTCTACTCGCTAGGAATCACTTTGTCTGGATGATATGACCATATGTTTTTTGTTTTGTTTTGAGGAAGCTGTCCCCAAAATGTCAGCTGCCTTCTGCCTATTCAGAGGAGGGTAACCAGGATGATCAGGGGTCTGGAAACAAAGCCTATGAAGAGAGACTGAAAGAACTGGGCATGTTTAGCCTGGAGAAGAGAAGATTGAGGGGAGACATGATAGCACTCTTCAAATACTTGAAAGGTTGTCACACAGAGGAGGGCCAGGATCTCTTCTTGATCCTCCCAGAGTGCAGGACACGGAATAACGGGCTCAAGTTAAAGGAAGCCAGATTCCGGCTGGACATCAGGAAAAACTTCCTGACTGTTAGAGCAGTGTGACAATGGAATCAGTTACCTAGGGAGGTTGTGGGCTCTCCCACATTAGAGGCCTTCAAGAGGCAGCTGGACAAGCATCTGTCGGGGATGCTTTAGGGTGGATTCCTGCATTGAGCAGGGGGTTGGACTCAATGGCCTTGTAGGCCCCTTCCAACTCTGCTATTCTATGATTCCTCTGAACCCTAGTGGGAAGTGAGGGGAATGTTTTCTCTGCAGTGGTGCAACTACATCAATTTAGACCCTGGACCCTGGAGAGGGGGGCTTTAGATTGCCGTATGTATTACTCCAGTTGTGAAGCACACCATTAACATTTCACTTCTCTGACACTCTTCCTCACTACCATTCCATGCTTTTTGTAAACTGTCCAGTGAGCTTCAGCTGTGGGGCGGTATAGAAATGATGATGATGATGTCACATTAGTCACTGGCATCACATAAAAAACATTACACAGAACTGGGCCTACCAAAATATATCCTCACTAACATCCAGAAAGCAGTCGTGCTTAATAGTCCGTAAATTCCTGAATCAGTAAAATTATTTATTTATTTTATTTTATTTATTACATTTTTATACCGCCCAATAGCTGAAGCTCTCTGGGCGGTTCACAAAAGTTAAAACCATAATAAAACGACCAATAGTCTAAAACCACAAATACAAAATACAGTATAAAAAGCACAACCAGGATAAAACCACGCAACAGAAATTGATATAAGATTAAAATACAGAATTAGAACAGTAAAATTAAAATTAAGTGTTAAAATACTGAGTGAATAAAAAGGTCTTCAGCTGGCGACGAAAGGAGTACAGTGTAGGCACTAGGCGGACCTCTCTGGGGAGCTCATTCCACAGCCACAGCAGAGAAAGCCCTCCTCCTAGTAGACAGCATGACCTGGCAAAGCCTGTCATGTTCATGTAGAAAAACCGCCATGAATGAGAAAAGAGATGATGATGATATCGATGATGCATATTTTTCAACCAGGTGTTGGAGAACCAAGCCTTGGTCAATAGTAGATCGCCCAGACCTAAATCCTGCCTCTTCGTCTTCTAGAATATTTTCTTGATCCAGCCACATAACTAGTTTTTAATGAAGATGGCTGGCATACAATTTACTAATTATACTTAAAAGGCTGATAGGTCTGTAATTTGCAGGGTCCGATCTTTTCCCTTTTTTGTATATTGGGATGATAATTGATGTAAGTAAATAGGGCTGCTGAAACTGGCGCCCACCACTCTTTATTGGCTTTAAGCAGTTCTGGAGGGATGTTGTCTCCACCTGGTGCTTTACCCTGTTTAAGTTTCAGGATAAGGTTATTTATTTCAGAAACAGATACAGGGGGCCACTCAGGAGCACTATTAATTACAGCTCTTGGAAACTGTTGGGAGACTTGCCCACTTGCATACATAGTATAGAAATGGGATTCTCAAACTTCAGCAGGGATAAGATACTCCGGTCTAGCTGTTGATAATAATTATAACAATATACAACTGCTTCTACATTCTCAATACGTTAGAGCAAAAAACGAACAAAAGACAGTTTGCCAACCAATATAAAAAAGAAATACTCTGTGCTTGTGAATTTTTGCATTTTTAACACCTCAAAGCACCATTACGATTACAGGAATAAAACAGAATGTGCTTCTGCTATCTTGATGCTAAACACATTTGGCAGCAAGCAGCATTTTGCTGTAGAAAAGGATAATATAAGGTGAAAGTACAAAATAATAATAAAAATAATGTATGGCCATGTACATGTCTGGCCGGCTACCCCCGACTGAAATGGTTTTACAAGTAAAAGAAAAGAATGCTGTGACAACCACGTTAGCCCCAGCAGGGCGTGTTTCATCAGATGCTGCCCCACTGTCAGTTTGGAGGGGCTATTTTCCCTTTTTATTAATTTCCCAAAATTAAACAAACCAACAGTAAGGGGGGGAAATGGATAAAAAACACATTTGGACTTAAATAATTATTGATATATCTGTATATTTTTCCTTTCCCTTACAAACCAAAATATAAGTGGAATTCATAAGCTGCTGGGAAGTTATCTTTATAATTCATCACCATAACAGGTTATATTTAGGCTCAGTTGAGACAACATGTTTCTCAATGGTGATTTTAGAACTCCACGGTGGAGTTTTTACATCACCATTGAGAAATGTGTTGTCTGGCAGGAATACACCCCACAGTGGAGGGTTGTGTATGTGTGTGTGTGTGTGTGTGTGTGTGTGTGTGTGTGTGGGAAACACTCCATGCTGAAAATCCATGCTGTACAGAGGAGAGTTCCTCCACAACTGTTTTGTTGCGTGGAGGGCTCTGTGGCGTTTTCCATTGCATTGACTTTTCCCACTGGCTGCAGAGTTCCCTTGACAAGGGTGGTGAAAGGAGCAAGTGGCGCTCTAGGAGAGCCACCAGGATTGGTTTTTGCAGCAATGGCTGATGGGATACCATCGGGAGGACCGGGGGAGGAAAGAGTGTGGAGGAACTGTCAGTCAAATGTTGTAATGGATTTTACTCAACTCCACGGTAGCCCACAGTCACACGATGGTGGAGTTAGAACATATTGTGTAGGGGGTACCCCCTAAAAACTCAGCTGTTGAGTTGAGTTTTCCCACTGTGTTGACTAACGCATTGTCTGAACTGAGCCTTAGTTTCTTTTCTATAGTCTGAGGAAAGGTTTGGACAAGCCTGTCGCTCTTTAATATATAAAATAAAATCCTGCCGTCAGATGTTTTGACTTAGGAAGATCTGTTTTTGCCCAACTTCGTTTCCCACCTTTTAATTGAATTAACTGAATGGATGCCCTTCCCCATCCAGGAGTTGTCACCAGGAAGCAAGATGGAGGAACGGGACTCGCCGGGACCCAAAGCAGGGGAGCGATTGGCAACCGGAGGGAAAGATCTTCGCATTGTCCAGGTGGAGACAATCGGGGAGTTCCTGACAGGGGTGACTCCACCTCAGATTAAGCAAGAACCTGAAGAGGGGTTCTGGGAAGCCGAGAGGCAGGAGTTGAAGACCCCGTCACCATATTCCCGCTGGGGAAATTCACAGCTCCCTCCGCCCCTATCTGAGGACAATACCACGGATTATCAGGTCCCCTTCAAGGGAGTCGCTGACACCAAACAGTGGTCTCCTAGAGGACAGGCTGTGGGCCAAACCCTGCCAGGCCAAGAAGGCCCCGATGTCTATGGGAGCCGGGATCCTGTGACTGGAGTAAAGGAAGAGAACCCAGAGGAGGGGGCCGTCCCTATGGAGCTACGGTGCCAACGCTTCCGGCAGTTCGGCTACCAGGAGGCCGAGGGTCCCCGAAAGACATTCTGCCAGCTCTGGGATCTCTGTCGTCAGTGGCTGAAGCCCGAGAGGCACACCAAAGAGCAGATCCTGGAGCTGGTGATCCTGGAGCAGTTCCTGTTGATCCTGCCGCTGGAGATGCAGTGCTGGGTCAGGGAACGGGGCCCGGAAAGCGGCAGCCGGGCGGTGGCCTTGGCCGAGGATTTCCTCTGGAGACCGCAAGAGGCTCAGAGTTCAGAGCAGAAGGTGAGAAGGATTCATTCTAATCACCTGTAGAGTCTCAGTCTCTCTCTCTCTCTCTCTCTCTCTCTCTCTCTCTCTCTCTCTCTCTCTCTCTCTCTCAATCTTCTCTTCTTCAGGCTAAACATGCCCAGTTCTTTCAGTCTCTCTTCATAGGGCTTTGTTTCCAGACCCCTGATCATCCTGGTTGCCCTCCTCTGAACACGCTCCAGCTTGTCTGCGTCCTTCTTGAATTGTGGAGCCCAGAACTGGATGCAATACTCTAGATGAGGCCTAACCAGGGCCGAATAGAGAGGAACCATGTCGAGCCTTTTACAAAAAAAGAACCATTAAAGATTTTAACTGTTTTTAGCAGCACTAGAGCCTGCCTCCTGTTCTTTTTCCATCTAGTGGTGCTTTCCCCCCCCCCTGTAACTACACAACCCAACTCAGTATAAAGCAGCTTCCGGTGTTTTCTATGCCTTGTTCCTGTTTCTCTTTCAGCCACCAGAGGATTTGGATGGCTTGTCTGCCGAATCCCCCAAGTCGGAACTAGATCCCTCTGACATTGTGAAGATCGAGCTCCCCATGGACAGCGACGGTGAGGAGGCCCCTAACATTGGGGTAAAGTCAGGGGGCTGCATCCTTTGCTGGGGGATTTCTCAGGTGGTTCTTCCAGATGCTTCACTGGCTGAGATTCTGGGGCAACATGGAAACTCCCTAAATCTACTGCCTCTTGTGTTCAGACGACACACTAAGCTGCAGTGGTTAAGCATTTTGAGCTAAACATTATGGCTTAGCGTGTCGTTTGAACTGTGACTTAACTGTGTGAATTATTCCTAACCATGGTGACTAAATAACCATGATTTAAACACGCTCACTAACCATTTGCTGCAAAAGGGTTTAGCATGTTGTCTGAACGAGACCAGTGTGTGTGTTCCTGCTTGTATGATGCACTTCAAGTTAGACTAGTTAAATATGGCTGAATCTGCACCCAACCATTGGCTTAGCTGCTGTGATGTCACAGACGCACATGGGAAGGGTGGGAGGCATGGAGGTGAGAAGGAGGAGGAGCAGATACCATGGCCTACTTGCTCCCTGGCTGTCAAGCCAGGTGTATGGCCTACAGGCCTGTAAAACAATGGCTGCATGCAAACGTTTATGCATGAATGGTTGCTTCTACTAAGTTTCAGGGTCAGGGGTGGCAAGGCCTCAGTGCAGGAACGCCGGGGCTGGGAGGGACAGTGGTGGAACCGGCAAACAGAGTCCAGAGGACCGGACCGGAGGCAAAAGGCATGGTCCAGAGATGCCAAAGAAGTGCCTTATTATCAGTAAGCCTCGTTATTACTAACGCTGAGAATGTATACTTGTTATTAAACCTAGTAATCAATCATTTGCTCAACTTTCCAAGTTCAGTTGTGCTATAATTGTTCTTGTGCCCAGGGGTGGGGTGGGGTGGGGGTGTCCAGATTTTGCCGAAGGGTCTTTTGTGCAGGAAGCCTTCGAAGTCTGGTCCACCTTTATTGGGATATGCCTGATGTGCTTGTAAACTATTCCAGTAAAGATTGTCTCCTTGTAAGCAAACCTCAAGTCTGACTACTTTGTTTCCTTGGTAAACCCTGAAGAAACCTGAAAGGCCATGGCCAGGGCAAACACCAGTGGGTAGGAGCGATGAGGAGAAAACGGATAGGAGCAGATGGTGACAAGGGTGGTAAGAAGGTAGACTCACACAGAGAGAGAGAGTGAGAGAGAGAGAGAGAGAGGGGCCCATTGGAGATGACTTGGCCAAGGCCCTCAAAAACCTAGAGCCAGCCCTGGTTGGTGGGGCCACCCCTTTCCTCAGTCTCTCTGCCACTTCCTTATCTCAGCAGGCTGCAGGGCAAAGGACAGATTTCCTTTACCAGAGGTTTGAACTCATCCTTTGCTTTTGAAATTAGGCCGAAGGTTGCACAGATTTTATTATTATTATTATTATTATTATTATTATTAGTAGTAGTAGTAGTAGTAGTATACCGCCCCATAGCCGAGGCTCTCTGGGCGGTTTACATAGGATAAAAACACTTAAAAACAATATACAAAAAATTTAAAAATTTAAATCACAAAAACATACAAAAACAAACCCAGGCTAATTACATATTGCTCAATGCCTGGGAGCAAGGCCAGGCAAAGCTGGTAGTAGGCCCGGGCCTGATGGGAAATGTAGGCCCCATTTCAAACTGCTCATTA
This sequence comes from Elgaria multicarinata webbii, assembly GCF_023053635.1. Lineage (NCBI taxonomy): Eukaryota > Metazoa > Chordata > Lepidosauria > Squamata > Anguidae > Elgaria > Elgaria multicarinata. The sequence continues at coordinate 155,188,016 of NC_086173.1, forward strand.
AGTATTTTTTTAATCAGTTCTAAATACATATGAACTAGAACTATTTATAAAAATAAATAATGGCAAGCACTTTTATTCCAAGATGTATATAAGACATCACTTCTTCACATCCAGAAATACTTTATGGGCTTTTCTTTGGGCAAATTCATCATCAACAACAGAAAAATTTATTTATTTATTTATTTATTACATTTTTATACCACCCAATAGCCGAAGCTCTCTGGGCGGTTCACAAAAATTAAAACCACAAAAAACATCCAACAGGATAACGAATTTGCTGACTGCAGCAAGGTTGATTGTAGCTAGGAACTGGAAGATTCAAGGGGAATATTCTATTGAAGAGTGGTATAAAGAAGTATGGGAGATTGCTATTAATGATAAATTGACATGTAATATTAAAATGAGAAGAGGTATATCAAAAACGAATGATTTTGAGGGAATCTGGAAACAGTTCCTAGTATTTGTGTTGTCTAAGGGAAGTGGGAAACCACCAGCTGAAGAAACTATGAGTTTTTGGAAAGAGGAATAAGGTCCCGAGGTGGAGGGTGCACTTTTAGATTAAGTTTGATTATGTTAATAGGCTAAGCGAAAATATGAGATTTTAATGTATCGCAATATTATTGTATTAGGTTGTTTTTCTTTAATTGTGTGTATTATGTTTAAGTAAAATAATAAAAAAAAAACATCCAACAGGTTAAAAACACAATTACGAAATACAGTATAAAAAGCGCAACCAGGATAAAACCACACAGTAAAGTTGATTATAAGATTAAAATACAGAGTTAAAACAGTAAAATTTAAATTTAAGTTAAAATTAAGTGTTAAGTGTTAACACTTAAAATCAAGCAACTTTGCCCGGGGGGACTTGGAGTAGGCCCCCTCAAAATTGTAGGCCCGTGCCAACTGCCCCCACTGCCCCCCTCCCTCTGCCCAGCCCTGCCTGGGAGAAGAGGAAAGTCTTGACCTGGCACCGAAAAGACAACAATGTCAGCGCCAGGCGGGCGGCAGTGTGAGGGCAGCAGCTTGCAGGCCTCCCCTGGTGTCCGTGCTGCTGTGGTAATTGCGAAGTGCAGGTGCTCCTCATGACAGTTCCCACAGCCACTGGGAGAGTCCAAAAATCCAGGCCGCTGTGGTGATCCGTATCAACATTCAAGGCCAAGCTACCCCCAAAATACTTTTCATTATACAGCATGGATAGCTCACAACCGGTGTATTGTTGCTGGGAAAATCCGTTCTGAAACCCCGCTGAAGTTGCTGTGAGGATTGCAGCTAAACTGTGAGGGAACAGGAAAATCCGAGGCGTGGGGTGACGTCATTGTCACAGACTCTCAGCCCAAACCACCTCACAGGGTTGTTGGTGTGAGGATAAAATGGAGAGGAGGAGGATTATATACGCCGCCTCGAGTTCCTTATGGAGGAAAAAAGGCGAGATGCAAATATAATGAATAAATAAATAATTGCCCCTGCTAATTAAAATGTCTCAGGGCTTCAACCCTGCTGCGCTACACTGCCTGGTGTTGAAGCCTCCTTTCCTTCTTTTCTGGAATATACAACTTGTCTCATGATTGTTTCTGCTGAAACTAGCCAAAAGCAAAGTTAAAATACCTGACTTTTATAAAATATGGCAGCAGGATGTTATTTATATACTAATCAGTGTGATATGCAGCAGTGTTTGTCCAAGCCTTTCCTCAGACTATGGAAAAGAGACTGTTGTGGTAAAGAATTATAAAGAAAATCTCTAAATAGCCTATGGATTCCTCTTATAGGTTGGTTTGTAAGGGAAAGAAAAAATACACATATATGTTAAGTATGTTACCTTCTGTCAATAATTAGATTCACATCCAATGTATTTCTTTTTATCATTTCCCCCCCTTATTGTTGGTTGGTTTAATTTTGTTTTGGAAAATTAATTTTTTAAAAAACGATTGTTTCATTGATGTAGATATATACAAAACTTCATATGTCAATAATGCTAAAAAAGAAATGAATAAATGTATATATGACTGCTTGTTGTTCTAGGAGGCAATGACCAGCAGCAGTATATTCTCGGGGAAGGAGCTGGCTTGCAAGAGGGAACTTATAGCAACGTGCGGAAAAAGGGTGGCTTTGACCCTCTTCCCAAGAACCAGAAGATGGTGCCAAAGGAAAAGCTGCACAAATGCCAATATTGTGGGAAGCTCTCTGACTGCAGGGCCCACCTCATCATCCACGAGAGGACCCACACCGGAGAGAAGCCGCACAAGTGCTCGGCCTGCGGTAAAAGCTTCACCCGGAAAGAATCCCTCATTATCCACGAGAGGTTCCACACTGGCGAGAAGCCGTACAAATGCTCCGTGTGCGGCAAGACCTTCAGCGATAAGATCGGCCGCCTGATTCACGAGAGGACGCACACGGGGGAGAAGCCGTACAAGTGCTCCGAGTGCGGGAAAAGCTTCGGGACTCGCTGTAACCTTCTGAGACACCGGAGGGTGCACACGGGGGAGAAACCGTACCGGTGCGCCGATTGCGGGCAAAGCTTCAGGTACAGGCCGCAACTGGTGATCCACGAGGGGACCCACAAGGGGGAGAAGCCCTATAAGTGCCCGGATTGCGGGGAGAGCTTTAGCCAGACCCGGCATCTTGTGATACACAAGTGGACCCACACTGGGGAGAGGCCCCACAAATGCGCTGTCTGCGGCAAAAGCTTCAATCAGAAATCGGACCTGATTACGCACACGAGGACCCACACGGGGGAGAAGCCGTACGTCTGCTCCGAGTGTGGGAAGAGCTTCATTTCCAGCTGCCAGCTTAGGAAACACGAGAGAATCCACACAGGTGAGAAGCCGTACCAGTGTTCCGAGTGCGGCAAATGTTTCACCTACAGCTCTCACCTGACGACGCACAAGCGGACGCACACAGGGGAGAAGCCGTACCAGTGCCCGGACTGCGGCAAGTGCTTCATTTCCAGCTCCCACTTCACCGCCCACAAACGGACACACACAGGGGAGAAACCCTACCAGTGTTCGTACTGCGGGAACAGCTTCATCCAGAGGTCGCAGCTCGCCAAACATGAGAGGTCGCACACAGGGGAGAAGCCCTACATCTGCTCCGAGTGCGGACAGAGCTTCCGGTGGAGCCAAGGGCTCAAAAAGCACATGCGGACCCACACGGGGGAGAAGCCGTACAAGTGCCCCGAATGCGAGAAAACGTTCTCCAGCTCCTCGAATCTTTCTAGGCATCAGAAAATCCACGCCAGGGAGAAACCGTAAAGGAACTTTAGGTGATAGGAGGGACCGCAGCAAGAAGGCTTTAAGGGCCTAGGCCAGCCTTTCCCAAATCTGGTGTCCAAAAGCAAAAATGGGAGGAGAGAACCAGCCAAGAAAGGTGCAAAAAGGGGGAGAAATGAGTTCTCAAGATGCTGAACTTATATATATATATAGGTTGAGGAGCCCGACGCATTTCGGCCTATATTTTTGCTAGGCCTTCCTCAGGGTGCTGTGAGCAATTAAAATGCATATTGTAAATACATATTGTAAAACATGAAAGGAACAACACATAGTAAAATATATATTCTTACTGTAAAATTAACATATAGCCACAGGGGGCTCTGTACATATGAAATATGTTTAAACGTATTTCATATTTTATTTTTACTATGTGTTGTTCCTTTCATGTTTTACAATATGTATTTACAGTATGCATTTTAATTGCTCACAGCCCCCTGAGGAAGGCCTAGCAAAAATACAGGCCAAAACGCGTCGGGCTTCTCAACCTATATATATATATATATATATATATATATATATATATATATAAAGTTCAGCATCTTGAGAACTTGTTTCTCCCCTTTTTGCACAAATCTGGTGTCCTCCAGATGTGTTGGACGACATGCTGACTGCTCCAGGTTTTTGTGAACCCCTGGGCAAGACACGGTAATGATCCCCCTCCCTCAGCCTGTCTACCATCTCATCACCATGGTCACCAGCTGCTATAGCTCCTCCTCCTCCCTCTCATCATTGCTCCCACTTTCATAGGGCCTCTGAGCAAGTGGGCAGTGGCACCTCCTGCTCCTACACCCAATGAAAAACCAAAAGGAGATAAGCATCCAAGTCAAATAAAAAAAGAGAGGAACTAGTCCTCAGGATGCAAAAGGATTTATTTGTATGAAGCCCAACGTGTTTCGGCCTATTAAAGGCCTTCTTCAGGGGGTTGTTAGAAGATGTCTGCAGATTTTCCTCTAGCAATAAGATGTCTCCTCTAATAACTCGTCAGTCGCCAATGAATTATTAGAGGAGACATCTTATTGCTAGAGGAAAATCTGCAGACATCTTCTAACACCCCCCTGAAGAAGGTCTTTAATAGGACACAGGCCGAAACTCGCTGGGCTTCATACAAATAAATCCTTTTTTCAACCTGAGGACCAGTTTCTCTCTTTTTTTTTTGACCTGTTATCATCCAGCAGCGGATTGGGGGAGGCTGCTGTAAACCGAGTCTCAAGAAGCCTGATTGGAGCCCAAACCTGTTGTGGTAACTCCCAGCCTCCTAAGCAACAGAGAACCTGGGGCAGCTTCTCAGGACGGTTCCAATCCTTTTGTTCCCAATTGCAGGGATGGGTCCCTAGGGCATTTGACGGCAGTGCCTATGACCACTTGCCCTAAGGCCTAGAAGCGAGGGAAAAGGCCACTCTGGCTTCTACTGCTGACCACTGGAATGTTGTCCCTCTGCCTCCCAGGAAGAACATGGTGGTAAGGGGATGAGCAGCCTGCCCCTCCCTTCCCTCAGCCACAGAAGGAGCAGCTGAAGGGAAGCTGCTCCCCCTGACACACACACACAGCCTGAAAGACTCCTCAGCGCCCCACATGCCAGTTGCCCTGAGGCTCCATAGCAGAAGGGAAGCCCCCTTTGGTTGATGGAACAAGGCCTTGCTGGCTTATTATTTTGTATTGTAATGTGTGGTAAGCTGCCTGGGAGATCATATGGGGTTGGATCCAGGATCTGCCTTTGTCGTGAGGAAGGGACCTTCTGCAAGAGGAAATGCTCCATTCAGAGAAGGTCCCTTGGCCCGATTTTGGGGGATTCTTCCACCCTCCACAGTTGATCCCATTCAGCAGGGTCTCCTGATTTTGTAGCATTTTCTGGGGGCTGGAGGGGCCGCCATGGGAAGGATGGGGCAGAGAAGCCCACTTCTGCCTGTGCAGTGTAAATCTGGATCTAACTCATGGTGCATAGACCTTCAAAATGAGGATTTCCAAAACTAATTTGGCTCATGCAGAGCTGGTGTCTCGAAAGGTTGGTGCTGGATTTAAAGAAAAGTAAAACAGGAACGGTGGCAATGTTGCAGGTGTGTGTGTGGGGGTGGAATTCCATTCTGTTGTATTATATTGAGACACTTTGGAATTTGCTCTTTGTATATACCTATTTTTATGTCTGCATTTGTTTTCAGTCGTTGTTACATAGCCGGAGCTAAAGGACTTTGGGCTTGGCTATGGGGTGGGTGGGTAATTGTACATGTTTATTTAAAAAATGAATTTTAGCTTCATGCAGATGCATTCACTGTAGGTTATGTGTTGAAATTACACCTGTTCCTCATTAAATTCAAGGTGCCATGTCTTATGTGGTGTTTGTTGTAGAGTGGATTAGAATGGATGTATTTATTTTATTTTCTTGCACTTCTTCTAAGGCTACTACAGCTTCTATCACCCTTAGCTACCATAGCCTTGTTGGCTGAGGATAATGGGAGTTGTAGTCCAACACACTGGAGGGTACCAGGTAGGGGAAGGCTGTTTTAAAGTGCCCAGGGGGAATGGTTCTCTCCCCTCCCTCCATATCCTTACAACGGCCCTGTGAGGTGGTTTATGTCAATAGAGTCTCCAATGAGCTTCCAAAGATGAGTAGGGATTTGTATTTTAGAGCACACTAGGCCTACTCTGAGACTTGTCTATCCCACGCAGGTGGACTTCTTACTCCTAATTTCTTAGTCTGCACTGGGCCTGTTCAGACAACACGCTAAACCATGATTAGGCTGTTAACCCCTTTTCAACAAATGGTTAGTGAGCATGTTTAAACTGTGATTATGTAGCCACCATTGTTAGCAAGCATCGTTGTTGCCTGTATGCCTGAGTGCGCTTTCAGACATGCAACTTGGACAATCAGATCAATCAGAATCAGACTCTGAAGTAGAGGAGTCGGCGCCAGAAACAGGCTAGATTATACCAGTGGGGGAGAAAGCTCTCACGGGCTCTTCACCAGCTGGGAGTGAACCCTCTCCAGAGCTGATCTCCTCAGGGGCAAACAATACACAGTCAGTGAGAAGCCAATTTTCTTCCGAGGGAGACCACAGAGAAATTAGCCGATCCTAGAGTACGCCACAGACTAAAATGGGCAGAGAGAAAGTCGACATACATTCAAGAGATCAGATCATAGCAAAGGACCCCTGTTCTTTTGTACAGAATTCTAGTTCTAATGATTAAGACAGACACATTCAAAGCAATGGTTTGGTGTAACTGACTAGCAGAGGGGAGAAGTTTTGGAGGTGGGGAGTGGATTTCAGGACTGGTAGGGGAAGGAAATAGAGGCTGGTACTAGAGGTAGTGAATGGAGGGAAAGGCCGCTATCAAGTTGCCTATCCCTGCAGAAAGAAGCGGGGAAGGTTGACTGGGTGATGACAAGAAGAGAAGAGAGGGGGAAACCTGGCAAGATAGTAGACTTGTTTTGGAAAGGGGTGGGGAACTGGTGGCTTCTTGATGTTGTCGGACTCTGGTTTCCCTCAGTCCCAGTCAGCGTGGCCAATGATTAAGGATGATGGGAATGGTAGTCTGGAGGACCACACATTCGCCACCCATGGCCATAGCCACTAATGTAGATGATTTAGGAAAATATTAATAAAAATTCCCAAAGGACAGGTTTTATCAATGGCAATCAGATATGATGAAACCTTGATGTTCGACAGGCATGAAGATGACTGTGTGTATATATTTGGGATGATGCAATAGAACAGTGGTCTTCAACCTGTTGGGCAATTGTGAAACATGGGTCCCGTGGTGCAGTTTGGCAGTCCAAAGTGCATCTCAGGTCTGGACCAGCTGAAGACCACTGCAATAGAGTACATGTAGTCCACTCTTCTCTCACAGAGATCAGGATGATGTACTCCTGGAGTATAAAATTCTTCTCTCCTCCACCTTTTATCCTCACAACAACCCTGTGAGGTAGGTTAGGCTGAAAGACAGCAACTATCGCTCAGTGAGCTTCATAGGTCAGTGGGGATTTATAATTGGCTCCCTCCCTTTAATTCTACAGTGCAATTCTATGTGCCTACTCAGAAGTAAGCCCCATGTAAATGGGTATATGGATTTGTTGCCTTAGTCCAGCAACAATCGCCTAGTGACCCAGATTCTAAACCGCCAGCTAGAATGTTCCCTTGGTGTGAGGATGAAATTGTGGGAGTTGGTTGATTTGTTGCATTTATATCCCACCTTTCTTCAAAGGAGTCGTCATCATGTGTGGCCCTTAGTTCTACTCTTATACCGGGGTGCTTTGTTTGTTATTATTTATTGCATTTGTATACCGCTCCATAGCCGAAACACTCTGGGCGGCTTACATAAGATAAAAACACTTAAAAACAATATACAAAAATTAAAAACCACAAAAACATAATATACACATGCATTTAAAACCACTATAACAACTTTTTTAAAAAACGAATAGACTGAAAAAACCCCAGACACAGGCTGATTATTGCTAAACGCCTGGGAGAAGAGAAAAGTCTTGACCTGGCACCGAAAAGATGACAATGTCAGTGCCAGGAGGGCCTCATCAGGGAGACTGCTCCACAGTTGGGGGGCCACCACAGAGAAGGGGAAAGTAAAATAAACCCCAAATAAAAACCTTATCTGCTCGGCCACCGTTGGGCAAGAGGTCTTGGACCTGATGGGACTTGACTCCCTGCATGATCCTAAGCTGCTGCTACCTCTTTAAAACATTTCTTGGCTGCCTTTCAGGATAGAGGCTTTCACAAGGCCGCTTACAACAATAAAATACATATATTACCAGCAATAAAATATTAAGAATATTAAAAACAAAACAAGATCGCAATAAAACAGCAACGAAAGCAATGAAAACAGCAGCAATAACAGTCGTCGTGGGAAGGTAAAATAAAACGTTGGCTTTCTCCGTAGAAGTCATGCCCGCAGCTTTCAGTAGATTTGGGCAGCTCTTGCACGTTTACTCGGGAGTAAGCAACCTTGGACTCCTTTCGGCGCCTCCTGAAAGCATCTTTATTCCAAGAAGACTTTCCTTAATATGCAGCCTTGAATCTGTTTTTGCTTCTTTTAAAATTTGTTTTAAGTGTTTTATTCTGTTTTTATTTTTCATTTTATCTTGTACACCGCTCCGAAATTTTTCAATGGGGAGCGGTATATAAATATTCTAAATAAATAAATAAATAAATAATAATAAGCGCCGCGCGAAGGCAGCAAACAGCGCCAGACCGGAGCGACGCTCAATAATTCCAGCGCCTCTCGTCGGTACCTTTTGATTGGCTAACGACGACAATCGAGCGAGCCAGTCAAAGACGAGGGATTTGGAGGGGAGGCCGCCCGCCCGCGGCAAGGATTCTTAGCCTGGATTGGCCCAGCGTCCTGCCCCTCTCTCACAATCAACCAATCCCCACTAAGAATCTGCGGAATGGTTATGACGCAACTTTACCCACCCACCCCCGTCTCTGTACCCAAGTCGAGTCTCCTCATTGGGCGCTTTAGCCCTTCGATGATTCGAAAGGCGCCGTTCGAAGTGTGGATTGGCTGACGGCTCCGGTGTGGGGCGGGGCTTGGAACGTGGCGCGCGGTACGAATATAGCGGAAGGAAACGCCGAGAAGAAGATTCGGCCGCGGTAGCAGCAGCAGGAGGTGAGAGGCCGAGTCGGGGTGCGCCTTCCTCCCCCCCACTCTGTTTCTGGGCATTGTGACGTCACGGCCACTGTTGGGGGCGCGCGCGAGAGAGAGTTCTTTAATCAAAGCGCCAGCTTCGCCTTGACGACAAAGCAGCGTCTTCTCCCATTGGTTACTTCCGTCTTTTGGTTTATGACGTCTTCGCTAGAGGATTGTGTTCTTGCGCAGTGTCGTCACAGCCCTCTTTATATCCGAATTGAAAATATTTAGACAGTGACGTCACGGAGGGCTGTGTCTGACGTGACACTTTACTATAAGGTAAAATATGCTTCATTTTAAAAATAGGATTCATTATTATTATTATTATTATTATTATTATTATTATTATTATTACTACTACTACTACTACATACCAAGGGGGAAGGGTAGTTTTGTTTTTAAAAATATTGGTTTATCTATATTGAGGAAATCTTGGTTGATTTAACAGTGCAAACCTATGCAGGTCTACTCAGAAGTAGACCTGCCTAGAGGCAGCTAGGACAACCATCACTCAAGAAGCAGCTGGACAAGCATCTGTCAGGGATGCTTTAGGGTGGATTCCTGCATTGAGCAGGGGGTTGGACTCGATGGCCTTGTAGGCCCCTTCCAACTCTGCTATTCTAGGATTCGATGTATGCAGCCTAAGCATGTTCAGACAGAAAAGCCCTGCATCTCCCAGCATCACTCTAGCCAGCCTCGCTGGGAACTGTAGGACTTTTTCTCTTTCTCAGCATGCATAGGATTGTGTCCCAACTGTGAAATCCTATACACCTTCTTTCCCCAATTTGGTGCCTTCCAGATGTTTTTGACTTCAAATCCCATCACCCTTGCCAGTATTGGCCAATGGTTAGGAATGCTGGGAGTTGTAGTCCAAAACATCTGAAGGGCATCAGGTCGGGAAAGGCTGCTAGACATGCTTACCTGGGAGTAAGCCCCATTGAACTTAGAGGGACTTACTTGCGAGTCCACATGCTCAGCATAACTCTGTAAAGAAAAATACATTTTCAAAAATGTTGCATCCTTGGGCAGCTGTCATGGGCCATTGCTGACACCTGTTGGGGGCTCCCCCCTCCCTTTAAAGAAAATCTGACTTGGGCCTCCAAACAGCTGTGTATATCTGCCATTTTAATTACCCACAATACTCCAGGCCTGACGCTACATCAGGGGCATTGTAGGAAATTAAGGTGGCAGATCAACACAGCAACTTTTAAAGCCATCCAAATGGGTGCCCATCACTACGTCTTGTAGCGAATTCCATAGTTTAAACTCTGTGCTGGGTGAAGAAGTTCTTCCTTTGATCTATTCTGAATATCCCACCCATCAGCTTCATGGGATGACCCTGGTTTCTAGTATGATAGAAGAGAGAGAAATATGTCTCGCTATCCACATTCTCCACACCAGGCATAATTTTATGCTCCTCTGTCATGTCTCCATGCACTCGCCTTTTCTCCAAGTTAAACAATCCCAGCTGTTGTAACCTTCCCTCATAGGAGAGATGCTCCAGTCCCCTGCTCATTTCAGTTGCTCGTGTCTGCACCTTTTTCCAACTCTACAATACTGTTTTTTAAGGTGTGACCAGAATTGTACACTGGGTCGGCATTTTCATCGAACTGTCCACCAGAACAGCACTCATAATACAGTGCATTAACTTTTGCTCTCTCCTTTCCTCTTGTTATTACTGTTATTATTACTTATTAGGCATCTGATGTTACACTAGGCAGATGCTGCACAGTTTTAAAGTCTTTAGACTTAGCTTGCAATTAAGCAAGCAAGTTATCAAAAGGGATAGAAAAACTCCCAGTTCTGCACCACGTCTTCTTTGCCTCTGGAGTTCTGTCCTATGAGATGCGGTGATGGGCTTGAAAGGGAAGTTAGACCAATCCACCGAGGGTTGGTTTATCCATGGCCGTGAGCCACAGCAGCCGTTTTGAACCTCCATGCTCAGAGGCAGTCCAGCTCCGAACATCAGATGCAAAGAGATTGAACCTTGTACCTTATGCCAGGTCTGTATTTAAGCGAAGGAGTGCTATCTCCTACAGTCAAGGCTAGAAAGTTTCCCAGACACATCTCACTGGCTGCTGTGAGAAGAAGGATGTGGGGGCAATCCAACAGGGCTTTCCTATGTTCACGAAATCATAGAATCATAGAATAGCAGAGTTGGAAGGGGCCTACAAGGCCATCGAGTCCAACTCCCTGCTCAATGCAGGAATCCACCCTAAAGCATCACCGACAGATGCAGATTTATCCAGCTGCCTCTTGAAGGCCTCTAGTGTGGGAGAGCCCACAACCTCCCTAGGTAACTGATTCCATTGTCGTACTGCTCTAACAGTCAGGAACTTTTTCCTGATGTCCAGCCGGAACCTGGCTTCCTTTAACTTGAGCCCGTTATTCCGTGTCCTGCACTCTCGGAGGATCGAGAAGGGATCCTGGCCCTCCTCTGTGTGACAACCTTTTAAGTATTTGAAGAGTGCTATCATGTCTCCCCTCAATCTTCTCTTCTCCAGGCTAAACATGCCCAGTTCTTTCAATCCTTCCTTGAGGCAAGACTTATCCTTCGTTGTTCTCACTAGGCACCATGAGGCGTTCGCCAGCCGGCCCCAGTTCTAGAAGAACCCCCTCAACCCCTCCACGCCGAGGGCGATCTCCCGGAACACCACGCCAGGGTCCGCCGCCTCGAACCTCTCCACGCCGTCCTCACCAGAGGCAACCCCCAGCGGCAGAGGCAGGTAAGAAGTGCTGGGTCCCAGTTTGGGGGGTGGGCATAATTGAGTTGATGCAAATCTGCGCTACGGTCTTCCTCTAATTCCAGGCCGTTGAAACTCTTTCAGCTGAAAGGCCCAATTCCATTTCAGGGAGACGCTTGGGGGCTGCACTCCAGGGGTGGGCGGAGCCAAAGGCAAAAGTGGGCGGAGCCAGGAGTACCAGCATATTTACTAACAGGGACTGGCCAGCAAGATCACATCACGCCAGTCCTTTTCCAGCTTCATTGGCTGCCAGTCCAGGTCCGGGCCCGATTCAAAGTGCTGGTATTGACATTTAAAGCCCTAAACGGTTTGGGGCCAGGTTATTTGAAGGAACGCCTCCTCCCATATGTACCTGCCCGGACCCTAAGGTCATCTACAGGAGCCCTTCTCCGTGAGCCCCTGCCAAAGGAAGTGAGGCAGGTGGCTACCAGGAGGAGGGCCTTCTCTGCTGTGGCACCCCGGCTGTGGAATGAGCTCCCCAGAGAGGTCCGCCTGGCGCCTACACTGTACTGCTTTCGTCGCCAGCTGAAGACCTTTTTATTCACTCAGTATTTTAACACTTAATTTCAACTTAAATTTAAATTTTACTGTTTTAACTCTGTATTTTAATCTTATATCAATTTTGCTGTGTGGTTTTATCCCGGTTGCGCTTTTTATACTGTATTTCGTAATTGTGCTTTTAACCTGTTGGGTGTTTTATTGTGGTTTTAATTTTTGTGAACCGCCCAGAGAGCTTCGGCTATTGGGCGGTATACAAATGTAATAAATAAATAAATATTTTAGCTTCAAGCTCTTGCTGCCAGTGACTGGGCCTTTTGGAGAGGCAGCTCAGTGGTGGAGCACTTGCATTGCCTGCAGAAGGTCCCAGGTTCGATTGCCAGCTTCTTCACTGTCAGTCAGTGTGGACAATCCTGGGTTATTCTGGCTGGTGGTGGAGTATTCACAGTGACCCACTGGGCTCCATCCACCTATTTTAATCACTACATACTAGTTTGTACACGTGATGGTGGCAGCAGCAGCAGCAATGAAAAATGCTGTTATCTTGAGGGACGTGTGGTGGTGTAGTGGCTAAAGTGTTGGCCTGGGAGTCGGGAGAGCCGGGTTCTAGTCCCCGCTTGGCGATGGAAACCCACTGGGTGACTTTGGGCCAGGCACAGACTTTCAGCCCAACCCACCTCACAGGGTTGTTGTTGTGAGGATAAAATGGAGAGGAGGAGGATTGTATATGCCGCCTCGGGTTCCTTGGAGGGGAAAAAAAAAGGCGGGATATAAATGCAATAACAAATAAATAAAACATTATGGCTCTGTTCAGACGACACGCTAGGTCACAGTGGTTAAGCATTTTGAGGTAAACATTATTTATTTATTTACTTATTTAGAGTATTTTTATCCGGCACCTCAGCCAAAAGGCTCTCGGAGCGGCTTACAATGTATCAATAAAGAAGACAGTCCCTACCCTCAGGCTTACATTTTAAAAAAGACATGACACACAAGGAAAAGTGGATGGGGAGGGAAGAGGGAGAAAATAAAAAGAAATTAAGGAGACTGCTTAGGCTGGTGGGAAGGCCCTGCTCCGTCCTCTCATCTCCCAATGGAGGGGCAAACCAACAGCTCCTTCTTCCCCACAAGGTGAAGATGTTAGCCCGGGGTGGGGTGGGGGTCGTCCAGCTGAAGCAGGCTCTGATGGTGCCTGCCTGCTCCAGTCTCCCTCGCATCTTCTTCCCCACAGGGTGAAGATTATGGCTTAGCATGTTGTATGAACCATGACTTAGTGTGTTGTGTGAAGCATTCCTAACCATGGTGGCTACATAACCATGGTTTAAACACACTTTACTAATCGTTTACTGCAGAAGGGTTAGCGGCCTAACCGTGGCTTAGCGTGTCGTCTGAACAGGCCCACTATAAGGCAGCTTTTGAAGTTTCATTTCAACCTTTTAGAATGGGGGCGGGACTGCACAAAAGAAGGGAAGCCATTCCAAATGACTGGGGCTGGAACGGAAGGGTTCAGAGTTCCCCACACGCACTCCTCTAATGTGAGGTTTGGCACAAACGCGCGCTTTTCGAGCAAAAGGCCAACACGTTCCTGGTGATGCCTGGGAACAGGCTTCCCCCCAACCAGATGTAAACCAAGTGAAGCTTTTCATCAAGTAAATGTTTTGAGAACATGCAACCCGGCTTTGGATGAAAGCGTTGAGGGCTGACCCTTGCGCTCAAGGCTAGATGAACCACCAGAGATCTGACCTCGGCCTTAGGAATGTTGAAGGATTTGTCCGACCTTGATTAAAGAGACTCGTGCTTCTGGCAGCCCTTCGCTGGGTGATTGAGTTTCATGTGGAATAAACCTGAAGACGGGCCGGGAGCCAGGAAAGCCGGCGAAAGATCATTCTGTTGCTGTTTACCTTCAAGTATGTCCGCTCGGGATTGCAGCCCAATTCTCTTGATCTGAGTGGCGCATACAATCTGGGACTAATTAGCAGTTTGTTGAGGCTCAAATAAACTCCCCATTTCATAGGATCATAGAATAGCAGAGTTGGAAGGGGCTTACAAGGCCATCGAGTCCAACCCTCTTCAATGCAGGAATCCAGAATACCTGACAGGAGGTTGTCCAGCTGCCTCTTGAAGGCCTCTAGGGTGGGAGAGCCCACAACCTCCCTGGGTAACTGATTCCATTGTCTTACTGCTCTAACAGTCAGGGAGTTTTTCCTGATGTCCAGCCGGAATCTGGCTTCCTTTAACTTGAGCCCGTTATTCCTTGTCCTGCACTCTGGGAGGATGGAGAAGAGATCCTGGCCCTCCTCTGTGTGACAACCTTTTAAGTATTTGAAGAGTGCTCTCATGTCTCCCCTCAATCTTCTCTTCTCCAGGCTAAACATGCCCAGTTCTTTCAGTCTCTCTTCATAGGGCATTGTTTCCAGACCCCTGATCATCCTGGTTGCCCTCTTCTGAACGCACCCCAGCTTGTCTGCGTCCTTCTTGAACCATTTTCAGTGGTTCTCCTAGGTAGAGAGGGTTCTCCCCTCCCCCCTTCCCCAGCATGCTACTGGAGATCTTATAGCTCAGGCATTGTGACCCTGCGGCCCTCTGTATGTTGTCAGGCTACAGTACCCATCCTACCTGGCATTGGCCATTCTAGCTGGGGCTAATGGGAACTGGAGTTGAACAATATCTGGTGGGCACCAGGTTCCCTGGCCCGAGGGCTGCATTGGTGTTGGCTTACACCTCTGGCAGCTGCTTGCCAGAGGTGGGTGGGGCCAATACAAAAAGCAGTTGAGGCTGAGGCTCAGTTCAGACAACATGTTTTCTCAGTGGTGGTTTTAGAACTCCACCGTGGAGTTTTGACACCGCCGTTGAGAAACGCGTTGTTTGATGGGAAAGCTCCACCCCATGGTGGAGGTTTTTTTTTGAAGAACACTCCACTCTGAATATCCACGCTGTGCAGAGGAGAATTCCTGCACAACCGTTGTGTTGCGTGTTTGTTGTGTTTCTCTGAAAACTCCTGCTTTCGATGGGAGGCAAACGGTGAGGCCTGCTCGGTAATCCACAAAGCTTTTATTAAGCAACAAACATCTCTCCCCACCTGAAGAGAGTCTAATCTCTTGGAAACTTCCCTCTAGGCAAAAACCATGCAAACTAAGCGAGGCAATTGTCCGATCAAGAACAGGAAGCTATTCCCCAAACGCCCATAAGTTCAGAGTGCCTGGTGCGGAGGCAGGTTCTGGCGCAATCAAACCGACTTTCTCACGCCTTCCTTCCGCTCCGTGTGTTTTAGCTTCCGGCGGACCCTAGCATGAGCTAGCTTATTGGGGGCGCTCTCCTCCGGAGTGTGTAGGATTTAGCCTTGAGGAAATAAGTTCTGGAGAGGGCTGACTCCCAGCTGGGGAATCGCCCATGAGAGCTTCTTCCCCCTCTGGGTGCCAGGTGAGCTTCCTTTCCTCTGGATGACTGTGTATGCTCTGTTTATCCCCTTCTTCTGCTTCTGCAGGGCGCCGGCGCCGGCGAAGGTACCGCCCCGGCCAGCGGGCGATGCTGGAGATCAGGAAGTACCAGAAGAGCACCAACCTACTCATCAGCAAGCTGCCCTTTGCCCGTGTGGTGAGTCCCCACGTGAAGGCCGTGTGCCGGTACAGTAGGGGTGTCAGGTCTCTTTCAGCCGAAGAGCTGAACTCCATCTCAGGGCAATTCTTGTGGGCGACAATCCAGGGGTGGGTGAGGCTGAAGACACAAGGGGTATTATGCCTATTTTAGCATAAATATTATGCCTATTTTAGCACGAAGCTCTCGCGTGCCAGTAACTTAGCCTTAGCAGAGACATTTCACACGGCACAGAAGGCGGGCGGCCACCCAATTTTTCATTCCTCCGCGCTTTCCGTGCCCTGAAGTGCAATTTCAGGGTTTGTCCACGTGGTGGTGCCATTTCACACCCTGCCCTGGAAAGGTTTAAAAGAAGAAGGAGGAGGAGAGAAATGAGTTGTTTTATTCATTTGTGACATTTCCAGTCCGCCCAGTAACCAATGGCCACTTCAGTCACTAATTGCTGACACTTTTAATCTTTAGCCTCAATTTTTCTCTTTCTCCGTGGCTCTGAAACTCTTTCTCCTTCCCTTTCCCTTTGTGAATGGGAGTGAAGAGCTGTGGTTACTTTTTTTATTTATTTATTCATGGAATCATAGAATAGCAGAGTTGGAAGGGGCCTACAAGGCCATCGAGTCCAACCCCCTGCTCAATGCAGGAATCCACCCTAAAGCATCCCTGACAGATGCTTGTCCAGCTGCCTCTTGAAGGCCTCTAGTGTGGGAGAGCCCACAACCTCACCAGGCAACTGGTTCCATTGTCGTACTGCTCTAACAGTCAGGAACTTTTTCCTGATGTCCAGCTGGAATCTGGCTTCCTTTAACTTGAGCCCGTTATTCCGTGTCCTGCACTCTGGGAGGATCGAGAAGAGATCCTGGCCCTCCTCTGTGTGACAACCTTTTAAGTATTTGAAGAGTGTTTGTTTGTTTGTTTCTCTTTGTTTGTTTCTGCTGTCCTTTTCAATAAATGTCCAGCCTCTTTCCATCTGCCTCTTTCCTCTATTCTTCTTTTAAGCTGATTGATTGATTGCATTTATAGCCCGCCTTTTTTCCTCCAAGGAAACCAAGGCAGCGTACATAATCCTCCTCTTCTTCCTCTCCATTTTATCCTCACAACAACAACCCTGTAGGGTAGGTTGGGCTGAGAGTCTGGGACTGGCCCAAAGTCACCCAGTGGGGACTAGAACCCGGATTTCCAAACTTGCAGTCCAACACTCTAGCTCAGTGGTTCCCAAAGTGGGCAGTACCACCCTCTTGGGGGCGGTGGGATTGCATAGGGGGGCGTTAAGAGGCAAGGGGGCGGCAGGGGGGCGCTTGAGGTGGTCTTTTCCGAGAAGCGCCTCTCCAGAAGGTCTTAAAACCCAGGGACATTTTTATGGGAGAAGGTAGTTTGGTCCCAAGCCATATAGGGGAAGAATCCACACATGTATTAATACCGTTTAAAAAGAGTCCTTTTGACGGAGAATTGAAATGTTTCAAAAGCACCAAAACGCTAATGAAGAGACATACCCTGCTTGGTGTGCCCCGCCACGCCGGCTGCAAAACAGAGGCGTTCACTCTCTTTTCCCTCCCTTGGCAAGCCTGCGGTGGGTGCTTCGGATTTTGAATAAATGTTCAATTAATTGTTACTGTTTTGAATTTTATTGTTATTATCTTCCTTAGTGGGTTGTTGAAAACTGCTGTTCTGAATAATGATTTTTATAGTGCAGGGTAGGGGGG
The DNA here is from genome assembly GCF_023053635.1 of Elgaria multicarinata webbii. Classification (NCBI taxonomy): domain Eukaryota; kingdom Metazoa; phylum Chordata; class Lepidosauria; order Squamata; family Anguidae; genus Elgaria; species Elgaria multicarinata. The sequence goes on from NC_086173.1 coordinate 155,205,452, forward strand.
CACTGGGCATGAGTTTGCGGAACCAAGGAGGCGGTTCCCTGAAAAAGTTTGGGAACCACTGCTCTAGCTACTGCACCACACGGCTCTTATCTGGTTCCTACAGTCTCTCCTTGTAGGATTTTATTTACCTCGATCAGTGACTTTCAAACTGTGTTCCAGGGATCAATTTTAAGTGAAGAATCAGTTAAAAGGCAGATCACTTAGGCCGCAATCGTATGCATGTTTATTTTATTGATTTATTACATTTTTATATTGCCCAATTTCTGAGGCTCTCTGGGCAGTTCACCATTAAAGCCCTAAAATGCAGCAAATCAAAACATGTAAAGCTTTAAAAAATACCATGTGAAACCAAAATAAAGCCAGCAACAGTTACAGCCCAGGGAAAAACCTTTGTGAAAAGATGTGTTTTCAGGAGGCATTTAAAAGATGTCGCATTTTCTGCCTCCCAAAGTGCGCGAGGGAGGGGCAGTGGGTTCCAGAGGGTGGGGGGCCGCTACGGAAAAAGGTTTAGACAGAAAAAAGTCCAGATATAGGACCTTTTTTCTGTCTAAACATGCGTTGGGTTGTGCCGTTAATCATAAATGTCAGCCCTACGTTTTAACCTCGTTCTGTTGACCCTCCCTGAGTAGGGTCAACAGTAGGTTGTCACACAGAGGAGGGCCAGGATCTCTTCTCGATCCTCCCAGAGTGCAGGACACGAAATAACGGGCTCAAGTTAAAGGAAGCCAGATTCCAGCTGGACATCAGGAAAAACTTCCTGACTGTTAGAGCAGTGCGACAATGGAATCAGTTACCTAGGGAGGTTGTGGGCTCTCCCACACTAGAGGCCTTCAAGAGGCAGCTGGACAAGCATCTGTCAGGGATGCTTTAGGGTGGATTCCTGCATTGAGCAGGGGGTTGGACTCGATGGCCTTGTAGGCCCCTTCCAACTCTGCTATTTTATGATTCTATGACTCCCACCGTCTTCCTCAACCTGAGGGCCTTCCAGATGTGCTGTACTGCAACTCCCATCATCCCCAGCCAACATCCCTATTGGCCGTGTTGGATGGAGGTTGTAGTCCAACACATCTAGGGAGGGGGTATCAAGCCTCCCTTGTGTTTCAGCTGCAGCTGAAGCTTCTCCCCCTGCCCAGGCTATGAACCAATGTTGAAAATATTTGCCTGTTTTACAGGGTTGTTGTACTGATTATTATCCCATGCAGGAGGCATTCTATATCCACTCTTAAAGCTGCCATCCTATATTCCAGCGGTTGGCAACCTGATGTCCTCCTTTGGACTACAACTCTGACCATTGGCCATGCTGGCTGGGGCTCATGGGAGTTGTAGTCCAAATCAATTAGAGGGCACTAGGTTGCCTAGCCCGGCTATACTAAATTACCTGGAAGTAAACATTATTGAATTCAATGGACTTACTTCTAAGTAGATTTGTATATAGTAGGAGTAGGGCAGAAGGAGGACCTCTAGATGTCTTGGACTTCAGTTACCAGCATTCCTTACCATCGGCCGTGCTAGCAGGGGCTTTGGGACTTGAAGTCCAAAGCACCTGGAGACCTATCTTTTGCCAATCCCTGATGTGTTGCACAGTGAGAGCATTTCTATACGAGGCTTTTATCCTACACCTTTAATGAGGCTTCTGCTTTATTTATTCTTTATTTATTTACTGCGTTTCTACACTGCTCAGTACCCGAAGCTCTCTGGATTCTTTGCATGATTAAAATCAGCTCTTTTACACACATTTCCTCCCCCCCACCGGGGCTTTTTTCCCTTTCTCTTTCTGTATGTTCCATTACACAACCACTAGGTGCCGCTGTGGTATAATGGAGTATGCACAATTGAGAAAAAAATAGTAGAATTTCCCCGTTAGGAAAAAAAAAGCCTGATAATGGTTGCAAAGCACAGGAGAGGGTCAGGAGAATGACGATGTCATGTAAAAGCCTCGGAAACTACCCTGGATGGGGAAGCACGTGTTGGAAGTTAAACTCTCCTCCGAGATAAGCAGAGTTAGAAGCGTCTCTCAGCGTAGAATACAGCAAAGACACAAATGAGGCTCAGGATTCTTTGTTTAAGTTAAAACAAAGCCTTTACTGGCATAGGATTTCAGTTGAATAACTTAGTTACAGCATCACACGTATACTCACAAACGATCATATTAGTTACACAACAGCAGCAATACAGATGAGGTAAAGATGGAGGGGGTAATCAAAATGCACAAAACACAGTCACATATATAGGGCAAAAACTCTACCGTCATTCCAGCCACTAATTGACTAATTGAAAAATCATCTCTGCCAATGATTCAATAATTGCCCAGCTGTAACCTTGACATTTAGAAAACACACTTCTTCTTATTTCTTCATGCCACTAGGCACTCCTAAAACAATGGAATAAAGTAAAACCACATCCATTCCAGGATCCAACAGCACACACACACAATAAATTCCTCCTGTAGAAAGGCTCTGTTGTTTCGCCATATGTGCTGTACGCCCTTCAATCATAGCAACCAAGGGAGAAATGTTGCTCTGTGGGTCCGTCTGGCAGGGGCTGAAGGTTGCCTTATTTTGATTCCGATCTACCTGTCTTCCCTTCCACCCCACAGGTGCGCGAGGTCTGCTTGGATTACACCCGGGGGGTTGACATGCAATGGCAGGCAATGGCTTTGCTGGCTCTGCAAGAGGTAAGTGTTGAGATGAGGTGCGGGACAGAGAACTAGGGCTGATTTGGGCTGATTCACATCTACACACACACAAAATAATGGGTGTCCCAGCTGTTCCTTTCTTCTTCGGGCAGCAGGCACTACAAAGGGTGTATGTGTGTGTGTGTGAAAGATAGAAAGACTAGAACAGTATTTTTAAAAAAATGTACCACTGATGAGAACAAAAATTGAAACGTGTATATATATATAAATATATTTAAATACTTAGTTAGTCTTTCTATCTCACTTATCTATTTTACCTTAAGGTTGGCAGCATCCATAGTGGATTCAGAGCCTCGTTGTTTTACTTTTGTGTTGTGTTACACCTCTCTCTCTCTCTCTCTATGTATATTCACACACATACACACACACACACACACACCCCACTTATTCATTTTATTGCATTCTGTCCCTCCCCCCTTTATCCTCATACAACCCTATGAGGTAGGTTAGACTCAGAGCAAGTCCGTGAGCTTCATGGCTGGATAGAGATTCGAACCCAGGTCTCCCCCACTCTGCCCCTGCACCACGCTGGCCCTTCCCCTCTTGTATCATAGAATAGCAGAGTTGGAAGGGGCCTACAAGGCCATCGAGTCCAACCCCCTGCTCAGTGCAGGAATCCACCCTAAAGCATCCCTGACAGAGGGTTGTCCAGATGCCTCTTGAAGGCCTCTAGTGTGGGAGAGCCCACAACCTCCCTAGGTAACTGGTTCCATTGTCGTACTGAAGCTGAAGCATCAAACCCTGTCTCCCTCTGCCAAAATTGCCCTGCACAGAACTTCCTAGCGGAGGGAAAACGTGACCAGTTGTTTTGCTGAGAGAGTGGGGGGCTACACCACCTCTTTCCTTTCCTTGATCCGCGGCAGGGGTTGGGGGTTCCCTTCAGAGATCTTCGGCTATTGGGCGGTATAAAAATGCAATAAATAATTAAAATTCAGTTTGCCACGCACACAATCATTCGCTTCACCCCTCCCTGCCTTAGGATAGGTCTGGACGAAGGCCCGTACAACGAGTCCTGTTGAATCGGAGCAAAGGTCCATCTAATCCAGTGACCAAAGAGGTGCCTCTGGGTAGCTCATAAGCAGAACACGAGTGCAATAGCACCCTCCATGTTCCCCAGAAACTGGTGTAAATAGGCATACCTCCTCTGATATTGGAAGTAGCTTATAGTCATCAGGACTAGAAGCCACTGGCAGCCTTGCCCTCCTTGAATTTGCCTGATCTCCCTTTAAAGCCGTCCAAACTGGCAGCCATTGTTACACCTTGTGGCAGCGAGTTCCACAGTTTAACAATTGTCAAGGATAAAAATCCACTTTGTTTGTAAGGAGACTGTTTTATTGAGCGTAATACAGCGTACGGAGAGAGTCCTGCAGACAAAGAACTTCTCAACTGGCAGGTATATTTATACACAGTAGCATCTTAACCAATCAGCAGTTAGCAAAGTTCTAAAGCAAAAGAAAGACAGATCAAAGAAAACTTCTTCATTCTACCTTATCAACAGATGGCCCATAACTCTTCTTTTTTTTTTTAATAATTTTTATTTATTTTCTACACTATATTATTATTATTATTATTATTATTATTATTATTATTATTATTTATTTATTTATTTATATAGCACCATCAATGTACATGGTGCTGTACAGATAACACAGTAAATAGCAAGACCCTGCCGCATTGGCTTACAATCTAATAAGTTGTAGTAAACAATAAAGAGGGAAGGAGAATGCAAACAGGCACAGGGAAGTGTAAACAGGCACCGGGTAGGGTGAAGCTAACAGTATAGAGTCAGAACAAACTCAATATTTGAAGGCTATAGGGAAAAGAAAAGTTTTTAGCTGAGTTTTAAAAGCAGTGATTGAGTTTGTAGTTCTCAAGTGTTCTGGAAGAGCGTTCCAGGCGTAAGGGGCAGCAGAAGAAAAAGGACGAAGCCGAGTAAGGGAAGTGGAGGTCCTTGGGCAGGCGAGAAGCATGGCATCAGAGGAGCGGAGAGCCCGAGCGGGGCGATAGTGTGAGATGAGAGAGGAGAGATAGGCAGGAGCTAGACCGTGAAGAGCATTGAAGGTCAGCAGGAGAAGTTTATATTGGATTCTGGAGTGAATTGGAAGCCAATGGAGAGATTTCAGAAGTGGAGTGACATGGTCAGAGCGGTCAGATATAAACATACAACATTACAATAGTAATAATAATAAAAAAAGGAAACATCAAACAACTGCTACATACATATTGAATAAATGTTGAGTACATATATGTTGAATAAGTATTACCTATACATTATCATACTACAACATAATCATTCTTAACATAAAAGTGCACCCCCCACCTCGGGATCTATTCCTGAGTCCAAAATCTTATCGTTTCTTCTGCTGGCGGTTTCCCACTTCCCTTAGTAAACACGAATATTAGGAACTGTTTCCAGATTCCTTCAAACTCATTTATTTTAGTTACGCCTTTTCTCCACTTAATATTACATGTCAATTTATCATTCATGGCTATATCCCATACTTCTTTATACCATTCTTCAATAGAATATTCCCCTTGAATCTTCCAGTTCCTAGCTACCATCAATCGTGCTGCAACCAGCAAACTCGATATCAGCTCTATAGTTTCTTTTCCACACTTTATATCTTCAAATAGTGACAGCAATGCAATCTTTGGTGTTTGTTCTATTTTCATTCCCACTATTTCTTCAATTTCTGAAAACACCATCTTCCATAATCTTTGTACATATTTGCATTCCCACCACATATGTAAATACATTCCTTTTCCCCCACAACCTCTCCAACAATTTGCTGAATGCTGATCATTTATCTTATTCAATCTAATCGGGGTTAGGTACCACCTCCACAAAATTTTAAAATAGTTCTCCTTTATTCTCACTGATAAACTTCTCAACACTCTCTGTTTCCATAGTCCCTCCCATCTCTGTCGCCCTATTTGTACCTTCAAATCTGACTCCCATACCATTTTCTCTGAGTTCTCTCTAAACTCCTTTTCTAACAATATTTTATATATTTCACTCATTAACCCTTTTAAAACTATACTACCTCCTTTCCCTTTTTCCTTATTTACTATTAACTCTTCAAACTTCGTCATCTTTCTACAAACTCTATTATCTTTAATCCACTTTTTATTCCATTGTTCTAATTGCCCATATTCTAACCAAGATAATTTTTTCTCCTTTAACAATTTTTCCGTATCTTCTCTTGTTTTTATATCTCTTAACCAATCCTTTAGTCTCATTTTACTTTTCTCTTTTAATATTTTACATAATCTACCCTTCAGATCCTCTGGGAAATTCTTTAACATTATTATCGGTGCTAAGGGAGAGTTGCTCGGAAGCAGCTTCCCTTTAAATTTACTCCAAATTTCCCATTGAGTCCTCAGGAGTGGATTATCTATACTTCCAACCCACTTTCTCCCTCCATCTTTAAAGAAGACATTGTCCAAACTCATCTCTACATTACTTATAATTTTTTCTTCCATCCAATGTAAATCTCCTACTCCTATAATTGCTTCTACAATATGTCTTAATCTATTTGCTGCGTAGTATAATTTTATATTTGGGAGACCCAATCCACCCTTTTTTTGGCTTAGATACCAATTATTTTTATTCACTCTTGCTCTCTTTTCTCCATTACAATATTTATTAATAATATTTTGCCAACTTTTTATCTCAGTTTCTGATATTTTTATTGGTAACATCCGCCCATAACTCTTCTGGCAATGTCAGATTGACCTGGATGGTCAGTCCTCCTTATCAAGCCAGCTAATTTGTCTTCTACTATATATCAAAAGGTCTTGACAGTTAGAAATCCTAATGAAACATTTCCATCCAATTAAGCAATTTCAGCACATTCAGGCGCATACATTATTCTAATCCCATCATTTATTTTATTTATTATTGCATTGATATCCCGCCTTTTTACCTCCAAGAAACCCAAGGTGGCGTACATAATCCTTCTCTGTATGTTATCCTCACAACAACAACCCTGTGAGGTAGGTTGGGCTGAGAGTCTGTGACTGGCCCAAAGTCACCCAGTGGGGTTTCCATGGCCGAGTGGGGACTAGAACCTGGATCTCCCAGCTCCCAGTCCAACACTTTAGCCACTACACCACACTGGATCTCAAGCAGTTCACTTGCAAAAGCCAAATTACATACAGAGGCCTACATACAGAGCGCTTATACCAAGGCTTCTGGCCTTGTTTCCTCAGCTCCACCTTTGGGCCTTCTAGGCCCACCAACCACATTAAACTTGCATTGCCATCAATAGTTCAATCTCTCTCTCTTTCTCTTCCTCTTCTTCAAGCATCTCTCTCTGCATAACACTGACCATTTGATTCACTTCTGTCTTTGTGACAGCATTAGTAGAAGGTTAATTATGACTTGAGACGCAATGTGCTGAGTCCCTTGTCTTGAATCTCCTGCTATTCAGAGTCATTAAGTAATCTCAAGATCTACTATTATGAGAGATGCAGAAAATCTTCTTTCTTGATCCACTTTCTTATTTATTTTATTTATTTATTTATTACATTTTTATACTGCCCAATAGCCGAAGCTCTCTGGGCGGTTCACAAAAATTAAAACCATAATAAAACAACCAACAGGTTAAAAGCACAAATACAAAATACAGTATAAAAAGCACAACCAGGATAAAACCACGCAGCAAAATTGATATAAGATTAAAATACAGAGTTAGAACAGTAAAATTTAAATTTAAGTTAAAATTAAGTGTTAAAATACTGAGAGAATAAAAAGGTCTTCAGCTGGCGACGAAAGGAGTACAGTGTAGGCGCCAGGCGGACCTCTCTGGGGAGCACATTCCACAACCGGGGTGCCACAGCGGAGAAAGCCCTCCTCCTAGTAGCCACCTGCCTCACTTCCTTCGGCAGGGGCTCACGGAGAAGGGCCCCTGTAGATGATCTTAAGGTCTGGGCAGGTACATATGGGAGGAGGCGTTCCTTCAAATAACCTGGCCCCAAACCGTTTAGGGCTTTAAATGTCAATACCAGCACTTTGAATTGGGCCCGGACCTGGACTGGCAGCCAATGAAGCTGGAAAAGGACTGGCGTGATGTGGTCTCGTCGGCCAGTCCCTGTTAGTAAACGTGCTGCCCTGTTTTGTACCAGCTGAAGCTTCCGGACCGTTTTCAAAGGCAGCCCCACGTATAACGCATTGCTGTAATCCAACCAAGAGGTTATCAGAGCATGGATAACCGTAGCTAGGCTATCTCTGTCCAGACAAGGGCCTAGTTGGTATATCAACCTAAGCTGATAAAAGGTGCTCTTTGCCACTGAGTTCACCTGTGCCTCAAGTGACAGTTCTGGATCCAAGAGCACCCCCAAACTACGGACCCGATCCTTTCTTCACATAATGCATAACTTCAGGTTTCCTTCTGGACTAGATTCCGTACAATGAACGTTGCTCTCCTGCTCATCTCCTTCTCTCTCTCCCTTTCTGCAAGGCGGCTGAAGCTTTCCTTGTACACCTGATGGAGGACGCCTACCTTTGCGCTATCCACGCCAAGCGCGTCACCCTCTTCCCCAAGGACCTGCAGTTGGCTCGGCGAATCCGTGGCATCCAAGAGGGCTTGGGCTAGTTTCCCTCCTCCTGTCGCCCTGAGCTGAGGATGCATCTTCTGAGACCGGAAAAGCCACAGGGGAGCGCCTTGGAGAACGTCACACACTCCAGGACCTATTTCTGAAGAGAAACTCCTAGCTCGGGCCTAAAACTTCCTGTGAGGGGGCACCAAGAGCCGGACTCCTTTCTCTTGGTTCGAACTCTGAGGGAAGTTGGGCCTTCCTGCGCCATTCTCCAAAAGCTTCCCTGTCATAACTGATGCAATTCTATATTCTAGGGGTGTGAGAAGAAGCGAATTGGATCGTAAATCGGCAGAAGGTCACAATTCCACTGCAACTTAAGCACTTTGAAAGCTCCATTGGTTCTTCCAGTGGGGGAGTTAAAAAGCGCGAGCTTTAAATCTCTTCGCCGGGAACCACAGGGACTTGAAAATTGCTTCAGGTTTTGTTTTTAGCAGGATTGTACCCCTAGGTGTTTTTTTTACTTGGTAATTTTAAACTTCTTTGGCCTTCTTGAAGGTGACATTTTATACTAGCTACTCTGGGATATTCCCATGTATTGCAGTGCCCCCCCTTCCCCAAATCCATTAGACATTTATCTCGCCCGTTGGTGGGCAACGCATGTGTTGTGGGTCACATGTGGATCCCTCAACTCCCCTTTCAATCATTTTTGGGTTTTTGGAAAAACATGGCATCTGTAGTGGCTGAAGAGTGCCAAAGCTAATTTTGACCCCGTTGGCTCTCTGTAGGCCGCTACAGACACCATTTTTAAATTGCATTTTTTTATTATTTTCTGGGAGGGAGGTCCAGTGGATGCAAATATGGCCCTCAGAGCTCCCAAAGTTGCACACTCCCTCCTCTAGCACCATCTCATCATCTTCCTGCTGTTCTTGCCTCACCTTCTTATCCTTTAATTTCGCTCCAGAAATTTGATTCTAATAAGAGAGGAATAAGAGAAACTCTCCATCCGGGCCTGAGGAGAAAGCCTGCCTCATCCCTGCTGGAATCTGCAGAGTAAAAATCCTGTCTGAATTCTAGCAGTTGAAGCTTCTGTGGCAGTTTAAGCTGGGTAATAAAACTTGCAGGTTCGGTTATGAATAAAAGGAAGGAAGTTCATAGAGGTGGCTGAGAGAGAGAGAGAGAGTGAGAGAGAGAGGTGGAGTGTGCTGATTTGTTTTATTTTAAAAAAAATACAAAATGTTTTAACGTGAAAATTAAATGCAGTGGGTTTGAACATTTGTATGCCTTGCCTGTCTGTGGGATGTGCTTGTTTTTCGGTGTTCCTGGCCGTTGGGTTGTTTCACTGGCACTCCAGGGTTGGGAGCTTAAGGAAATCTAGAGCAATGAATTCTCGCACTGTTTTCTTTAAGCCCACTTTGCCTTCTGGGAAATGGGTGTCTTGTAGGTCCTTCTTGAAGTCTGGTGCCTAGAACTGGACGCACTACTCAAGTTGAGGCCTAACCAGGGCCGAATGGGGAACCAGGACCTCGCATATTCTTTCCATATGGTGCAAGCAGCTGGAGTTTCAGAATTGGCTACAGGAATCCCTGGTCAGCCAAGAAATTCAGCAGGTGGTTTTGGGCCTAGCAACCTCGCCATGTTCGCAGTGACCCTTTAAAGCAGCCTTCCTCAACCTGGGGCGCTCCAGATGTGTTGGACTACAACTCCCAGAATGCCCCAGCCAGCTCAGTCCAACACATCTGGAGTGCCCCAGGTTGAGGAAGGCTGTTTTAAAGGCATGGTTGGAGAGCAATGTGACTGCATTTTAATTCCAGGTCGCTCTGCCCTCGGATTCATCTCTCGAAACCTGGGAAGGAGAGCTGGGAATGAGTTCAGGGATGGATTATTCTTGGGAAACGGGGGCGGGGAAGAAGCAGTAGGCCCGCTTATATTGTGTGCTGTGCAGTTTGATTAAACTGCATGGCATACCCAACCTGCTGCTCTCTAAATGCATTGGGACTACAAACCCCATCATCCCCCTGTACTATAAATCCCATCACCATCCAGCAGCCCCCCTGTGCCTACTCTAGAGTAAAAATGGAGAGGGGGAGAAGAGACACCTGCTAAAGATTTATTTATTTTTTGTTTGTAAAACGGAACAGAAAATAAATTGTGAAAAAAAAAACAACCCACTAGGAAGGTCATCATTTTTTCCATCAGATATACCATTCATAAAAAAAGGGAGAGCGTTATGCATAGGTTTCAAAAAAAGCAGACCAAATATCCATATATTTACCCACTTGCAAGTGGTATCTGTGTAACCTCCATTCAAATGTTGGTAGCGTTAAGTCCTCAGTGCATTGCATTATGGGAGGTGAGCATTTTTCCTTCCAATGTAATAGTATAAGCCTTTTAGCTGTCATAAGAGCTCTAAAAATCCATTTGCGTTGACCATGTGTTAACTTCCAAGAAGCCGGTAGGTAGTTTAGGCGGACATGCACATTGTTCCACAGTCAAGATGGTTTCAGTACAAAGTTTATCCTTATTACAACCTCCTCCCAAATGGGGGCAACTTCTGGGCATTGCCAAAACATATGAATCAAAGAAATATTAGGTGCATTAAATCTCTAACAATTCTGCAAGTTAGACAGCCCCTTGTTAAAGAGGCATTTTGGAGTGCAATAAATCCAAAACATTTTTTTTCCTGCTGAATAAGGCATAGCCTAAGAACAATAGACGCTTCAGATATAGACGCTAGGACAACAATCTGTTGATTAGGCAAAATAGGACATTCCAATTCTCTATTCCATTCCAGTCTTAGACTTTGGGTATCATATTTATTTACTAATACTAAATGCTTGTATATATGGATTGTAGGTCAACGTGTAACTGTGTTTTGGCCCTCAGTTTAGAGTAAAAACTAAACTGAAGGCCGAAGCATAGGAAAAATGACATAAATCCCAGAAGGAATGTGCAGCATCCCCTCTGACCCCCGCCACTGACCTTCAGAGGGTGTGAAGAAAATGCTCCCTCTTCCCCCCTTCCTGGCATTTCCACACTGACAGTCAAGGTAAAAAAGTGACATTTTAAAATGATAAGCCAGTCAGTGTCAAGGATGGTGACACTGTCAAATTTTTTGGAGGGGTTGCGTTTTATGCAAGGTGGTGGGGGGATGTCTTTATCGTTCTCATGGAGAAAGCAAAGCTGTGCTCCGCCTCTGAGACGGAGTTGTCTTGTGTTGCATTGGAATGACGGAGGCCTGTGGGTGGAGAGCATTATGTGGGGAGGAACGGTCTCTCTCCCAAGCACCTCCCTGCCCCCTAGCCCAGGACTGCCCCATAATTTATATCCTCCAGAAGAAGGCCCCCTCAGGGCCACTTAAACCATGCTGACTGCTGCTCTCTTCATCCTTGTGCTCCTGACTGTAGCCCTGTTGAGACGGTGGCATGTGGGGGGCTGTGAGGGAAAGGCTCTGCCTGGCCCATGGGCCTGGCCCCTCATCGGGAATTTTCCCCACTTCTTCCACTCCGACCTTCCCATCCACTTCCTCAACTTAGCCCAGCGCTACGGACCCATCTATCGCCTCCGCTTTGGGAATAAAGGTGAGCGTCAGTGTGTACCAGAACTGGGACAGCGGGAGTGGGCTGTGGGCCGTGGTTGTGGCGAGCATCTAAATTAAAAATGACCTGTCCGCCGAGACTTTTAGTGGTTCTTTATAGTTTTATTATCTTTAGTGCTGCAGTGTGTTTGATTTTGTTGCTGTCTTCGTGCTTCTGGTTTGGATCCAGGTCCCATTGTGCTTTGAGTAGACCCATGGAAATTATGCCTAAGTTAAGTCCCAATGATCATAGAATCATAGAATAGAGTTGGAAGGGGCCTACAAAGCCATCGAGTCCAACCCCCTGCTCAATGCAGGAATCCACCCTAAAGCATCCTCGAAAGATGCTTGTCCAGCTGCCTCTCGAAGGCCTCTAGTGTGGGAGAGCCCACAACCTCCCTAGGTAACTGATTCCATTGTCGCACTGCTCCTACAGTCAAGGCTTGAAAGTTTCCCAGACACATCTCACTGGCTGCTGTGAGAAGAAGGAATGTGGAGGCAATCCAGCAGGGCTTTCCTATGTTCACGAAATCATAGAATCATAGAATAGCAGAGTTGGAAGGGGCCTACAAGGCCATCGAGTCCAACCCCCTGCTCAATCCAGGAATCCACCCTAAAGCATCCCTGACAGATGGTTGTCCAGCTGCCTCTTGAAGGCCTCTAGTGTGGGAGAGCCCACAACCTCCCTAGGTAACTGATTCCATTGTTGCACTGCTCTAAGAGTCAGGAAGTTTTTCCTGATGTCCAGCCGGAATCTGGCTTCCTTTAACTTGAGCCCGTTATTCCGTGTCCTGCACTCTGGGAGGATCGAGAAGAGATCCTGGCCCTCCTCTGTGTGACAACCTTTCAAGTATTTGAAGAGTGCTATCATGTCTCCCCTCAATCTTCTCTTCTCCAGGCTTAACATGCCCAGTTCTTTCAGTCTCTCTTCATAGGGCTTTGTTAATGGGGCTTTGATCTTAATCAAAGGGCTTAATCGTAGGGCTTTGATCTTAATGGGTCAACTCTAAATTGAACTACCGTATTTCTTCGATTCTAAGACGTCATCGATTGTAAGACGCACACTAATTTCAGTACCACCAACAGAAAAAAAAAAAAGCTTTGATTCTAAGAAATAATAAACACACCCGAGATTCTAAGGCACACCCCGTTTTTAGAGATGTTTATATGGGGGGAAAAGTGTGTCTTAGAATCGAAGAAATACGGTAATTCTAGCGCTGATGGATGGACCCTTGGTCTGATCCAGCATGGCACCTCTTATGTTAAGAAAGTTATCAATGGCTACTACGTAGTCCTGATGGCTATGTGCTGCCTCCAGTTTCAGAGGCCAGGGAACATGGGTGGGAGGGTGCTGTTGCACTCATGTCCTGCTTGTGGGTCCCTGGCCGACGCCTTGTTCATCTCTGGCTGGTGGCTGGTTGGCCCCAGTGTGAACAGAGTGCTGGACTAGATGGACCCTTGGCCTGCTCCAGCATCAGGACAGTTCTTATGCTCTTATCCTCAGCCAGTATAACCAGTGGGGATGGCAGATGGTGGGTAACCGCTGGCCTTCTAGATGTTGTTTGGCTCTCTCCCATCATCCCTGAGAACACGGTGGCCAATGTTTAGAGATTATGGGAGTTGCAGTCCAACAATATCTAGAGGCCACAAGGTTCCCGGTTTACTCTTAAGTATGCTTGCTTTACTTAAAAAAAAAAAATCAAATATGGGAATCAGCCCAAATTTTTTAATTTGACACACATAATTTGGGTAAACGATCCAAAGATTAAAAAGAACAACATCCAGGCTGCATCTCGTTCTGTCTTTTTGATTTTTGTTTGGTTAGCGCCCCTAGTCCCGTGATCACTTCGGCTCCAACAGGTTTTGCAGGGTTTTTGGAATGGGTGCAAAAACCTGTTCAGGAAAGTCACAAGTGGGACCTGGGGGGAATCCACATGTCGTATTGAGGGTGCTTCCATGCGCCCCCAGTGCGCACCCAAAGCGATCGTGTAGCTTGCCTGGTCGAAGAGACGAGGAAGAGGCGTCCTTGCCGCCGCTGCCCACCTCCCTCCTCGCCGGCCAGGTCGGAGAGCTCGGCGGAAGAAGGCGGGGTGGAGCCACCCCGCCTTCTTCCGCCGAGCTCTCCGACCCGGCCGGCGAGGAGGGAGGTGGGCAGCGGCGGCAAGGATGCCTCTTCCTCGTCTCTTCCAGGCAAGCTACACGATCGCTTTGGGTGCGCACGGAAGCGCCCTCAGTACGACGTGTGGAATCCCCCCTGCATATACATCCTGAGCACGGGCCCATCTTTCGAATCACCTCCAGTTCTCTCTTTTCAGAAAAAGGCTACGGCCAGCTTGAGCTAAGAAATGTTTTGCTGCTCTTTTGGCTGTGGATGGGTGATCTAAATCTCTTTCCAACATCTCTCCCCCCCCCCCGCCTCCCCCATCCCCCCGGGTACCTGCTAGACGTGGTGGTGCTGAACACCTCGGATGTAATTCGTGAGGCGCTGATACGGAAATGGTCTGACTTCGCTGGACGGCCTCGCAGTTTTGTTGGTAATTTGGGCCTGGTTGAGTGGGAGGTTAACGGCTGGCGGTCGAACGGGAAGCTGAACCTACGGCCACAGTTCAAGCATAACCACAAACCCACGGACCAAGGGTCTGACTCAGTATAAGGCAGCATCCTGGGCAGAGAACAGCAAACACCAACCAACAGAAAATGTTGGAGAAATAGTAATCAGCAAGGTTGATATAGTCATATGTGGTGGTCGTATCCTGTTGCATTAAACACACTTGTCACGACACAGGCCTCACACACCAGGCCTTGATGCACCACTTGAACAACCTGAGAGTAGGGTAAAACACAACCTTTCCTAGGGTGACCATATGAAAAGGAGGACAGGGCTCCTCTATCTTTAATTAATTAATTAATTGATTAATTTTATTTACTACATTTATATACCACCCCACAGCTGGGCGGTTTACACCAGTTGTATTGAAAAAGGAATATCAGCTGTTATTTCTATATATGGAGAACCTGGTGAAATTTCCTCTTCATCACCACATTTAAAGCTGCAGGTGCCCTGCCCTCTTTTAAATTTGGTCACTCTAGTATAGCTCCTGCAGCTTTAACTGTGGAGATGAAGAGGGAATTTCACCAGGTTCCCCATATATACAAATGACACCTGCTGAACTTCCCTTTTCTATGCAACTGTTAAAGATACAGGAGCCCTGTCCTCCTTTCCACATGGTCACCCTACCTTCCCCTCATATGAGAGGGTAAAGGCTAGAATCTGAAAAGGTTTTTACTGTGTATGTATATATAAAGTGTTTACGATAGTAATTGTAGAGCAGGTGATAAAGCCAAGCAGACACATGGTTTGAGGTAACAAAACAAAATATTTATTTTCGTTTAACAGACCTTAGTTACTTCAAATTCAAGTTAATCTGCTTAATCTAGTAGTTTTAATAAAAACAGTAATCTTAAATCTCTTAAAATCTTATCTCCTTCCATTCTCCACACCACTGACCATCCTAACTGACACTTCCAAACAAAGGTAGACATACCTAAGGGAACAGAACTGTGGGGTAATGTAGGGTGACCCTATGAAAAGGAGGACAAGGGCTCCTGCATCTTTAACAGTTGCATAGAAAAGGGAATTTCAGCAGGTATCGTTTGTATATGGAGAACCTGGTGAAATTTCCTCTCCATCACAACAGTTAAAGCTGCAGGTGCCCTGCCCTCTTTTAAATCTTGTTACTAGTTTAGCTCCTGCAGCTTTAACTGCTGTGATGAAGAAGAAATTTCACCAGGTTCTTCATATATACAAATGACACCTGCTGAAATTCCTTTTTCAATACAACTATTAAAGATACAGGAGCCCTGTCCTCCTTTTCATATGGTCACCCTAGGTAATGCCACAGCGCTGTTCACACATAACAACCTATCGGTTTAATAAAAGGATGGGTTGTAGCACATCGCACCCCCTTCCACTTTTATTCCACAAGCGCAATTGGCTCCTTTGTAGGTTTTTAAGCCACTGCCTTGTTACGTGTGAACCAGGTGACATTTCTTGAAACTTCCTGTTCTCAGAAATGGCAAATGTTATACATCAAACTATACATGTTACATCAACACTGGCTGTATTAACAATATAAGAAGAAAATGCAGAAGTAATATTTAAGGAACGAATTGTTTTATGATGACGATGGTGGACTGTGGTATAATAGCTAAAAGTTGGGAAACTGCAGGACTTCTAACATTGAAACCTTGGTATATGGAGCTGTAGCAAATAACCAGGCCGGAAAAATTGACATTCCAACTGAAACTAGCTCAAGGCAAAGTCAAAATATGTTATTTTTTTAAAATAAAATACACTGTGACTTTATTACATATATAAATCAGGGACACACGCAGCAATATCTGTCAACGCCGTTCCTCAGATTATGGAAAAGAGACTATATATAATTTGTTATTCTGAAGAGAACCATAAAGAAAACCTCCAACCAGCCAATGGATTCCATCTGTATTTCTGTCTGTAAAGTCAAGAGGGGGAAAAAAAAGTTAGACGCATGACTCTCTATCAATAACTAGATTAAATTTGAAGTATTTTTCTTCATTTCTTTGTTTGTATCTGGCCAAGAGGGCAGGGCTCCTGCGGCTTTAACTGTTGTGATGAAGAGGGAATTTCACCAGGTTCATACCGTGTTTCCCCGAAAATAAGACAGTGTCTTATATTAATTATTGCTCCCAAAGATGCGCTAGGTCTTATTTTCAGGGGATGTCTTATTTTTCCATGAAGAAGAATACGGAACACATTTATTGTTGAACAAAAAAAAAAAGGTCTTATTTTCGGGGGGATGCCTTATATTACAGCGAGAGGCAAAACTGGGAGTAGGTCTTATTTTCGGGGGATGTCTTACTTTCGGGGAAACAGGGTATACACAGATGACACCTGGTGAAATTCCCTTTTCTATGCAACTGTTAAAGATACAGGAGCCCTGTCCTCCTTTCCATAGGGTCACCCTAGTTGTGGAGGGCTGGAAAAGGTGCCAGGGGTGGCAAATGGCCCGCAGCCCATCTGAGGATGCCCATCCTTGGTTTATACTGACTGGCAGGAGCAATGTGGGGTTTCAGATGCCTCTTTCCCAGCCCTATGAGGTGGTTGGGGGAATTTTGTGCATACGAAGCAGTAGCTGTACCACTGAGTGTGGGCCCTTTCCTTTTAGGGGTGTTTTCTAATCCCTCGCCTTCCCCTTCTCCCCGCTGCCTCCTATCTGCAGCACACCTTGTCTCATTGGGAGGCAAAGACCTGTCCTTGGGTAATTACACCCCAACCTGGCGACTGCAGAGGAAAATGGCCCACGTTGCCTTGCAGCGCGGCCTGCGGGGAGACGTAGAGCAGATTGTGCAGAACAAGGCTCGAAGCCTCTGTAAGGTGAGACTATTATTATTATTATTATTATTATTATTATTATTATTATTATGTGTTTTTTAAAAGAGCTTAATGTTATTATCACTGGCGTGCACAAGGGGTGTGCCAAGTGTGCCCAGGCACACCCTAATGTTTGGGGCTGCCTCTGCTTTCTTGCCCCCTCCCCTCCCCCCACTCAAATCTGGGCTTTTAAGGAGAACAGGAAGAGCTGTGAATTCTACTGCTCTCCTCACTCCACCCCTGCCCGGAAGGCCAATAATTGAATTTGCAGGCGAGGGCTGAAGCCGCTGCTGCGGCTAGCTCCCAGCTCGCTCACTTGACCAGCCATTCTCTTCTTTGCTGCCCCCTTGCTCTTGCCTGCCCGGCAGCTCTTGCTATCTCCATATTGGTTATGGGGGAGACCGAGGCTGACACTGAGTAGCTTGCCTGTTAGCAAAGTCATGGTGGGGTGAGAATCGAATCAGGGATTTCCTGATGTTGCCGAGTAATGCATGAAAATGTAGCAGTGACAGCTGCTGAAATTTTCAAGCGTGAGCTCCAGTGTTCTGCATATTTAGGGTGACCATATGAAAAGGAGGACAGGGCTCCAGTATCTTTAACAGTTGTATTGAAAAGGGAATTTCAGCAGGGGTCATTTTTAGATATGGGGAACCTGGGGAAATTTCCTCTTCGACACACCAGTTAAAGCTGCAGGAGCCCTGCCCTCTTTTAAATCTGGTCACTCTAGTATAGCTCCTGCAGCTTTCACTGTGGTGATGAAGAGGGAATTTCACCAGGTTCTCCATATATACCTGCTGAAATTCCCTTTTCTATGCCACTATTAAAGATACAGGAGCCCTGTCCTCCTTTTCATAGGGTCACCCTAGCATAGCAACATTTTGCTTTCCATCCTATGTCTAACAAAACCAGAAAACATCTTACAAACCATCATATCAAACAAACAAACAATGAAATTCATTATCCAAAATCAGATAAACTGTGCATGTTTATTAAAATATGCAAATTATATAATTATTTTTTTTTGCTGTACTTTAAACTGCCGAATGACCGAAGTTCTCTGGTTGGTGTACAATGCATTAAAAGCATAAAATACAAATGCTAAAACAAGGAATAAAAAAGGCAGAATAAAAGCAAATTAAAGCCAGCAGCAGATGAAAGTACTACAAGGACTAAACCATTTCTTAAATGCCTGGGCCAATTAAAATGTTTTCTTTTTTACTATTTTAAACATGAACCCTGCAAATATTTTGTTTGATTTGTTTAGATATGTGTATCCCTCTTTTATGAGCTCAGAACATCTTACAGCAGCCTTCCTCAAAGATTGCCTAGGCAGCAAAATCTAGCAGAAAAGGGGAACTATACAAATTTCTCCCTTGTCCCGAACAATGCAGCTCACTTACAGCCCTTGGGTGCTTTCTGATGGTATTTAGATAGGGTGATCCTATGAAAAGGAGGACAGGGCTCCTGTATCTTTTAACAGTTGTACAGGAAGGGAAATTTCAGTACATCGCAACAGTTAAGGCTGCAGGAGCCCTGCATAGCCTAACCAGATACAAAAGTGGGAAGAGCTCCTGCAGCTTTAACTGTTGTGATGTACTGAAATTTCCTTTTCAGTACAACTGTTAAAAGGCACAGGGCTTTAACTGTTGTGATGTACTGAAATTTCCTTTTCAGTACAACTGTTAAAAGGCACAGGAGCCCTGCCCTCCTTTTCATAGGGTCACTCTGATTTAAACATTCAAATCTTAGGGATGTTTCCTTCTTCTGGCTTCCAACAGGTTTTCCGTGGTTACGATGGGGGACCCGTGGACGTGGCTCGGAATTTTTCCCTACATGCCTCTTGGGTCATCTTTACCGTGTTGTTTGGGCCTGTGGTGAGTGGTCGGATGGAATAATAATAATAATAATAATAATAATAATAATAATAATAATAATGTATTTATTTGTTACCCGCCTCTCCCTCTGGATCAAAGCGGGGTACAACACAAATGCAAAAAATACATATTACAACACAAATGCAAAAAATACATATAATTAAAACATATAAAACTAATACATTATTAAAAGCAGCACATTATTAAAAAGGCATCTTAAAATTCAACTGAGTAGCCCTGCCGGAAGAGATCAGTCTTTATGGCTGTCTTAAAATCCTGAAGACTGTTAAGTTGACGAATCTCTCCTGGCAGGCCATTCCACAGTCTGGGAGCGGCAGAAGAGAAGGTCCTCTGGGTACTAGTTGTCAGCCTTGTTTTTGGCAGGCTGAAGTAGATTTTTCCCAGAGGACCCGAGTGTGCGGGGCGGATTGTACGGGAGAAGGCGATCCCACAGGTAGCCTGGACCCAAACCATGTAGGGCTTTAAAGGGGATAACCAACGCTTTATACTTCGCCCGGAAACGAATTGGCAGCCAGTGAAGCGATTTTAAAACTGGTGTATTCAGGCAAAAGAAAACGAACCATTTCCCTCTGTCTTCCCTGCAGTCTTCCTTTCTTTTCAAGTCAGGCTGGTTGCCCACTGACTGTCCGTCTGACTCCCAAGTGGCGATCCCTGCAGTCTGTCTCCTCCAGCCTGACTCTTGCTCTTTCCTCCGCCGCAGGATATGGCCACAGTTGAAGAAATGAACGACTGTTTGATCGAATTGGTGGAAATGTGGAGTGCGCCTTCCGTCAAGGTTCTGGATTTCCTGCCCTTCCTCAAGGTAGGAATAATTTGGAGAGAAAGAGAGGGAGAGACCTTTGACTTCTGTTGCTGTGAGGGTCAATTTCACTCTCAATAACAATAATAACCACAATAACAATAATTAATTTTATTTATTTATTACCTGGATCGCGGCGGGGAACAACATCAAATTCAATATAATACATAAAACTGGTTAAAAGAGCATATGAAACCAATACAGCGGAAGTAGTGTCTGGCCTAATGTTGCTTCATGGCTGACTGGCAAAACTTGAACTCAGCTCTCCCCCATTCTGGTCTGTCACGCCAACCAATCTGCCCTACTGACTGACTACAGGCCTATCCAGTAGAATTTTAGGATATTTTACTATGTTTTTAGGATGCTTTTAGGATGTTTTTAAACAGTGTATACCATGTTTTTAATCAGTATTTTATGTATTTTATGCTCGATCCAATCGGAGAAGCGGGTAAGAAATAAATTATTATTATTATTATTATTATTATTATTATTATTATTATTATTATTATTACAGGCCAGCCTTAAAGCACAGCAACTGAATGCCTCTTAATGTTTTTGCTCTTAGCATAAAACAAGCAAAACAAACCTTGGTTTGTTGCAAATATTTTAAACTCACCCTGCCCATCCTATTATTAAAATGCATGGTGGGGGTTCTGTTGAAGGTCATGCGAGGGCTTAGATTATCCTTAGGAGGCCAGTTTCAAAATGCGTCGCTTGCTGTGATGTCGTAGAAAGTTTGCACGCATTCCAATTGCGGAGCGGGAATGATCGTCCGCGCCATGTTGGCTAATAGCGCAGTTCCTACGTGGGACGCTGAAAGGGGGTCTGGCAGAGGAGGGGCGCTGTGCTCGGGGTGCGGAAGGGAACGGGGGTGTCCAGCGGAGGCGATTGAAGGGTTCAGGAATCAGGAGGCGGGAAGCTGTGAAACTGAGCTGTGCTCACAGCCACTAAATGTTGGGCCCTGCTGCACCCTAGGTCTTCCCAAACCCCACCTTGCGTGGCCTGCTTTCCTGCATCAAAAGCCGAGACACCTTTATCCAAAGTCAGATGAAGAAGCACCAGGTGAGACTGTGGAGCGTGGGTAGTCTGGGTTGGGCTTTTTCTCATGGCGATGGGCTAAGAGGAAATGACCGAAAGGGGTAGCCCATATCTTCCTTGCTCAAACTGAAAAATAATATGAAACAGCGTTAAACCTGGGGGAGATCAACACAGTGTCCTGAAGGCGCTTGTGTGCGCCTCCAGTGCGCCCTGAAACTCTTTGTGTAGATCATGCCTACCTGGCCAGAAGAGGTGGAGGAGGAGGCGGCGGCGGTGGCAGCGGCGGCCCTGCATCACCCCTCGCAAGGACTCCCCAGAGAAGCCACCGAGCCCGGGAACTTTTCGCCCCGTCCCCGCGAGGGGCGATGCGGGGCCGCCTCCTCCTCCTCCTCTTCTGGCCAGGTAGGCAGGATCTAGGTAGGAGTTGGATACTGGAAAAGAACACAAGAAGAGATGTATTGAATCGGACCAGTGGTCCATCTCTCCAGCATTATGTTCACACAGTGACCAACCAGTCCAGGGAAGGCTTGTCTAAAGAGATACAGGGAACCCACGAGCAGGACATGAGTGCAACAGCACACACACACCCCACCCATGTTCCCCAGCAACTGGTGCATACAGGCTTACTGCCTCTGATGCTGGACGTGGCACATAGCCATCAGGACTAGTGGCCGTTGATAGCTTTGTCCTCCATGAATCCCTTTTTAAAGACATCCAAATCTGGTGGCCTGCGCTGCATTTTGTAATTGTGAATTCCATCGGTTCTCGTCAGCTTGGGCTCTTTTATCCCCATAAAGGAGACAAAGAAAGCAATGGACTCCATCTGTGGGAATTTTTAACGAAAAGTTTTAAAACCTTTGTGATTCAGAATGCTTCCTATGAATGGCTGGGGTTAATTACACGGTCTCCCTCTGTTTTTTTTGTATGGTGCTTTTAATTTGAAAGCAGTGTTTTTAAGATCACTTGTAGTTTTTATGAATTTTTGTACGCTGGCTTGCAAAGGCATTTATGCCTCCGGAATGGCAGTGTCTAAGACAGCCTTCCTCAACCTGGGGCGCTCCAGATGTGTTGGCTGGGGCATTCTGGGAGTTGCAGTCCAACACATCTGGAGCGCCCCAGGTTGAGGAAGGCTGGTCTAAGAGGTCCATCGGATGAGCGTTTTGCTGCACGCTCCTTACTGGGCCCCCACGGATTTTCACAGGTGCCTCTCATGCCGTAACGTCGTCTGCCTCCCGCCCCTTCTAGCCTTTTTCATGCCACCAAAAAACACGCCAGTAAGTCCGACTTATTTTGAAGACAGAAGTTGCCGCTTTCTTCCACTGTGTGCAGAAGCAGCGGGATCAAAACAGCCCCCTGAACGGGCCACAGGCACATTGTTTACGTCCTCTTTCAAAAGAGGAAGTAATGAGGGACAAATGTGCGGGCGGAGAAGCGACGGTAAGCCAACGCGATTTCCCCCTGTGTGATGGCGCTCTCAATCATTGAACCAATGAAGGAATGAATTTGGTTGTGCTGTACACTCTTACCCTCTCAGGAGTCTCAGCACCCTACAGAGGTTCGGAACATAGTGGACCACATGCTGCAGTTCGTGCGTGACCACAGTGTTGGCAAGTGGGGGGACGCTGGCCTCCTGCCGGAGCACATCCACATGGCCATAGTAGACCTGCTTGTTGGAGGCACTGAGACTACCGCTCTCTTGCTCACCTGGGTTGTGGCCTTCTTGCTGCACCACCCACAGGTAGGAGGACAGTCTACGGACAGGGATGGAGCCAGGGGTAGGTGTGGTTAGACGGCGGCCAAGAGCCCACATCCCAGCACGGCCTTAGTGGCAAGAGTCCTCTGGAGTTTATGTATGTATGTATTACATAGAATCATAGAATAGTAGAGTTGGGAGTCCAACCCCCTGCTCAGTGCAGGAATCCACCCTAAAGCATCCCTGACAGATGGTTGTCCAGCTGCCTCTTGAAGGCCTCTAGTGTGGGAGAGCCCATAACCTCCCTAGGGAACGGATTCCATTGTCGCACTGCTCTAACAGTCAGGAAGTTTTTCCTGATGTCCAGCCGGAATCTAGCTTCCTGTCACTTGAGCCCATTATTCTGTGTCCTGCACTCTGGGAGGATTGAGAAGAGATCCTGGCCCTCCTCTGTGTGACAACCTTTTAAGTATTTGAAGAGTGCTCTCATGTCTCCCCTCAATCTTCTCTTCTCCAGGCTAAACATGCCCAGTTCTTTCAGTCTCTCTTCATAGGACTTTGTTTCCAGACTCCTGATCATCCTGGTTGCCTTATACTGCCCATCAGCCTAGGCTCTCTGGGCAGTTTACAACTAAAACCATGATCCAATTTAAAACTTTAAAATCACATAAAATCAGAATAAGTTACAGTCCAGGGAAGGCTTGTCTAAAGAGAGATGTTTTTAGGAGGCGTTTAAAAGATATTACATTTTCCACCTCCCAAACCGCAGGAGGGAGGGTTTTCCAGAGTGTGGGTGCTGCTACAGAGATGGCTCACTGTCGAGGTTCTTCATGGTGACATTCTGTTTGCCTCAGAATGACGAGTTCCTCCTCCTCCTCCCCATTGCATTGTGCTTGTTCACCTCCTCTCTACAGGGAGAGGCAGTGTGGTGCAGTGGTTTGAGTATTGGTCCGGGATTGGAGGATCTGGGTTCCATGAAGCTCACTGGGCAGCTTTGAGCCAGTCATTGCCCAATTTACCTTGCAGGGTTGTTGTGAGGGTAAAAATGGAGAGGAGGAGAATGTAGACCATATTGGGCTCCTTGGAGGAAAAGGTGGGATAGAAATGCATTGAGGGGGGATGGACTCGATGGCCTTGTAGGCCCCTTCTAACTCTGCTATTCTATGATTCTATGATTCTATGAAATGTGATATTATCATCATCATCATCATATTTATTTGTATCCCGCCTTTTGCCCAATGCTGGGCCTCAAGGTGGCTTTACAAAATTAAAACATATACAGTTAAAAGCTATAAATAGAAATATACAAAAGTCAAAAATATAATTAAATAGGTTTCAGAGAATCCTAGAATCATATCATAGTAGAGTTGGAAGGGGCCTAGAAGGCCGTTGAGTCCAACCCCCCTCCCCCCACTCAGTGCAGGAATCCACCTTAAAGCATCCCTGTTTCAATATTAAAACAGATAGATAGATAGATAGATAGATAGATAGATAGATAGATAGATGATAGATAGATAGATAGATAGATAGATGATAGATAGATAGATAGATGATAGATAGATAGATAGATAGATGATAGATAGATAGATAGATAGATAGATATAGATGATAGATAGATGATAGATAGATAGATAGATAGATGATAGATAGATAGATAGATAGATAGATATAGATGATAGATAGATGATAGATAGATAGATAGATATAGATGATAGATAGATGATAGATAGATGATAGATAGATGATTGATAGATAGATAGATAGATAGATGATAGATAGATAGATAGATAGATGATAGATAGATAGATAGATATAGATGATAGATAGATGATAGATAGATGATTGATAGATAGATAGATAGATAGATAGATAGATATAGATGATAGATAGATGATAGATAGATGATTGATAGATAGATAGATAGATAGATAGATAGATGATAGATAGATAGATAGATAGATAGATGATAGATAGATAGATAGATAGATAGATGATAGATAGATAGATAGATGATAGATAGATAGATAGATAGATGATAGATAGATAGATAGATAGATAGATGATAGATAGATAGATAGATGATAGATAGATAGATAGATGATAGATAGATAGATAGATAGATAGATGATAGATAGATAGATAGATAGATAGATGATAGATAGATAGATAGATGATAGATAGATAGATAGATAGATAGATGATAGATAGATAGATAGATAGATAGATATAGATGATAGATAGATGATAGATAGATAGATAGATAGATGATAGATAGATAGATAGATAGATAGATATAGATGATAGATAGATGATAGATAGATAGATAGATATAGATGATAGATAGATGATAGATAGATGATAGATAGATGATTGATAGATAGATAGATAGATAGATGATAGATAGATAGATAGATAGATGATAGATAGATAGATAGATATAGATGATAGATAGATGATAGATAGATGATTGATAGATAGATAGATAGATAGATAGATATAGATGATAGATAGATGATAGATAGATGATTGATAGATAGATAGATAGATAGATAGATGATAGATAGATAGATAGATAGATGATAGATAGATAGATAGATATAGATGATAGATAGATGATAGATAGATGATTGATAGATAGATAGATAGATAGATGATAGATAGATAGATGATAGATAGATAGATAGATAGATGATAGATAGATAGATAGATGATAGATAGATAGATAGATAGATAGATATAGATGATAGATAGATGATAGATAGATAGATAGATATAGATGATAGATAGATGATAGATAGATGATAGATAGATGATTGATAGATAGATAGATAGATAGATGATAGATAGATGATAGATAGATAGATAGATATAGATGATAGATAGATGATAGATAGATGATAGATAGATGATAGATAGATAGATAGATAGATAGATATAGATGATAGATAGATGATAGATAGATAGATAGATAGATGATAGATAGATAGATAGATAGATAGATATAGATGATAGATAGATGATAGATAGATAGATAGATATAGATGATAGATAGATGATTGATAGATAGATAGATAGATAGATGATAGATAGATAGATGATAGATAGATAGATAGATAGATGATAGATAGATAGATAGATGATTGATAGATAGATAGATAGATAGATGATAGATAGATGATAGATAGATAGATAGATATAGATGATAGATAGATGATAGATAGATGATAGATAGATGATAGATAGATAGATAGATAGATAGATAGATATAGATGATAGATAGATGATAGATAGATAGATAGATAGATGATAGATAGATAGATAGATAGATAGATAGATATAGATGATAGATAGATGATAGATAGATAGATAGATATAGATGATAGATAGATGATAGATAGATGATAGATAGATGATTGATAGATAGATAGATAGATAGATGATAGATAGATAGATAGATAGATGATAGATAGATGATAGATAGATAGATATAGATGATAGATAGATGATAGATAGATAGATAGATAGATAGATATAGATGATAGATAGATGATAGATAGATAGATAGATAGATGATAGATAGATAGATAGATAGATAGATATAGATGATAGATAGATGATAGATAGATAGATAGATATAGATGATAGATAGATGATAGATAGATGATTGATAGATAGATAGATAGATAGATGATAGATAGATAGATGATAGATAGATAGATAGATAGATGATAGATAGATAGATAGATGATAGATAGATAGATAGATAGATAGATATAGATGATAGATAGATGATAGATAGATAGATAGATATAGATGATAGATAGATGATAGATAGATGATAGATAGATGATTGATAGATAGATAGATAGATAGATGATAGATAGATGATAGATAGATAGATAGATATAGATGATAGATAGATGATAGATAGATGATAGATAGATGATAGATAGATAGATAGATAGATAGATAGATATAGATGATAGATAGATGATAGATAGATAGATAGATAGATGATAGATAGATAGATAGATAGATAGATATAGATGATAGATAGATGATAGATAGATAGATAGATATAGATGATAGATAGATGATTGATAGATAGATAGATAGATAGATGATAGATAGATAGATGATAGATAGATAGATAGATAGATGATAGATAGATAGATAGATGATTGATAGATAGATAGATAGATAGATGATAGATAGATGATAGATAGATAGATAGATATAGATGATAGATAGATGATAGATAGATGATAGATAGATGATAGATAGATAGATAGATAGATAGATAGATATAGATGATAGATAGATGATAGATAGATAGATAGATAGATGATAGATAGATAGATAGATAGATAGATATAGATGATAGATAGATGATAGATAGATAGATAGATATAGATGATAGATAGATGATAGATAGATGATAGATAGATGATTGATAGATAGATAGATAGATAGATGATAGATAGATAGATAGATAGATGATAGATAGATGATAGATAGATAGATATAGATGATAGATAGATGATAGATAGATAGATAGATAGATAGATATAGATGATAGATAGATGATAGATAGATAGATAGATAGATGATAGATAGATAGATAGATAGATAGATATAGATGATAGATAGATGATAGATAGATAGATAGATATAGATGATAGATAGATGATAGATAGATGATTGATAGATAGATAGATAGATAGATGATAGATAGATAGATAGATAGATGATAGATAGATAGATAGATATAGATGATAGATAGATGATAGATAGATGATTGATAGATAGATAGATAGATAGATAGATATAGATGATAGATAGATGATAGATAGATGATTGATAGATAGATAGATAGATAGATGATAGATAGATAGATAGATAGATGATAGATAGATAGATAGATATAGATGATAGATAGATGATAGATAGATGATAGATAGATAGATAGATGATAGATAGATAGATAGATAGATAGATAGATATAGATGATAGATAGATGATAGATAGATGATTGATAGATAGATAGATGATAGATAGATAGATAGATAGATATAGATGATAGATAGATGATAGATAGATAGATAGATAGATGATAGATAGATAGATAGATATAGATGATAGATAGATGATAGATAGATGATTGATAGATAGATAGATGATAGATAGATAGATAGATAGATAGATATAGATGATAGATAGATGATAGATAGATGATAGATAGATGATAGATAGATAGATAGATAGATAGACAGACAGACAGATAGGTAAGTGATTGTTGAATTTGCAGGGCTCAGTGAAGGGTAATGTGGAAACTCCAACTCAGGTGTTTGTGGATTATGGTAGGATTTGGGGTCATCTTTCCCCTCCCCCCCTCCATATTTCTTCCTGCCTTTCTGCCACTCCAGGTTCAGGAGCGAATTCACGAAGAGATAATGACCGTTGTTGGGCTTGATCGTGACCCTGCCTACAGCGACCGGGAGCACCTGCCCTACCTCAACGCCGTCATCCTGGAGACCTTGCGTCTGCGCCCTTCGGCACCCCTTGCTCTGCCCCATATGACCATCCGTGATACCAGGTATCAGATTTCCACCTGGGCCTTCTCCACATGTAGTCTCTAGGCTGTTGACCCCACCTTTGACCTCCCCCGGCATGGCCCGGGACCTGCCCCTGGGCTTCTGAATATTGGTGAGGGCAAATAAGAAGAGCCCTGCTGGATCAGACCAAAAGGTCCGCTTAATTCAGCATTTGGCTTCTTCCAGTGGCCGCTGCAATGTCTCTGAGGAGCTCACAAGCAGGGCGTGAGGGAGGGGCAGAGAAATTCGTGGCCCAGGGTGGCCTGATTTCACGTGGCCCTCGGCCTCCTTTCAAAAGCCCTCTGCAGGCAATCATTTCCGACGTCTGGCAAGAGCGAGTTGCTCTTGCCCTGGTAGTTCATAGGGTGGGAAGGAAGAGGGGGTGAGAGAAACAGCAGTGGCAGAAAGGTGAAGAAAAAATGGCTGACGCGCCCACCCTTGGCTCTGGGTCCATCCACCAGGGGTTTCAGCCCCACTTTGTCATGTCTAATCCTGCTGCCCCTGTCTTGGGAGAAGATGTTTCAGGTAACCAGTCAGATTCAGAACTAGAAGACGCAGCGCCAGACACCAGCCAGCCTGTACCAGTGGGGGAGGAAGCTCTCACGGGCGATTCCCCAGCTGGGAGTCAGCCCTCTCCAGAGCTTATCTCCTCAAGGCCAAATCCTACACACTCAGTGGGAAGTGAGGTTTCTTCCGGAGGTGAGCGTTCCGACAAGCTAGCTGACGCTAGGGTCCGCCGGAAGCTCAAACGCACGGGGCGGAAGGAAGGCGTGAGAAAGTCAGTTTGATTGTGCCGGAACCTGCCTCCGCACCAGGCTCTCTGAAGTGATGGGCATTTGGGAAGTGGCTTCCTATTCTTCTTGAACGGACAATTGTCTTGCTTAGTTTGCATAGTTTTGCCTAGGGGGACGTTTCCAAGAGGTTAGACTCTCTTCAGGTAGAAGAGACGTTTGTTGGTTAATAAAAGCTTTGTGGATGACTTAGCGAGCCTCGTCATTTGCCTCCCATCGAAAGCAGGAGTGTTGTGAGAAACACGACACACTTGCTGCTGACATGCGGCCTCTGACAGGTTACCATGACGCTGCTCCCCTCTGGCAAAAGGAGACAAGCCTTTGTTGTTGTTCCTTGGTATTGAGAGACATGGGGAGCTCCCATCTCCTGACAGAAATGACGCCCCTGAGTTCACTCAGAAGCACTCTGGCAGCAAAAAGAGAGAGAAGAAAGTGGGGGGCAGGGAAGGTGTGGCTGAGGGAACCCCCAAAATAGAGTAGGAAAATAGAATGTTATAAAATAGGCAAAATGCCCTTATATAAACCGTGGCAAAGGGCACGAGAATACTGTTTTCCTGTTAATGCTCCCGTTGTTCTCAGCCTGCAGGGCCATTGTCTGTAGAGACTGGGAATGCTGGGAGTTTCAGCCCAACAGTATCTGGGGTTGCAGGTATTATTATTATTATTATTATTATTATTATTATTATTATTATTATTATTATTATTTATATACTGACCTATAGCCAATGCTCTCTGGGCGGTTTGCAAAAGTGCCACAAGCTTTTGTGTTTGGGATCGAACGTGCTGGGTTCCCGGGTCTCACTGAGGGGTGGGGGTGCAGTCCGGGGGTCAGAGCAGAGCAAGGAGGAGGCCAAGGCCTCGAAGCCTGGCAGGCGGCATTTTTTCAATCAGTTCTTCCTTCTCTCTTTCCCCTCCCTCCGAGTCTGTCTGGCTTTTCGATCCCCAAAGGCACGATGGTCATTCCCAATCTCTATGGGGCCCACCATGATGAGAGCAAATGGAATCAGCCTTTGGCGTTCAGACCAGGTATTGCTCTCTGCCTGTCTCTGCATGGGTGTATGTGTGAACGTGGGTGTCTTTGTGCCTGTCTCTCTGTGTGTAGCTCTGTGTGTGTGTGTGTGTGTGTGTGTGTGTACACACCTGTGTGTATATTAGGGTGACCCTATGAAAAGGAGGACAGGGCTCCTGTATCTTTAACAGTTGTATTGAAAAGGGAATTTCAGCAGGTGTCATTTGTATATATGGAGAACCTGTTGAAATTCCCTCTTCATCACAGCAGTTAAAGTTGCAGGTGCCCTGCCCTCTTTTAAATCTGGTCACTCTAGTATAGCTCCTTTTCAATACAACTGTTCAAGATACAGAAGCCCTGTCTTCCTTTTCATATGGTCACCCTATTTTACCAGGGCAACCCAGCCCAGTGGATGACGATGGCCATAGTTAAAGCTGCAAGTGCCCTGCCCTCTTTTAAATCTGGTCCCTCCAGTATAGCTCCTGCAGCTTTAACTATTGTGATGAAGAGGGAATTTCACCAGGTTATCTATCTATCTATCTATCTATCTATCTATCTACAAATGACACCTGCTGAAATTCCCCTTTCTATGCAACTGTTAAAGATACAGGAGCCCTGTCCTCCTTTTCATATGGTCACCCTACTGTTAAAGATACAGGAGCCCTGTCCTCCTTTTCATATGGTCACCCTACTGTTAAAGATACAGGAGCCCTGTCCTGCTTTTCATATGGTCACCCTAACAGTGTATATGTATCCTCTGTGTATACCTGTGGTGTGTCTGTGCGTGTGTCTCTGTATGTCTGTGTATGTATCCATGTGTGTGTGTATCTGCATGTGTTTATCTCTGTGGTTTGTCTGTGTGTGCCTCTGCATATCCGTGTGTGTGTGTGTGTCTCATTCTCTGAGTATCTGTGTGTGTGTTGTATGTGTGTCTCTCTCTGTATGTATCTGTGTCCATATGTTTACATGTGTCTGTGTACCTCTGTGTATGTGTAACTCTGTGGACTGTGTCTGTGTCTTTCTTTGTGTGTGTGAGAGAGAGACAGAAGATGTCTAGTGTTAGCATCTGACAAGTTCCTGCAGTGCCCTGCTACTAGGGTGATCATATGAAAAGGAGGACAGGGCTCCTGTATAGTTAACAGTGGTATTGAAAAGGAAGTTTCAGCTGGTGTCATTTGTATATATGGGGAACCTGGGGAAATTCCCTCTTCATCACAACGGTTAAAGCTGCAGGAACTATACTAGAGTGACCAGATTTAAAAGAGGGCAGGGCTCCTGCAGCTTTAACTGTGGTGATGAAGAGGGAATTTCACCAGGTTCTCCATATATACAAATGACACCTGCTGAAATTCCCTTTTCTATGCAACTGTTAAAGATACAGGAGCCCGGTCCTCCCTTTCATACGGTCACCCTACCTGCTACCCAGGGGTGTTTGAATATTCTGCTGACCCCTAGACCCAGGGCAGTCCTTAATCCACCCCCCCCAGCTCAAAGGTTGGGGTGTTCTCCAGCTGTTTTGGGGAAACAGCCCCAGCCAGCATATTATCTGAAACACCTGGACAGGACAGAAAGGTTTGCAACACCTGGAAGGCGGCAGTTGCCTCACCCCGGCCTAGTTTCTGGAAGAGGGCTTGATCCCATCAGGCTTACTGTGCAGGATCCACCAAAGTTCCACCTAGTGCCAAGTCCAGGCCTGCTTCAAATTAAAATGGTATCCATTTCTAGAGCTCAGAGGTTCAACACCCCCCTGGCTTAGCCTGACATCCTTTTTCCAACATTGGCCAGATACATCCATGTAGGGGAGGGTGACCCTATGAAAAGGAGGACAGGGATCCTGTATCTTTAACTGTTGCATAGAGAAGGGAATTTGAGCAGGGATCATTTGTATGCATGCAGCACCTGGTGAAATTTTCTCCTCATCACAGCATTTAAAGCTGCAGAAGCCCTGCCCTCTTTTGTATCTCGTCAAAAGGGCAGGGCTCCTGCAACTTTAACTTTGGTGATGAAGAGAGAATGTCACCAGGTGCTGTATGCATAACAATGACACCTGCTGAAATTCTCTTCTCTATGCAACTGTTAAAGATACAGGAGCCCTGTCCTCCTTTTCATATGGTCACCCTAATAGGGTGAGCCTATGGAAAGGAGGACCAGGCTCCTATATCTTTAACCGTTGTGTAGAAAAGGGCATTTCAGCAGATGTCACTTGTATGCCTGCAGCACCTGGTGCAATTCCCTCTTCATCACAACAGTTAAGGCTGCAGGAGCCCTGCCCTCTTTTGTATCTGGTCAAAAGGGCAGGGCTCCTGCAGCAAAGTTGGAGGACTGTACAAAGAGAGTGGCCCCAGTCCCAGCTCCATTTCTGACTCTGTCTATCTCTTTCTTCTGCCCAGAGAGATTCCTAGAGGGTGATGCCTCAGATGAGGCCCAGCGGCATCTGGTGCCATTCAGCTGTGGGGCGCGGATCTGCCTGGGGGAGGGCCTGGCCCGCATGGAGTCCTTTCTCTTCCTCGCCCACATCCTGCGGGATTTCCAGGTCTTGCCCTCGCCGTCCGGAAGCCTCCCTGACCTCCGGGTGCGCTTTAGCTTCCTTATGCAGTGCAAGCCCTTCACAGTGCAGCTGGTGCCTCGGCTGGTGGCGGACCATACAGAATGAGCCTCCTGCGTGTCAAGAGGACGGAAGCCCCTTCCACATCTGTCCTGTTCCCCCCCCCCTTCTCCTTCCACTCCCAATACAACCCTCACCAGTGTCCTCGACTTTCACCAATTTCACCAAAATCACATGGCATGAAAGGTAGGCTAGCCTCTTAAGAACGTAAGAAGAGCCATAGTGGATCAGAGCAAGGGTCCATCTAATCCAGCACTCTGTTCGCACAGTGGCCGACCAGCCATCGGCCAGGGATGAACAAGCAGGACATGATGCAACAGAACCCTCCTGCCCATGTTCCCCAGCAACTGGTGCACACAGGCTTACTGCCTCGAATGCTGGAGATAGCACACAACCATCAGGGCTAGTAGCCATGGATAGCTTCGCCTCCAGGAATCTATCCAACCCCCTTTTAAAGCCATCCAGATTGGTGGCCATCACGACATCTTGTGGGAGTGAGTTCCATAATTTAACTCTGCGCTGTGTGAAGAAGTCCTTCCTTTAATCTGTCCTGAATCGTCCACCAATCAGTTCCATGGGATGACCCCTTTGGGTTCTAGTGTTTTGAGAGCGGGAGAAAAATGTCTCCCTGTCCACATTCTCCACACCATGCATAATTTTGTACACCTCTGTCATGTCTCCCCTTAGCCTCCTTTTTTCCAAGCTAAACAGTCCCACTTGATGTAACCTTCCCTCATAGGGGAGATGCTCCAGCCCCTTCATCCCTTTAGTTGCCCTTTTCTGCCCTTTTCCCAGTTCTATAATATCTTTTTTTTTAGGTGTGATGACCAGACCTGAATACAGTATTCTAAGTGTGGTCACGCCATAGATTTGAACATGTGCACCCCAAAGTCTAGTCTCTTATGCTGTCCATGTGCACCTCAAAGACTTGATCTGGCCTCTCCAATCCTGCTTCATCCCTCGTCATTTCCAGGCTTGCCTTCCTGACTCTCTGGGCTCACATCCCCTGTTCACAGGGCCTGTCGTCTGAACTCAGCATGATCAAGCAACCTCACCCTTCTAAGGGAGTCACCACCAAAAGGCCCCTGCTGCCGCTGCTGCTTCTTGTCTGCCTTGGGAGTTTTTAACACCACCGTTGTGAAACGTGTTGCCTGGAGGTTTTTGGGCAAAACACTCCACGCTGAATCTTCATGCTGTGCAGAAAGAGTCCCTGCACAACCGTTGTGTTGCTCCGTGGAGTTTTCCATTGCGTTGACTTTTCCCACTGGCTATAGAATTGAAGACTCCTTTTTTTAAAAAAAAAAGGCCCAGGCCTTTTTTAGATGCTGCTTGGTGTGTGTTTTTATGGGACAGGCATTCGTTCCAACCTCTAGTGCTCCTCTTGATATTCTGCTGTTTCAATGATGTTGACATGCTGGCTTGTTTTAATGCGATTGGTTTCATTGTTACCCACTCTGGATACCCTTGTGTGTCCCTTTCACGACGTCATCTGCCTCCTCCCAGCCCTTCTAGCCTTCTTCGCCCCACAAAAAAGCACCCCAGGAAGACCGGCTTATTTTTAAAGACGGAAGTTGCCGCGATCTCCTGCTGTATGCAGGAGAAGCTGTGGGATCAAATCGGCCCCCTGA